>NW_026000240.1:9066250-9119596 GCF_001458135.2 Marmota marmota marmota
CTGTGCTTCTTGGCGCCTGCCGGGAGTCGCCGAGGGGACCCAAACCGCGGATGCGCCACCGGAGCCTGGCGGGCGTCTAGGAGGCACTGGCCGCTTCCTCCCGCCCGCATCTCTACCTCCCCCACCCCCAGCCGCCCTCCCTTCCGTGCCGCGGGGTCTGCGCCCAGGTGGCGGGGTCTGCGGGGCGCGTGGCGGCAGGGAAGGGTCCCTGACGAGGAGGAGGAGGGGCGGGGGCGAGCCGATCGGCAGCCTCTCCCGGGGGAGGAGGGCCACCCTCGCCCTGGGCAAGCACTTGAGCCACCCGCCTAGGCGCCAAGAAAAGTTTTTTTTCCCCTCCCGTGCCCCTCCCCCACCTCCATCCTGCGCTCTGATGGGGTGGGTTTGGGTCCATTGGTGAAAAAAGTCACACGTTCTCATCAGCTGCTCCTCCCCCTGGGGACAGGGTCGGGGGGGTGACGGGAGGCAGTCGCCGCGGAGGACCCTGGCCGACCTCCAGCCCCGCCGCCGCCCGAGCGGTGCGTCCCGTGGCTCGAGCGCAGCCGGGTGCCGGCCGAAGGCTGCCCCCATCAGTGCGTGTCTGCGTGCCGGGCAGCGGCAGCATCCAACCTGCTTTATTCCTGCCTGCAGCGCCACGGCGAGCGAGCGGGCGAGCGAAGAGGGGAGAGGGAGTCTGTCTGCAAAGTGCTGCTCCCTGGTGCTCAGAGGCGGCTGCTCCAGCTCCAACTCTCATTCATTTCGCCGGTTAACATGAGAGATCATGGCCGCCTTCGGGCTTCTCAGCTATGAGCAGAGACCGCTGAAGCGCCCCCGGCTCGGGCCGCCCGATGTCTACCCGCAGGACCCCAAGCAGAAGGAGGTAAGGGCGCCGGCGGCCTCCGCAGCTGCTGGGGCCGCGCTCTGCAGCGCTGACCCGGGGCCAAGTTGGCCCAGCGGGCATCGCCGGCGCTGCGGGGGAAGGGTCGGAGAGGGGGATTGGAGGCGGGGGCCGGGCTGGTGGGCTTGGGGACCCCAGGCGACCGAGACCGGGCGGCTGTCATTCCCCGCGCTCCACTGGGGCGCTCGCTCTCCGGGTACCGGGTCGCCTCCCGGTTATCGGGCCTGGCACTGCGCTGCCAGGCGCTTCACCGGCTTCTTTCCTGTCGAAACCTTCCTGCTCTCTTTCCTCCGCTTCTGCCTGGTTTATTTTTCTCTCCGCCGCTTTGGTAAATCCTGGTAAACTTTTTGAAAAATGTTGGAATGCAGTGCATCCGACACTAAGGTCTTGCATTTTGCGCCAGCGGAGCAGGGACGGATGGGGGAGGGACCCTTTTCAAATTTTCCAGTTTAGAAAGCAAGTCGTTTTTTACCGAGGTGATAAATATATTTAGTTCTATGAACATACCTGTGTATCCCTTCTCCCCTTTAAAAACCAGTATTAAGGAGAAACTGATTTTTGTCCCTACAGGCTATTGGCTTAATTGCTGGAGGCTGTTTTGTGTATGTAAAAGCAGACTAGTTACCTTGGAAGGGAATAGGTCCTAGGATTGCTTATTTCTTTGAATGAAATTAATTGGAGAAACCTTGATTCTTCCACCAGGTGCACTAGTTTCAATGAGTGGGGTAACCATGGCATTTTGTAGCTATGTGTATGTTTGTCAGGAGTTAACAAATAATTATGTAACAACTCTCCAGTTAGAGTAATGATCACCCTTGGCTACACAATTTGCCCAGGGACTTGCCCCCCCCCCCCAACCATTTCTTTCCTTTTTCTTTGGATCACCTGCTACCCAGCTGTGCTTTCAGAGTTTGCCAGCCAGCCCACCCATCTTCTGTTTTGTGCAGCTAAACACAGGTGACCAGTATCAGAACTATCTTTCTGTGAATCTAAAAAGCCCCTCTATTACAAGTTTATAGGCCCCCCTGATCTCACAGCAAAGGCTCTGTAAATAAGGCAAGGAGGGGTTTTGAGACTTGTTTTTTGATAAAGGTGCCTATTTCATTAATAATAGAGGGAGGGTGAGTGCTAGCTCTGGCAAAACTGTGCTAGTAGTAATGTGTCTGAGAAATCAACCAAGAAAAGAGTTGTTGCTCCTTAGTACATTAAATTTGGGCGTCAGTGGAGTCGTTCACATGGAGCTGGGAAGGTCTTACAGGTGGTTCCCAGCAGAGGCTTAACAAGAAAATGAGAGTTTGATGAGATTTGCAGGTTTCTTCCCCTCCATAACCTCACCCTGTAACCTTGACTCAGAAGGAACTTGATTAAGGGACTGAAAGAATCGAGAATATGATGAAGGACCGCGTGTAAAGAAAGTTAACTTAAAATCACTGGCAGGAAACTCTTAAAAGTTTTGGTGGAGACAACAGCATTTATTTATTGGTCGATCTATTTGTAATGTCTTGCCACATCTTTGCAGAGGGCAGTATGACAGGTGGCAGTGCCTCAGTAATGGGATGGAAGCCTGGGTTGTTCTCTGGGCTTATTTAGCATTTATTTTTCAGGACAACACTCATTTCAGGATTGGGGCCTCTGTGATTCTGGAAAGAATAATTTTGAATTTCAGGGGTTATTTTGTGGAATCCTAAAACTGAAAGTGATGTTAAAGTCTACCTTTGTTTTTTGATACCAGGGATTGAACTTAGGGCACTCGATCACTGAGCCACATCCCCAGGGCTATTTTTGTATTTTATTTAGAGACAGGGTCTCACTGAGTTGCTTAGTGCCTTACTTTTGCCGAGGCTGACTTTGAACTCAAGAGATCCCCTTGCCTCAGCCTCCCTTGCTGATGGGATTACAGGCATGAGCCACTTCACCTGGCCAAAGGCTACTTCTAATACTTCCCTTTTAACCTTGTGAAACTTAACTGCTTTAAGCTAGGGGAGTGGAGAATAAGCTGAGATGGATGGCCAATCCCATATTTATGTCAGAAACAGTACTGCCTTAGGGAGGATTTATGTAAATCCTGTCCTGATGTTACTTTCTTCCTCCAAGACAACAAATATTTTATCTTTCTTGAGCAGAGTTTTGTGTGGCATCATATTTGGGTACAATATTGGACAGGTGCTTGGCTGTTCTTGGGTGGTTGGTGAGCAGTATCCTAGGCTTCAACTGTTCATATTGCCCTCTCAAGGTTTCTACCCTATCCTTGCATTACCCAGTTATTCAAATGTTTCCTTTACATTAACTTTTTTTTTTTACTGGGGGTTGAACCCAGGGGTGCTTAACCACTGAGGCTGGTTCTTCTCCCTGTGGGAGAGGCTCCAAGCTGAGAACCAGGACAGTGACACTGCTGCAGAGGGAGCAAGGCAGGCATAGAAACCAGAACCACTGGGTGCCTGGAGGGAGAGAATCAGGGGAGCAGGCGCCAGGGGTGCAGGGTGCCTGGGTGCCATCATAAGTACAGCAGGAGACCCTGGGTGCAGCTAACAGAGGCTGACCTGTCCCCAGCAAGTCAGTGTGGCACCCATGGCCCCACTCTGCAAATATCAGGTCATTCGACCTTCCCAGCCATCCTGTGCAGTGGGAGCAAAGGAGCAGGTGAGGAATGTGACCAAAGGTAGCCCGTGATGGAGCAGAACTCAAGCTGGGCGGCCTGGCTGCAGGCGGAGGCGCGGAGCTGAGCAGGGAGGATGGTGGGAAGTCTGGACATGACTCCAGGAGTGGTTCAGTCACCAGAGACTCTCCGATGCTATCCTCCAGTGCATGAGTTCTTTCTGCGTTGTGTTAATGTCTTCATGAACTGGCACCTATTCTAGTCCCAGGCGCCAGCCAAGCCCCTGCCCTCAGGCAGCTTACATTCATTCCCAAGAGGAAGGCAGGCCATGGAGAGGAGGGTGAGCATCCCACCCATGGCACTTCAGGGTACCAAGCACAGGGTAATGACCCTGCAAGGGTGCCAGAGAGGGCTGCCGGGAAGCCTCTTTGTTTTTATAACACCAACTGTCCCTGGACTTGTTTTATTTTGGTGACTCCTGTTGGCTTTGTTATTAGCATTGAAAATTCCTAACACAGAAATATTGTAGACAGCTGAGGAGGTGCAAAGAGGTAAAAAAAAATGTGCTTCCTTTTAAGGGATGATACTGTTAAGCTGTCTGGGAAGACAGGACAGGTCGACCAGTTGCCTGGGAGACCAAGTGACAGCTCCCCATCTGGGATGCATTCATTGCCTGGCCCCAGGGCCCTGGTGTGGCCCCCTGGTGCAGGGCTTCCTGAATCCCAGTGTTCAGGGAAGGATAGACACCTAGCAACTCTGTGCAAGAATTACAGACCCTGAGAAATGACCATCAGGTAAGCTCCTCCTCCTCCACCCCAGAATGGTTCAGCAACACTGTGAGCAGCTGAAGAAGCAGGTCCTCAGACCCAGATTCTGTCCTAAGAGGCACGGGAGGCAGGAGTTCAACAGAGGTGTCACCAGAGGGGACTGGGCCTTCTCACTTGTTCCCTTAGATCTGGGCTGAGAGAGGGCACAACTTCTAAGTAAAACACACCAGGCCCAGGCTGGGCTGGCAAGCTGGGCCTCACAGATGCCTGATCCAGCCCGCCCAGGCAGGGGTGCCCCGGCCCTGCAGGATGCCTTCTCCTCTGGAGATCAACGTTCTCAAAGTAGGCTCTGGACCAGCTGCAGCAGCAGATCACACGGAATCTTGTTAGAAATGAAAATTCCGGGGCCCCACCTCAGACCTCCTGAATCTGAGAGAACCAGCAACCTGGGGATTTGGGTGGTGGTGCTTGTTCCTTTTTCTCTTGTGATGCCGAGTACCATACTGGGAACTTGTAAGTCAGTGTGAGTCCAGCGCTCTGCCCCGAGCTGCACTGCAGACCCCCAGTGGGGTCTGAAAAAGCCCTCCAGGGAGTGGACACACTAGTTGGGCAGCCATGGATTTGAATTCTGGGTTAGCATCTTTGCGGTTGGGGTAGTTACATAACTTCCCATTTATAAATTAGTTTAATTGTGCTCTTTAGAAACCTGTGAACAGTTGTGAGTATTTTTTCTTACATTTGTGTGAGAAACTCCTCCTAGTAGAAGCTGTCCATTTGTAGCTGTTTGTCATAATTGTCATTGTTCAGAGTGGCAAGAGTGTTGTGGAAGTGGCTCCCAGGGGACTGGGCAGGATCTTTCAATGAGGATCCCCTGTAGAGAAGCTTCTGGGGAAGAGCTGGAAGTTCACCCTCCCTGCTGGCCCTCTGATTGTGTTCCCTCAGGACTTGGTGGGTATTGTGTGATTCTTTGCCCTGTGGAAACAGAATGGTCTGAGCCTTTATCTAACACAGGGAATCAAGAAAGTGAGAGTCGTTCTTGATTTCTCCTTTCCCCTCATGTCATATCCGCATGTCAGCATCATGTGTCCGTCATTTTCTTCTGCTAGGATGCTCCTTAAGAATGCAGGTGTGGGGCTAGTGGTGTGGGTCAGTGTTAGAGCACTCGCCTAGCACATGCGAGGCCCTGGGTTTGATCCTCAGCACCACATAAAAATAAATAAATAAAATAAATGTATTAAAAAATGCAGATGTGCCTGCCTCTCTTCTACGCAGACTTGCTGGGTCAGAGTGGGAGGAGCTCAGGAATCTGCATTTTAAACAGCCTGTCCAGGTGATTGCTAATCACACCTTGAGTACCTCTGCTTTAGCTGTGTCTGTCCTTACCTGTAGAAAAACCTGTAGGTGGGCTTCCTGCATCTTCCTGCCTGCTGCCCATGGCTGGTGTGTTAGAATCTTTTGGATAACAGACTGTTTGAAGTCTTGGTCCCTCTTGGTACTGGGTGATATGGATAAGCTCAGCTACTTTACTCCTTCTGTCCTGATAAGTGTGGCTCCCAGCTGAAGTTTGTTTTTAAGCTGGAAATGGCTGGCTGCAGAGCAGAGGTCCACACCTGGGTAATGGCCCACATGCAGGCGCCTCCTCCCAGGTGGCATGGCTACATTGGCCTGGAAGAGCAGGTCTGGCTTTGTCCCACAAGCCCTTGTTTGGACCTGTCAGGGCTGTGGGGTTTGTTTGGGGCCTGGGTTCTCAGCTGGGCTCTTTGGGGACTATGGTAAGGTTGTCACTGTGTGTACCTGTGAGCTTTAGCTGGGCGATGTTTCCCTGGGGGAGGAAGTGGGTCTTTTAGGAAGCCAGAGGACCTCTCTGTGGAGAATCATGTGGCTGCAGATGTGTGGGCTCATTCCTGGGTTTATTTTCCTCCATGGGAAGCTCTTTACTGTCTGGATTTCTGTGTCTGGTCCTGTATTCCTCCTGTTGTGATAAGTTGTTCTGCTTGGAGAACGTGAAGAAAATCAGACCTCAGATGAGCTAAGGCCTCCAGAACCCAGTGGACTTGGACTTGGGGGCCTTGGCTTAGACAGTTCTGTAGGTGGGTCGATGCTGCTTTCCAGATCAAATTGCCCTAGGGAGTGGGGGAATTTAATTTTTTTCCCCAAGCGTGGGGAAAGTGCAAAGGGAGGAACTCAGGAGTTTCTGGCTGAGTGTTTTCCTTGGAGAAGCCTCTGTAGAGTCAGGTTGACGTGTGCAAGTGGAAGCTCAAGCTCTGCCTGTGGGGTGCAGTGGTTCTGGGTGACTGGAGCCGCGTCTGTGGTCACCCTCCGAGAGTGCAAAGCTGAGGAGCTGGCTGACCCTGAGAAACGGGACTTCAGGGATGAATCTGGGACACCTGTGGGTCACCAGCCGGGGAAGCGGAGTCCCAAGGGGTGGTTCACACTCGGTGGGCTCCATCTGTGAGACAGCTTGTCTCCTCAGGACCTATGCACATGTGGATGCTGCTGCCTGTGGTCTGCTCCTCTTCCCCCGCTGCCCGTGGCCTGCTCCTCTTGCCCTGCCCCCGGCCCCCCACAGCCAGTGTGAGTTCCACAACAGGGGCCAGGTCTCTTTAATCCCCACTGGGAGTCAGAGGCTGGGGAAGGTCAGGTGTGCAGAGGGGTTGGTGATATGTGTTGCTGGGTCTGCCACCAGGGCATCAGCTATCCTCAGGAAATGGTGATCATAGACCCACTAAGTCGGGACCTGGCCCAGGGAGTGGGACTCTAGGACGTGTCAGACCCCGTCCTCACTCACTGCTGAGGACCTTGGGTGGAGACCTAGCTCATGAAGAGGCTTGTGTGTGTGTGTGTGTGTCAGGGGGCAATGCGGAGGGCGTGTCCTTGGGTCTGGAAAAGGTGCCCTGTTTTCCAGGAATTGCCCAGAGTTCAGGGAGGGGGGCGAGTGTGTGTGGAACCTGTGACCTGGGAAAGGCTGTGGCTGTTAGGATGGTGGAGAGAGGAACAGGAGCCCAGAGATGGGGGGAGGCTGACCTGGCCCTGGGGCGGGCTGCAAGGTTTCCACTCTGGGGCCCCCTTCCCTGGAGTCCTCTGATCAGCTCAGCCTCCACCCACCTCCAGAGCCCCGTTCTGTCTCGCCACCTTGTTCTCAGTTAAGATCTGGTGGAATTTGCTGTTCCCTCTTCCAGGCACTGCTCATCATGGATGTCTGTCTACTGAGCTTGCTGAGATGCAGGCCCTCAGGGCCCCCAGCGGGAGTGGTGGGCTGTGCCCTGCTGTGGTCTGCAGGGTCTGCAACGTGGCTGGTATCTTGGGTGCCAGGTGACCTGAGGGCATGGAGCATCTTCCAGGACTGCCCATGGCAGCGCCGTATCTGTCCCGCTCTGGAGTCCTGCAGGGAAGGTCAATATTGACATTGCTTAGGTTTTATTTGTTTATTTTTAGTAAAGCTCTACACAGTGCTAAGTCAGTAGATAGTATGGAAAATATTTCTGGGGTCAGAGTTGTTTTTACTCATTGGTCAGTTTTGGACCGGCTGTCAGCTCCGTTTCCAAGATTCTTTGTGAACTGGAGACACCACTCACGTGAATTCTGCTCTGAGGTCATTTGATAATCAACGTGTCTCTGAAACTGTGTTTTCATCTGTTCAGTCCTCGCTGGGTACCCCCCGCCGTGAGGTGCTCTGGGGGTGTAGAAAGGAAATAGACACCTGCTCCCTGCCCCTCCGGGATGGTGCTGCTTAGAATAACCACGGAGAAGGACCAGTGTTTTTAAAATTAATTTTCAGTCTGTTGCAGAGTGACATAAATATGTGGTAGAAATGAATGATTGGGAGCGCAGTGTGGCTTGCATGTGGTGGCAATGTCACATTGCTGTAGGGGATTTCACACACTCGTGCCGGTGTTTTCCTGGGACCAGTGACAGTTTTAACCCACATTCTGAAAAGACTGTGCTACAAGTTCGTGTCTGGTCCATTGACCCTCATGAAGCGATTTTAAGACGACCAGTACATTAGTTTTAATTAACCAGTTTTAGAACGACGACCCCTCTGGGAGTTCAGCACAGTGTGTGCAGTCCCCATTCTCCAGGTGCAGGCTGTCCCCAGTGCTGGGTCTGCCTGGTTCTCCTCTGAGGTGGTGCTGTGGCCATCTCCTGTTCACCAGGGAGAACTTCGGGCACAGGAAAACACCTAACTCGCACCAGATTGCCTGCCCCCTCAGGCTGGAGTTGGGGTGGGCTTCCCAGCTGACGCCGCCCAGGCTCCTCCGTGGGTAGCAAGGCTGAAGCTGGTGCATACAGAGTTCAGGAGGAGGCCGGGGGTTGCAGGTGTCCCTGGAGGGTGCGGGGAGGCAGGGGAGAGGGTGCTGGCCAGAGCAGCCTCATGGAGCTGGCAGGCTGGGCCTTGGGGGCGGTGGTGAGCACATGACTCCTCTGTTAGATTTGTCGCACTAGCTCATGCCTAATAAATCCAGCGTGGGGGGACAGCGGAGTCCAGGAGGCTGCGAGGGAGGAGGCTTCAGTCACCAAAGCATGAAGGAAAAGAGCCCCACTGATCGGGCCTTTAAATAGGACCTGAGTGGCATTGGCAGTGGTGACAGATTTGCCCAAGGAAGTGTAGGAAGAGAGGAGGGTGAAGAGGGCCGTGTTCTTGGGGCACTGCTGAGAGAGAATGGCACGTCCTGTTGCTTGAGGACCCAGTCACACACTGCTGTGCCCAGTTTAGTGACAGGCAGGCATTTGAATCATCACGGAGTCTCAGAGGAGGCGTGGACATTCAGACTCTGACTTCCTGCGCCCCTTGGTTGGCATTCACCAGTCCACCAGATGGTCTTAGTACGGGGAGGCCTCTGGAGCTCTGGTTTACCCCTTGTCCATGCTTAGAAGCTGCCCTTAGTACTTGCTTCTGGCCTCTGAGTGGCTGCTTGGGTGGCTATTCATGGCCAGAGTTGCCAGGAAGTTTGCTGGAGTACGCTCGGCGAGGCAGTGAGGGGCCTCCTGGAAATAAGAAGGATGGAGGCCCAGAGGTGCCCACAAGGAGGCTGTTTAGCTAGTGGCCCTGGGGCTGCTGGGGAAATGGTCTCCTTGACTCAAATACAGCATATACCTCTGATTCTGAGCAGCGGAGCTAAAACAAGCAAACAGAACCTCTACCAAAGCAGAAGGAGAAACTGTCCTCAGCCTTTCCCTCACAGCTCCCCATGGGGCAGGGCTGCAGGTGTAGAAAGGGAAGAAGGGTAAAGAGAAGGATCCAGGCTGAGGGGTGAGTAGGAGGATCCAGGCTGAGGGGTGAGTAGGAGGATCCAGGCTGAGGGGTAAGTGGGAGGAGCCAGGCTGAGGAGTAAGTGGGAGGAGCCAGGCTGTGGGGTAAGTGGGAGGAGGCAGGCTGAGGGGTAAGTGGGAGGAGGCAGGCTGAGGGGTAAGTGGGAGGAGGCAGGTGAGGGGTAAGTCGGAGGAGCCAGGTTGAGGGGAGTGGAAGTGGGCTTGTGTTCCTTCCTCTCCTTGTTCAGGTCCCCTTGCATACTGGCTCGAGGTGCTGGGTGGGGCGTCATTTGCAGGTAGAATTCACCTGGTGAGACTGTGGTGTGGAGGTGCTGTGGTGGCGACCCTAGTGGTGGGCTGCCCTAGATAGTGTCCTGGGCAGGGCCAGCAGACACTTCACTTCCCTGTTCTGCTATATGAATGTGAGGTCTGAAAGTTCTGGTGTTCTTCTGGGATGTACCTGAGAGCCACTTCCAGGTGCTTGGTATGGGCCGAGGACAAACATCGAGTGGGGTCTGAATATGAACTAATGGATGGAGTCATCTAGATGCACATGGATCGTAGGGTAAATGGGCCACACTTAGCTATCACTGAGGCAAAGATCTCCTGTCTGAAAGTGGCCTAGAGGAACAGCCAGCCTGGCCGGGCCACCTCTGACTGGGACACAGGACGCAGCGCTCCCAGGTGTGCCCAGCAGTCCTGGTGGGCCTGTGTTGCCACCCTGGAAGGGCTTCCGAGTGCCCAGCGTGTGCAGGTTGCTGCTCTCTGTGTTGACTGTACAGAAGACAGCATTCCAGCCACGCCACAGTCCTTTTTTTTTTAAAGTGATTGGCATGTGCCAGTGACCCTGCAGCATGTTCCCTTCTCCCCTGTTCTTGCTATGGGCATGTGGAGTATGGGGCTGGTCTCCATTTCACAGAAGCCCCTGCACTCTAGACTGGGCTTGTCCAGAGCAGGCTGTGCCCTTCTGGAACCCTCTGTCTTGCAGAGCAGCACATTGGGCCCTCTTGGGCCTGGCTCTGGCGTGGCTGCTTGCCCACCCTGCCCTTCTGCCCACTCAGCCTGTTTCCCACTCTGCCCGGGCACGTGGCTGTCAGGAGGATGGGCATGGAGTGCTGCTCTCCGTACCATGACTATTATTTTCCCTTTTGCCTGCTGCAGGTCGCTGTGAGGACAACTCTTACTGTGTTGTGTTGAGCTTGCGTCCTCTGGTTTCGTACGGGGTCCCCACTGTTAGCCTGGGATGCTGCAGGCAGGGTGTGGAGGGACTGAGCAGCAGCATAGTGGTGGATGAGTGGTGGAGATTGAGAGCTGACTCAGGTGTGGCCTCTGTGCACGTGTGGCCTGGTGTCACAGCCATTGGCAGGGATGGGGGAGGGATCAGCTGGCCTCTTAGGGGAGCCCTGCTGCCCCCAAGTCGGTTTGGCCCTGCCTTTTGTCCTCCTGAGGAGGCTGGCGTCCTTCTCATTCTGCAGATATCTTGGCTGCAGAATGCCTTTTAAAGACTCCTCAGATGCACCCAAGACCCGCTAAGCATAGCCACTGGAGCTGGAGGGCAGGTGTTGTTGCTGCGGTGCCCGGCCAGGGTGTCTGCTCGCAGGGCCTGGTGATGTAGTTTTTCTCCTCTGATGTGGAGTGCAGTGGAGGTAGGATGGAAGAACCTGGAAACCTAGGCAGAAAGGAGGCGAAGGGAAAGGAAATAAGGTCTTAAGTCAGAAGTTCTGTGTGATTTCCAGGCCTGTCGCTCCAGAAGCTGTCTCTATTTTCCTAGGCCTAGAGCTCCCAGGTTCCTGGGAAATTTGTAACTCTGCCTGGGCACTGTTAATTAAACCCCCGATGAATGCATTAACTAAAGAGAGAGATGCCCTTTTAAGAAACCTATAATTTAGAGGAGTTTTCAGAGCTACCTGCTGCTCAGTTTCTAAAGACCAGCTCAGCCTGAAAATCTTGAGAGGGACCACCCCACCAGAACCCGTCTTTAGGTCACCAGACTGATGTCTTCCCATACCCACCTGCCATGACCGGGGACTCAATCTGTCAGGGTCACTCCAGGTGAATTGGGCTGGATACTAAATAGCCACACAGAGATAGGAAATACCTTTTTTTAGGGTTCAGCGATGGCTCCTCCTCCTCAGTTCCCACAGAGAAGGCCAGAGAGGCAGGCAGAGAGAGAGCACTCCTGAAACCCTCTTTTCTGAGGCAAGGGGTTGGGTTTCAGGGGGTGTGGCCCAGGCCCACTGGGTGATGCCCACTCCCAGAGCTGTGGTTCCTTGCCCAGTGAAGGTGAGACTCACCTGCTCCTCACCTTCATTGCTCATGGCTAAGGGTCAGTGCTCTGCGTGCTCAGCCCCTGTTCATGGTGCCCGCAGTACCCACCCCTCTCCAGGTGTTTTTTAAAGAAGAGCCAGCAACTCTGAAAGGGGTTTCTCACTCTCGAGTTTCTCCCTCGTATGTGGGTCTACTTCCTAAAGAAACCCATCTGTACCTCTGACTGGCGCATGCACATTTTTTATTTTGGGACAAGGTCTTGCACGTTCCCTCACCTGTGCACGGATGCCACTGCTCCTGAGTCGAGTTCCCCCTCTCTCCAGAAACTCCTTAGACCCTTCTTTGGAGTCACTTCTTGTGACACAGCAATGGTCTCTGCGCTGCTTCCAGATGACCTGGATCTTTATTTTAGGGGCAGTGTTGCCCTGAGGGTTAGAATGAAGTGTCCCTTTTCCTGTGTGTCTGGTTGGTTTCCTGGGTCTGCTGAACCCGAGCTCCACAGACAGGATGGGGAGAATGGTGGGGATGTGCTTTCACAGGTGTGGGGACTAGAAGCTTGAGACTAGTGGGTTGGCAGGCCCTGGTCCCCCTCCCGGGGAGGTCCTCTGTGCTTCCTCCGGTGGTCCAGTTATGACATGTGGCTACTTAACTCCAGTCTCAGCCTTGTCTTCATGCTACTGTCTGTTCCTCTTCTCATAAGGACGTCAGCCATACTAGATGGATGCATCCTAGCTGGGTCTGACTCCATCTTGACCCGATTACGTCTGCAAACACTCTTCTAGGTAAGGCTTGCTCACAGGTATGGGGGTCAGGACTCTGATGGATCTTTTTGGGGACTCAGTTCTGCCCACTAGTGTGTGTCTGCAAGGCCCTCCCCAGGTGCTCGGCATGTCCTGGGCTGGTTGCTTTCTGGAGACTGAGTAGGAGGCCGTGCCCTGCTTCCTCAGAGGCTTCTAGTTGTCTGTGCTGGAGACCTAGTCAAGTTGGGTGACTTTGTCTCCTTGCATAATGCCTGTGCTGTTTCTGTGGTAAAGACTGTGTCCTTCACATGGCCTGCAGGACCCTGTGTAGCTCCTCCTCTTCCTGCTTCAGGCTCATTCTGGACAGTAGCCTTTCTTTGATTTTTCCAAAAGCCCATTGGACTTTATACAAGCCTTTCCTCTGTTTGTCTTTTTGCCAGGGATTCGTCAGCAAGAATTGTTATCATGCTTGGCAGTGACCCTTTTATTGTGATGAGGATCCCCTCTGTCTCAGTCCTCCTCTGGAAGACTGCTTTATCTGATATTGATGTAGCTACTTCAGCCCTCTTGTGTTCTGTCGCGACACATGACTAAGCCAGCCAGGGTCACTCCAGGAGAACTGGGCTGACGTGAAATAATCACACACAGAGAAATACCTTTTTCTTTGGGTTCTGTGATGGCCCCTCTGACCTAGGTCCCACCAAGGAGGCAAGGCAGGCAAGAAAGAGAGAGCTCGCTGGAACGGGTTTTATTGGGGGAGGCTGTTCCATTGAATATCCTATTCAAAAAAGGGTATAGGGTGGGGTTACAACAAACAAGTGGGTGTAATCCAATCCCATCAGGTGTCACGCACTCCTGGAGCCCACTTCTTCTCTGAGTGGAGGTAAAGCCCAGTGTATTGCGGGGTGCAATGACTGTTGAGCACCCCTTCACTCAGGACTTAAAGGTGTGCACATAGCTGCTGTCCAGAGCTGCTCCAGACTGTGTTCATTGTTTGGATAGGACATATCTTCCCATCCCTTTACTGTCAATCTGTGTCTGTCTTTCTCTATTTTTTGGTATCAGGGATTGAACCCAGAGCTGCTTTACCACTGAGCCATATCCCCAGCCCTTTTTATGTTTTCTTTAGAGTTAGGGACTTGCTGAGTTGCTTAGTACCTTGCTAAGTTGCTAAGGCTGGCTTTGAACTTGCAGTCCTCTTGCCTCAACTTCCTGAGTCACTGGGATTGCAGATGTGTGCCACGATGTCTGGCTAATTTATCTGTTTAAGTACACTTAAAGTTCAGCATGTAGTTGGATTTTGTCTTTTTAAAAAATGTATCTGACAATTTCTTTTTTTTTTTTTGACAGTACTGGGGATTAAATCCAGGGCATGTTCTGGGAAAGCGCTGCCCCCGTGGAGGTACATCCCCAGCTTTTCTTATTTTTTATTTTGGGACAAGATCTTACTGAGTTGCCCAGGCTGGATTTGAACTTGTGATCTCCAGTCTCAGCTTCCCAAGTAGCTGTGATGACAGGAATTGCCGCCTTGCCTTTTAGTTGGAATCATAGTCTGTGACATTTAAGCAGCGTTTAATGTGATGATTGATGTGGTTGGGATTGGTACCATTTTACTATTTATTTTTGGGGTTTCCTTTTCTGCTTTCTTTGGATTATTGTACTCTATAATTTTAATTTGCTTATTGAGAGTTTAGTTATACTACTACTTGTTTTTGGTGGCTGCTCCGGGAATCACAGTAGCATCCCAAATTCTTCAGTCTCCTTAGAACTAATTTTGCCTCTCTCTATTCTAACTGCTGGAGCCTTCCATGACATGGACTCTCCTGTGTTAGTTGCTCTGCAATCAGAGCCCACTCAGAGCTCTTTCCTGGGGACACCTGTCTGACTGCCCGGACAGGCATTGGTGGTCTTTGCCCTCCGAGTGGTCGGCTCTTCTCCTGGGTACTGCATCATACTTCAATTCTGCTTGCTGTGGGGTCTCCAGCACCTGGTACAGTGTTGTATTTAATTACCTGATGTTTGAAGGGAGGCCTGAGCTGTGGTTTGAAAACCACAGACGATGTCATGGTTATGCTCCAGGGGTGGAAATGGCACAAGGTGAGACTCAGGGGCTGAAAAGACAGTGTGCGTGGAATGGCGTGTAATAGTCAGTAGACTAAGTGAAAGTTAAAATGTAAAAATAGAAAACGGCTATAATCACAGTAGCCACCATTTATAGGGCACTTAATAATGGGCCAGGCACTGTGCTGAACTGCACGTTTATCTTATGTAACCCCAGCCCTGTGAGTTATTCTCGTCTCCTTTTCAACAAAGCCAGGCAGGTGCAGAGAGGTTGGTTCCTGTGGCCCCAGTCCTGGGTGAGGGCTGTATTCAAACCCAGCTCCATGTGACTCTGATGCTTAGAAGCAAGACCAGCATGCAGAGTTTGATTGCTGGAGGCTTCGGATGCTGGTCCCAGTGCTTCTGTTCTGATTTGGGGCCAGAATTAGTTGGAAAACAGTTGAGAGCTATTACTTAGGGTCTGGAGAGTCGTGCTGCTTTAGCTCCTGGGGGAGTGTGGGAAGCTGCCTGAGGCTTTTGGGTAGGGAAGTGCAGAAAGGGAAATAGTATCTCAGGACCCCGCCGGAGGTAGGCTGCATAGAGGGCAGGATGAATGGGGAGCAGTGACCAGGCCCTGCTGTGACAGTGGCCACATTTAGAGAGCCACTGTCGCATTTTAGAAGGAGGAATAAATGTTAGACATGTCTTGAGAGATGCAGGGCTGGGTTGGTTAGTGACAAGAGGAGGGGATGAAAGAGTGTTCTCTTATCTCCTGGGTCGCTCGTGTCTGTTACCTAAGGACCACTAGGTGTGTTGGTGAGGGTGATCCATGTCTTACCCCGTCTTCCAACCTGGGGTCTAAGATAGAATAGAGGGCAGGGGACAGGGGAGGGAGAAGGAAGGAGGGGGAAGTACTAGGCCTGGAATGGAACAAATCGGATTCCATGCCTCTTTGATCATGTCAAAATGACCCCATTGTTATGTATGACTAAATGTACCAATAAAAACATCAAAAAAAATGTCCATCAGGCTAACTTGGTTCTCTCAGATTAGGAATGACCAATTAAAACATGCATATCCAAAAAATAAAAATAACAAATAAATAGGGTTCTATAGTCTTTGGGGTTGAGAGAAGGCTGTTTTGGAGGAGGGATGGACAAAGTTAGGAAAAGTAATTATAAAACTGTTTATAAGAAATTTGTGTTTGTTCTGGGTAAGATGGGCATTAACCCCGCCTGCCTGGCCAGCACATTAGAGGGATATTTCTTCACTTCTGTGTCATTGTGTGGCTGATGGACAGTTCTGTCTAAGTCATTGAATATTCATTAGTTAGCTTGTTAGACTACTAGGTGACTGAGAAAATCAGGAGTTTTCGCCCATGTTCTGTGGTTGGGTGGGGGTGTGTGTGGGTGAGCCGTTTATGACCTGCTTTTCAGATGGTCATCAGAAGTCCTGCCACACTGAACTGTTTTTGTTTCTTGAGCCTGAAAGAGCCTCAGCAGCTTCCAAACTGGCATCCAAACGTTTTCACTTTCCTAATGAAATGTATTATTGAAATTAAAAGATTGCTTTGAAAGTGATCCAAAAAATAAGCTCATTCTCTGAAGTTCAAGGCTAACGCAGGAGATTTCTGAATGCTTGTGGGGTTCACCCACAGCCCTGCTCTTCCTATCAGTATGGGACGTGGAGACGTGGAGTGACCACTGGCATTCCACATTAACTTAGGCTCTTTTTTAGGCTTTTGCTTCTATTTCTGCCTGAGTGACTGTCTCCCTAGAATTGCTTTAAGGCTTGGATTTCAGTTGCATCAATGGCAAGGCAGGCCAGTTGTGGGGGGGACTCTTCCCTTCTCCCTGTTCAGGTTGCCTTGGGCCCAAGTCATTTGTGCACCTTTCCAAGGCCCTGGGTAGCTCACTGTTGGGTGGTGTTACCCTGGGCCACAGGGGCCGTTGGAGTCCCCGTTTTAAGCTTCTTGTTTCTTTGCTGAGAAAATATTTGGTCTTACACACACATACAACTTTTTTCTTTCTTGCCCTAGATGCTGTTAATGAAAAATTCATTTAAGACTGTCTCTGAATACATGGTTGCCTCTTACCCAACAGTTAGTAGAATAGTTTTTTCTTCTCTTCTCCATGTTGTACAATGAGGGACACGTCAGCCTTTATTGAGGAGTCCTTTTTCTGGAAGAGGTTCAGCTCTGCTGGTCTGGTGCCCTGAGTGCAGACCCAGCCCTGGATCCTCACTGACGCTGTGAGCACCAGTTCCCTGGGGTCTTGGCTGTCTCACCTTTGCAGATGGGCAAAGGAGCAGCTGTGGTTCTAAGAACTGTTCAGGAGGTACAATGGAACAAGGTCAAGACTGTAAGGAAAGGCATTATAGGAATTTTGGTGGTTGTTACTCTTTTATTTTGAAAAATCTTTGAAGAAGTTCAAGGCTGGTGCAAGAGGAAGCTATTTGTGTCCCTTACAGATTCTGGCTTGGGGGTTTTAGAGGCATGCTGTTCTGAAATCTGGACTCTGTCTCTTCTATTTTTGCCTAATTAGACTTGGCAAAGGCCTGCAGAGTAGTGTCATAAAAGTTTGTTGTTGCTTGAATTCATGTAACACAGGTTGCCTTTTGTTCTGAGTCTCTTAAAGCTACCTAATGACGTCAAGTATCTATGCCTTAGCCAGTTTCTCAAACCGGAATCCACAGATGCCTTCAGGTTGGAGACAGTGCTTTTCCTTTAAAAGGGATCTGTTGGTGCATTCTTGGAGTTTGAGAAACATTTGTTTAAACAACAATAGTAAACTCTGGAATTTGAATCTTAACTCATTGTTTGGATTTTTGCCATCAGTGTTCAGTCTTGGCAGAAATTTTAGGGAATAGGCCATCAGGGGGCACATTTTGATCGTGACGTTCTTGGCTTTTAACTCCTTAGTTTCTGCGGAAACCTGACCTCAAGGGCTTAGCAAATACAGTGATCGGTTAACTGAGCTAGGGTCTATTTAGAATTCAGCTATGAAACGGCACCAAGGGGATGGAACTCGTCCTGAAAGCCCCGCGCCTTGCCTCTCGACGTGGTTCCAGTAAAGACAGAGGCTGATTCTCAGCTGCCCTTTCTTGCAGTGCCTGCTAGAAGGTGGAAGACATAGGCACCTTCAGTTTTCTCCTGAGGTCATGATCCTTTTTGTATGTACACTTGCTCTCTCCGACTCCGAGACCACGGAAATGTCCTTAGCGAGTTTGGTTATTCAAGTTGGCTGGAATCTTTTTGACTTAAAAATGTGTATCATGTAGTTTTGTCCTCAATTTTCACATCACCACCTGAGGATTCAGGACACAGGTGGGCTGTTCATCTTCTGGGTAGATCATGACTTCTGTGACCTTTCTGCCTGGCGGAGACTGGATTGCCCTGGAGCTGCATGTCTCATAAAGGGTCTTTTGAGAGCCCACCCATGTGCGGAGCATACCAGTCAAGGCAGGCTGCGGGGGTGGGGGTGCCGCCAGAGGCCTCAGCTCCTAGCCAAAGCCACCCTCTGAGGCTGTTCAGATACATCAGCCTCATGACCTGTTGCATCCCTCAGCTTCCCATCTAACCACAGCAGTGGTTTGACCAGTGGCTCTTCTAATTCCACTCTGGCCCAGTGGTTAGGTGGAGTGAGCTGCGTTCTGGGTTCTATGCGCCTGTTGCCCCGACTGTTGCTGCACCATTGCTTTATTTTTGGGGGGGGGGAATGTGGGCGATACCGAGGATTGAATTCAGTGGCACCTGACCACTGAGCCACGTCTCCAGCCCTACTTAGAGACAAGGTGTCACTGAGTTGCTTAGAGCCTTGCTAAGTTGCTGAGGCTGGCTTTGAACTTGGGATTTTCCTGCCTCGGCCTCCCTAGCCGCTGGGATTACAGGTGTGTGCCACTGCGCCTGGTACGACCACATTTCTTGGCTCCGGGGAAGGGAACAGAAGGTTGCTCTGTGTCTTCCAGTTTCTCACTTGTTCTCTCTGGTCCATGTCTTGGAGACTGCCATGGTTCCCTAACTCAGGTAACCTGGGCGGGCAAGGAGGGCCTATTTTTTTTTTTTTTTTTAAGACTTGGGCTATTTTTTTTTAATTGTTTTTTTAGTTGCAGATGGACACACTACCTTAATTTTATTTATTTATTTTTATGTGTGCTGAGGACCAAACCCAGTACCTCATATGTGTGAGGCAAGCGCTCTGCCACTGAGCCCCAGCCCAGTCCAAGCTTAGGCTATTTTTGATGTGATGTGACCTTGGAGCTTTTCCTGTGGCCACCCAGTAGGAGATCTTTTTGAGGAGCGTAGGAGTTGTGGCTCTGTATTTTTAGACCACATTTTCATGTGGCATTTGTTCCTTGGTGGCATGGTGGCAGGAAATTTGTCTTGCTAGTCTGGGTTTTAGAAAGAGTGCATCAGGACTGCCTCTGCCTGGTTTCTGCACCTTTTTGAGCCTCACTTTGTGCATCTGTGAAATGGGCATGAGGACGCATGCCTGCGGTCTCCCTCAGAGTCGGCGAGGAGCAAGTGAGCCAAATGTTTTAAAGAACTTTGCTGAGCTCTGAGCCTCCCTCTGACTGTGGTTGTGATGTGGGTAGGTTCTAGTCATACAGCATGGGCCCAGGAACCTTCATGGTGTCGTGGGTAAGCTGGGTGAGCCAGGCTTCACACAGAAGGGGGGCTGGCGAGGGAGTGAGTCAAGCTGCAGGTTCTCTAGTGCCATTGCAGGTCAAAAAGGATTTTGTGCGCTACCACTGGCACACACCTGGGATGCCAGCAGCTCAGGAGGCTGACACAGGAGGATTGCAAGGAGGAGACCAGTCTCAGTAATGGTGAGGTGCTTAGCAACTCAGTGAGATCCTGTCTCTAAATAAAATACAAAATAGGGCTAGGGATGTGGCTCAGTGGTCGAGTGCCTCTGAGTTCAATCCCTGGTATGCAAAGCAACAACAACAACAAATGATTTTGTTTTGGTGTGTGTGGGAGGGGGGTTGCTCATTTTTTTTTTCTTTATAATTTAGAAGTTAAAAAATTTCAGACTTGCGGAAAAGTTAGGAGACTGAGATGAGGATCACCAGTGTTTCTAGCCTGGCGTTGACAGGCATTGGCAAGTGCCAGAGTGGCTTTCGCTCTCCACCCCTGTGCCCTGGCTTTTGCATGTCAGCAACTGCACTCTGGTGGTTGTCCCACGTCCTTCCCACCCTTCCTTCTCACAGAGGGCAGCAAACCCGCGGTGCGACTGGGTTAGGTCCAGCTCTCCTTCCTCCTGCTTAACTTGTGCCTTCTTTCTGTAGGATGAACTGACTGCTGTGAATGTAAAGCAAGGCTTCAGCAACCAGCCAGCCTTCACTGGGGATGAGCACGGCTCGGCCAGGAACATTGTGATCAACCCGTCAAAGGTACTGCGGGCCCCTCCCCTGGGACCACTGGCAAATCGGATTTGTGATGGGGCTTTTGATTTGCCAAGTTGGTGCTGCTCAAGCCAGTCCGGGTTTAGCATGCCCTCCTGCGGGCTGCGCTGCCCTGGGTCAGACAGGGTCAGCACTGATGTGGGGGGTTGCCATGCTGAGTCTGGTAGTTCCCTCTCCATCTTCCCAGGTCTCCTTAAGGCCTTCCTGATGTCATCATAGACAGATGGCCTGAGAGGCCATATCTTGCAGTCCAGGCTGTACTTGAGATCTGTTTGGTTTTCCCATGGCAGAATTCGGGTTGGACCTTTTTGGAAAGGAGGCAGCATTGTGTCTTGTCAGGAGGCAGGTGCGGCCAGTTAGCCCTGGTACAGGTCACACGAAGTCTGATCACTTGGCGAAGGGCACGCCTGTCACCCTCCTACCTCATAAAGTGGCAGTTTCTCCTCTTAGTGACCTACAGATCTCTACCTGTGGTGCCTTCCCTTCCCTCCCTACCTCCTCCTCCCTTCCTCCACCCTCCCTACCTCCTCCTCCCTTCCTCCACCCTCCCCTCCTCCTCCCCTTCCCCTTCCTCTTCCCTCTCTCCCTCCTCCCTCCCTCCTCCTTCCCTTCCTTCTCCCTCCTCCTCCTCCCCTTCTTCCTCCCTCCCTACCTCCTCCTTCCCTTCCTCCTCCTCCCTCCTTCCCTTCCTCCTCCTCCCACCTTCCCTTCCTCCTTTCCTTCCTCCCTCCTTCCCTTCCTCCTCTCCTTCCCTTCCTCCTCCTCCCTCCTTCCATTCCTCCTCCCTCCCCTCCTCCTCCCTCCCTTCCTCCTTCTTCCCTCCTATCCTTCCTCTCCCCCCACCCTCCACCCCGCCTTCCTTCCTCCCTCCTTGCAGGGATTGAGCCCCGTGCTGCCCCAGACCCCCCAGCTCCTACCCCGTGGTACTCAGAGGCCCTATGAATATCCCATTCTCACCGTCAGGTAGAATTCCACCTGGTGATTTCAGCATCCCTGATGATTCCAGTTGAGGGATTTCTTTTGCTGAGGGTTACTAAATGCTGGTTTCTGATCGTTCCTCAGCGGTATTGGTTGCGTTCTTTGGTGAAGAAGAGCTTCCTTTACCTCCCACTGTTTTAGGATCACTTGGATTCTTTTTGTGTCACCCATGGATTCCTTTTTAAAAATTTTTTATTATTATTTTTTAAAATTAATTGCGCTGGGATTTATTACTTCATTTCTTTTGAACGCTTAGATGGTCCCACGTGTGGCCAGTTAGGGCCCCTTTACTCTGGCCCTTGGCTGACGGTCCCGTCACTTCCTTCTCCCTGGGACGACAGCGGGTTCCAGGCTCGCCTTGTTCTCTCCTGCCCCAGCCCTGGGTGCCTCGAGGCAGCCCTGCTGGAGGGGCCTTCCTCCTGGCCGCTTTCACTTTCCGTGGCAGAGAGGAAAGCAGAGATCTGTCTGTCTGTCTGTCTTGTCTGCCTACTACTGTTGCCATTTCTGGCCCAACGCCACGGGGTGTTTCCCTCTTTTCCTGTTCCATCTTTGTGTGTTCTCCCCAGCTGAGAACCTGGCTCTCTGCAATATCAAAATATTTGTTTGCTCTTTGTATACATAAGATTTCAGCATAAACTATTCCAATGCCACTCTAGCAACAAAGTTACTATATAAAATCTATGATTTTTTAAAATAATAATTTTGTCCTTAGACTAACTTTCATCAAAAATATGTAGTCAGGCTGGGCATGGTGACATCTGCCTGTAATCCCAGCAGCTTGGGAGACTGAGCAGGAGGATTGCAAGTTTGAGGCCAGCCTTAGCAACTTAGCCACACCCTATCTCAAAATAAAAAAATAAAAAGGGCTGGGGTGTAGCACAGTGGTTAAGCACCTTGAGGTTCAAGCTCCCAGCACCCTTTAAAAACACACACACACACACACACACACGTACACATACACAATCACACAGATACAATACCGATATAATCAGAATGTTGTTTTCAAAAGTTTCTTGAATTGGGCTGGTGCTGTGGCTCAGCAGTAGAGCACTCGCCTAGCACGTGTTGTGAGACCCTGGGTTTGATCCTCAGCACTACATAAAAATAAATAAGTAAAATAAAGGTATTGTGTCCAACTACAACTAAAAAATAAATTAAAAAAAAAGTTTCTTGAATGTCTTTCTGTGATGTTATCAATTAGGTGTACAAATAGAATTGTTTGTTTTTGTTTTCTTTAGGAATCAATTTTTTAGAAAAAGTCCATTTTGAGTTATTATTGTTTGGGTATTAAAATACCTTCACTGTTATAAAATTAAAGGCATAATACAAAAAATTTAAAAATGTATACAGGTAAATTTCTATAGTTCCTTTTCTAGAGATATGCATGCAAATAGTTTGTCTATTATTCTGGATTTCTTTTTATTGCATCCACCTGTATCTGTATATACATAAATAATTGACAGTTTGCTGTCAACTGAAATATCATTTCAGAGATGTGAAAGAGAATCGATGCATCTTCTGCATACTACACTGACCAAGCACGTTGATTTTGAGTTTTCTTTTTCTAGTCTTTATCCACGTGATGTACAATTAGCTGTATGCAATTTATGTTGTGTTTTGGCTTGGAGTCAGATGTGTGTAACACTTGCATTCACTGTTTTTAGGTGTCTGGTTGTGCAGCCTCATCCCTGTCTGTCTCCTGAATGTTTTCTTGTTCCTCAGCTAATCCACTTTTTGAAAGCGAGTTCTGTCTTTTAGCTTTCTCTTTTGTGGTGCTGGGTATCAAAGCCTTGGCCTTGCACATGCTAGCCAGGTGCTCCGACCGCAGCCCTAACTGATCTACTTTTATAATACGAAGCGTTATTTTGTAGGCTCTCTGCCTTTTGACTAAAGTATTCACAACAATAACTTGTGGGTGGATGGCATTCCTAATTTGTGAGCTATAATTAATTGACTGACACCTGTATACACAGTGGGTCAGCCTGTGTCTATAAAGAGTCTGTAGTCACACTTGAGAGGTGGCTTTTGTTCTTTAGGGTCAGTTCTCAGAAGCACATCTCTTGAGTTTGAGGGAGCATTCTCTGTTTCTGTGATGACACACATGAGCTGGGGGCAGATACAGAGAAGCTCATCTCCTTGCAGAAGGCTGGGGTCCAGCTGGGGTCCAGTTGAAGTGCAGGTCTGCTTCTCCTGTGGCCTCCTCCGGCCACCTCCAGCCGCCCTCGTGTGGTCCCTGTCACCTCATTCATGTTCATCAGGGGTTCATCCTGTGGCCTTATTAAACTTAGTTATCCCTTGTGCCCCCATCTTAAATCAAGTAACCTTGGGGACTGGGGCTCCTGTGTGTGAATTTTGGAGGACACTGTTTAGTTCATGACAGAAAGTACCCATGCTTTCTGTCTCCTGATGTGAGCTGCTGAGTTGTGCTCAGTATTGAGTTTTATGTCAACTCAAATAACTGAACACACAAACGTAACATCCGTGACAACTTCTGCTAGCATTGTTCTTGATGGTTGTTTAAGGACTCAGGACTTCTGAGAAGAATTTGATTTCATAAATATGAAATATGTGAATGGTAGCATAGCTTCTAAATTTTTCCCCATATTCTTATCAAATGAATTATTTTCCATCTAGGTTTGGGTGGGTGGAAGCAAGTGTTAAATTTAACTTTTACTTTATTCGAAAGTCTATAAATTGGCAAAAATCCTTGAGAGGGCAAATTGGCAGAACTTCACAATGCTGAATCCTGGAACCCTGGAAATTTATCTTAAATCTGTACCTGCACATGTTTGAAGTAACAGGCACACAAGGCCATCCACATTAACACGAGTCATAATAGCACAGTTTTGGAGCAGGTCCATCAATAATAGCTTGATTACTTGAATGGTGATACACAACAATGTACTTTGTGGGTTTATCTATTAAAAAAAGTGAAGAAGCTCTGTGTATACAGACCCGGAAGGCTCGTACTGTGTGCGCATAATGAGCCAGACGCATAAGAAAGAGACAGAAATAGTGTCTGCTCATGTGTAGTCACTTAAGAAAGCCTTGGAACCACACATAAGCTTATCAAGTTGATCACTTAGAGGTAAGCATTGGGATTTGAGAACCGAAGCTCTTTTTAATATGTTTTCAGATTTCTGAATAATGTCAATATGTTGCTGTTACAGTGAAATTAAATGTTATCATCATGCTTTGATCATTTTGGAACCTAATGTGCATTTTCTTCTTTTTTGCTTACTTTGCAATTTTGACTTTGTTTGTAGTATGAATTTCTCTACTAAATTTTTAGCAGGAATTAACCAGGCATTCACCATGTTCCATTGCTCTGTCAAGTACATGGACAAGGGTTTAATTGAAACAATGGATTGCTTAGACTACTTTTTAAAATTTTTAAACCTTTTTTGGGATTAAAATGCACATTGTTTGGAGCCCTTGGTGCAAAGACTAAATATCAATTGGGAGATTTAATATTAAGCTGCTATTGGTGGCTTGTTTACAAACAACTGGTTCTGCTACAGTTTTGCACTTAAGGTATTCAATGGAAGTTCTGCAAACATTGGCTTACAACAGGACAACTGCAGGGAAGTTGTTTTAAGAAAAGCTCAGGCTTATTTTTCTACTCATTCTAGTTTTTACCACCAACTCACCAAAACAGACTTTTTATACTACATTAGTCACAAGACTGCAGAAGGCCAGTTCACATTCAGAACATGTCGTGCCAGCGCTTCCTGCTGGTAGGTGAACTTGGCTAGTGGCTGATGGCTGATTCCCCAGTGATAGACTGCTTATTGCCTCATGAGTGTTTCTGAGGTGATGCTTGTTGTGCGTCACCATGGTGGAGATTTTATCTTCCTTGTAGTTGCACTGTTTGCTAACTTTATTGGGGACATTTATTAGGAATTATTAACTGTATCATATTTCAGAATTCTCGGGGGGTGAAATATGATGCTTGTAAAGGATTCCTGGAAATTCTAGTAAGCTCTCTGTAATTCACCCAGTTGTCACACACGACTCCATTCCCTTCCTCTCTTCTCTTCCTTCCTGTCCCTTTTTCCACCTTAGTGTGTGGACAATAGGAAAGTGATCAGGTAGCTTGCAGAAGCTCCATATGCCACGTCCTGAGCAGGTGGCACTAGCATCCCCTGAGGACTAATGCTGGTGGAATTGACAGGCCTATCAGAAATGTTGAATACCTAATTAAATTTTTTGCAAATTTGCACTTAAGTAAATTAAGTTTATTTCAGGTTTTTTTTTTAAATCATCAAGTATAAGCAGAATTTCCTTTTACAAAATATGTGATGTATCATGAAACCAGCAAAGGAATCATCACCAATCAATGCCAGGCTCGCTCCCTTCCCCTCGCAGGGAGACCCCGCCTGCCCCAAGGCGTTGGAGTGGAGAACGCTGTCATTTTGTCCTACCAGAGGTCTTCGAAGGCTCCTCTTTTTGCTGTGGACTACTTGTTAATTGTGGAATAGAGGTGCTGGGTGGGTTTGTGCATTGCGTTAGCTTATGGCAATCACAACTCTTTGACTTTAAGGGTGTAAATCAACATTTTATTTTCTGAAGGACTATATGAAGATTTTCGATTAAAACAGTAAAGGTAAAAATGTGTAGAATGTACAGCCTTGCTTTATTGTCTTTACACCTCCTGTTTTCTTTTGTCTTCTTTCCACAGATCGGAGCTTATTTCAGCAGCATATTAGCTGAGAAACTAAAGCTTAACACTTTCCAGGATACCGGAAAGAAGAAACCCCAAGTTAATGCTAAAGATAATTATTGGCTGGTTACTGCTCGATCTCAGAGTGCAATTCATAGTTGGTTCTCTGACCTAGCAGGAAATAAACCACTTGCTATTTTGGCAAAAAAGGTATTAAGTATTTCTTAACCTCGTTATGATTAATTATGGTCTTGTGAAGATGAAGCTTTCTGAGATGATGCCTAGTACATATTTTTTCCCCAACTCCTCACAGCTGATGCCTGGGCCGAAGGTGTGTGGCCCAGGGACGTGCTGCCCACAGGTGGAGCCCAGGACACCTGTAACCCACACCCTCCACACAGCGAGCAGTTTATGTGGACTTGAGGTTGACAGGATTTCTAAACCAAGAATAGGCATGATGCTTCTCCTTTTTTTCTATTGTATTTTTAGTTTCCTTGGGTCAAAATGTTCAGGATTCGATAGAAAGATCCTTGCTTTGAGGTTATTGCCTCATTGTTCAAAATACCTATGCAAATGCTTCAAGCCAAGTATCTGTCCTACCCAGTGTGAGAGAGATTATGATTGTATGTGTGCTTGTTTGTTGAAAAAGTTTTTGAACAAAACGGGCAGGTTTATTTATAGCTTCAGAGTTTTTTTTTTTTTTTTGGCAGGGGGGAGGGGAGGCTCTTTAAAATCTTTTGCCTTTGATCATTTTCAAGTGGGAAATCGATTCACGGATTCCGTAATCTTGTAGTTCAAATAATACAGAAACGTCCTTTGCAGTTTAGAAAAGAAGTTGGAGATCTCCCTTGCAGTCTTGATCTGACTCCCTGGACAGCTTTGGTACAAGGCCATTGGTTGTTTCTCCCCTACCTGAAGCCCTCTGGTTATTGGCCACCGTCTTCTGTTTGTAGGATCATGTGTTCATGTCCACCTGGCACAGGACCAGGGTGTGGAGAGCTCCTTTGTGCACTTGTGAGTTTTCTGAAAAGCAACTCTTGGAAGATAGTGCCGCTGTCTCAGCTGGCTGAGCCACTCAGTAGTTCTCCTCCGAGGCCTGTGGATTGCTAGTGGGAAGCCGCAGAAGGGGTTCCTCTGGGAGCCGATGGAGGGTGAGAGCAGCTCACCTTCTCGGTGTTGCTAGCTGGCCTCCTTAGGTTTTCCATTGCCGTGAGCTTGTGAGTGCAGGTTTCGGATGCTTCCCCAAAGCGAATACTGATGTGGAGCTGCTGCCCTTGCTTTTGGGGTGCAGGACACGCTCGCTGGTCCTTCAGGAGGGAGACAGCTCTGGTGCAGTGTGTTAGTCACTGTTCTTCTCTCTTCATTAGGCGCTGCCTCTGGCCAAGTCAGGTGTCCCTCAGGTAAGCCCTGACGCTCATTCTTCGCAAACGTGCCTGTTTTCTTTATAAAACCATCCAGCGTACCTTGAAGCACGTTTGTTTCCCAGCCTTTCGGGAGTCCTTCCCCTTTCCAGCATGTCCTTTTCCCAAGGTGGCTGAAGGATCCATTCTCTGTGTGTTCCTCCTAGTGGAACCTCCAGGACCTCCTTCACGTTTGGTATTTATTTACCTTTGCAATGGCTTCAGGCCCCAAACCTTGATTTACCTGCCCAGATCCTGGGCACCTTATCCAGGTTCAGGCTCCTGTAGGGGTGGTCACAACTCTGGGCCAGTCTTTTATCACTCTGAAAGCTCCACAGTACTTGCAGTGTCCAGCCACAGAGAAGCCGTGAAGGGCTTTTCCTTTAATCACAGCGGGCATTTGATTCAGGAATGGAGCTTCCAGCAGCCGGGACCTTCTTCCAGGGCCAGAACAGCTCCCTGGTCTCTGATTCTCCCCTGTTCATGTCAAGGGACCCCATGCCTGGGGTCTGTGGGTCCCCTTTGCCTCCATCCCACTTAGCCATTGGGAGATGCTGGTGTGGGTGAGCATCCAGGTTTGAGGAGGCCAGAGGACAGTACTGTGAGACCGAAGGAGCTCGCACCAGATGTCTGGATTTCTTGTCCATCTTGATGCAGCTCCAGCTCGATTTAAGGACCACACTGTGTTTCAGGGGTTTCCAGATTCAGCTAGCAAGCTAAATTCTGGGGGTTTCTCTATGGAAAACACGGAATCCATCACTGTAGGGAAGTCACAGCCTAAACACGTTTCCCTCCAGAATTAGCCTGGCCGTGGCTTCTTCATTAATTAAACAGCTTCCTTCGTGCATGCTCTTCTGAATGCTGATGCCCAGATCCAAGGGCAGCGGTTCTTAGTCTTCTGCCGGCCCTGGCAGTGATCTGGAGTCTGCCTTGTGTGCTCATGTGCGATCCACGGCTCAGTTTTGTTTGCAGTGTCATCGAAACATTTCAGGTGTTTTAAGTGTTTTATTTTTTCCTTCCTAACAGTTGGGGTTCAGTAGGAATCCTGTAGGCATCGAGGAGGATGGTGCTGGTGGAGGGCTTTCTCTGTATTTGTCTGTTGCAAGCCCTGGTCTTGCGACTTTTGGCATCCGAGTGCTGTATCCTTACCGGCACAGCTAGGTGCCCGGACTGCTGGCACCGCCCGTGTGCTCTGGTGAAAAGCAGGCATTCGAGACTGGGACTGTGCTTTTCTTGTCCCTGACTTAACATGGTGGCCACTAAACCAAAGCCTTGTGCTCCATGATAGAAATGCCATGTAAGCTGAGGAAGTGTCTCATTGTGGTGCCTTGCTGTGGTCTGCAGGGAGGAGGGCTTGCAGCTTTGGCCCACGAGCCTTCCGTGTTCCTGTGCATGTTGTGTGTGTATCTGCGTGCCTGTCATGGGTTGTGTTCTGAAGTCAGTGCCAGGGCAGCATCTCTCTGTTATCACAAGTCTCTGCAGTGGCCCATGAAATCCAGGGCTGGATGCCCCGGGCCCGTTGCGCAGCCTGGATGGCTCTCCCTCCAGAACCAGAACAGCTGGGTTGTCTTTAGTGAGACCAGGTGACATGGTCATTGTGTTTCAGGGCCATGTACGAAAAATATTCATCTTTTGTTCTAGACTCACACTTCCTGGGAACTGTGTGAAGGGTCAGGTTTGTAGCATAGGATGCAGAAAACCCTCTGCCTGCTGTGTGTTTGGCAGACCAGGAGCAGCAGGTTGTGCTGTGGGCTGGTCCAAGCCTTGCTTTTCAGCATAAATTCAAGTGAGAGTTTGGGGCAAAGAGATCAGGACTCTTGGTATCTGTGGTTGTGGTGTCCAGGATCCCCTGAGTTCAGGGGCAAGTGCACTGCCCGAGAACACCTTGGCTGGCATGGGGAAATCTTTGGAAGGGCAAGGCATCGGAGGGAATAGGTTTGGGGCTTTTAGAAATTGGCAGGGAGGAGTCTGAGGGAGGAGCTCAACCCAGCAGGCGGGGCCCAGGGAGGGAGATGAGGTGGCCTGGCCATGCCTGCTGGGGCTGTGCACCCTTGGGCCTTGCTGACCCTGGCCTGCAGCATGATGGCTGGCTGACGCACTCTGTCCCCTGTTCTCTCTGTTCACCAGAGGAGTAGATTATGTAGGTAAATAGGCAATTCCTTGGTATTTATGAGGTACTCTAGGAGAATGAATTAACTCTTTCCAACCATTCAATGCTTCATCAGGATACTAATCTGCCAAACGGTACCTCTGTGGTGTGCGAGAAATCATTAACTGCCTCAAGTGCCCACTTCCAAGCACTGAATTAATTACCCAGATATTTCTAGCCCAGTGTTCATCAGCAGATTTACTGATCCATCATCTTAGCCTCTCTTTTAAATATTGGACTAAAGACATTTTTAGACGCTTTCTGGAAATTGTTACTCTTATAAAATGTTGCAGTTAGAAAGCTTTATATAAAAAAAGTGTTCCCTGGATAAAAAACAGAGTGGGGACAACTTTACTCGTGGTCTGTCCCTTCCAATTTTGAGAGAATTTTTTGGGAAAAATGTCATGGAATTATTTTTTCCTTTTTTTCAGAGGCTGAATAGCTTCAGCATCTGAAAGTTTTAGGATAATTTGTTTTGTAAACAAGAAAGCACAACGAATGGAACTATTTTGCCATTGTACTAAATGATTTTGATTTTTTTCTTAATTAAAATTGGCTTAAAATGTTCCTTTTTAAAAAATTGAATACACCATTTAAAAATTCATCAGAAATGCTCTTACAGCAGTAGGTAACTCCCAGCCCCTCTGTAAGTATGTCGATTAATGGTACAGTATGTTATTGTCATAACTATGTCATTTCTTTTTAGGTTCCCATCCTTAGTAAAAAGGAGGATGTTTTTGCGTATTTAGCTAAATATTCAGTACCAATGGTTCGAGCGACCTGGCTGATCAAGATGACTTGTGCCTATTATTCTGCCATTTCTGAAGCTAAAATCAAGAAACGTCAGGCCACTGACCCCAATTTGGGTAAGTGAGACTGTAAGCTGTCTTATGATTCTCTGTGGGTTCTGCAGGTACCTGTGCGTGCCCCCTCGGGCACAGCCCAGTGGGTGAATACCGGGCAGGGCCCTGGTGTGGCTGGAAGTCACCTGTGCTGGGTCTTGTTCATTGAGGACCACGAGCAAGTGCTGTCACTGTCACCTACAGAACATCCTATGCCTGGACCCTCAGCACCACTGTTGCTGAAATGCTGACTCAAGCCACTGTCAGCTCTGGGCTGGGAACATTCCAACCTCCGAACTCGTCTCCTGCTAGTCTCTCAATAACTGCCATAGTGTCTGTGATTCCACATCAGATTGTGTTGTGCTTCTTCATGTGACTTAAAGGTGACGTCTTACTACAGCTGGAAATCAGTGGAGATCCGTCACTGTGGCCCCTGAGGTCGCCTAAGGCTGGCCCTCCTGTGCTGCTTGGCCAGCCATGCTGCCCCTGCCTGCCTGCCCGCATCCTGCTGTCCTTCTGTGACTGTTTCTCCTGCCTGGCTGCCCTTCCCTAGGGGTGTGCACACCTCTTTTCCTGCCCTGAGGCCGAGTCTCAAGGCTTTTCTCTCTCTTCTCTCCTCCTCCTGGTTGTGTTATTCCCATGACTATTCATCATCTGAAATTTTATCTTTAAGGTCTTCCCCCAGGACACACTGTAGGATGTAAAGCATCTAAAGGCCTTGCTGGTCTACCCACCACCACCTCCCCAGCATCCAGGGTCCCACTGGCCCCGATGAGTGGGAGCTGTAAAGCTGAAGGGAGGCCACTTTCAGTCGGAGCCTTCACTGCATTGGTGACTTAGCTAGACCCTTGAGGTGTTGCTTTGTAAAAGAGGGGAGTCCGGTTTAGAAATGTGCCAAGAGAAGTCTAGGTAAAGGTGCCCATGTAGCCCTTGAGGGGCTAGGGTACAGTGTTGGGCATGGTGTTGGCAGGCGGATGAGCCACCGAGTGGAGCTTGTTCTGACAGCACGGAGATGGACGTTACAAGTCAGAACACACAAACAAATGTGGTCTGAATTCTGTGACTGTCATCCTGACAGGTCAGCGTTATCTTGTGTTAAAACAAGCAAGCAACAGTGACCTGGGTTTTAACAAAGAATGGAAATGTCTAGCAAAAAATCCGGGAGGAAATAATTCCAGTTAGCAGTGGCCACCTCGGCATTTTCTCTACAGTGCTCTGGGCTAACCCCCTTCCCCTTGGGCTTATTATTTTATTGGTGGGGGGAACAAAACAGATTTCCCCATCTTATCCTTGGTGTGTCCTGTGTTCAGTCTTCAACACCCACACACACACTCACACACCCACACACACTCTCTGTCTCTCTCTCTCTCTTTCAGTTCCTCTTGAGTCTTGCCTGTGTCTCTGTCAGGTTCACTAACACTCCTCCCCAGGCCTGGGCATGCGGCTGCTTGCTGTCCACCTCCTTTTTGATGACTACTAGGCTCCTGAAATCTATGGTGTAGCCAAACAGTCTCTTGATTCAGCACCCTCCCTCCTCTTATTCTTTCGATGAATGTCACGAGCGGTCATCAGGTGAAGAACGTGGAGGCCTTGTTTCTTATTTTTTACTCAAATCCCTGCATTCAGTCCTTCAGCAGTGCCATCGGCTGTATTTTCAAAATAAGGCCAGAATCTAACAATGTCCTCCTTGATGTCCACTGAGATCACTCTGACCAGATTGCTAACAGTTTTGGCCTGTGCTATTATAAGGGCCCGTGGCTACTCTTGGCTCTATTCTTGCTTCTCTAGTGCCACCCTTCCACCTGGTAGCCAGTGATGCTGACCAGGACAGGAAACATGGTGCCCGTGCCCTGAGTCCTCTCCTGGCCCCATCTACTTGGGCACCTCTCACAGCCGTTAGCAGCCTGCGGGCATGTTCTGACTGCAGGACTTGACCAGGCTGGGGGTGCAGTTCTCTACGCATCTGTAAATGACCACATGGCCCAGTTTCTGGCTCCATGTGGTCTTTGCCCAGATGGCTTTTCCTAGGAGAAGCCGTCTGAGACCACTTCAGTCGAGACTTCATCTTCCTGCCATTCTCTGTTCTGGTCCTGCTTCATTTTTCTTCACAGTTATTGATACCATCTGATTTATCACTTCTCATGTTAATTGATGGGTCATCTGGACCTATCCAATCGCAACCAAAAGAAGGTTGAAACTTTGGAAAATTTATTCAGCGCTGGATCTGTGGACTTGTGCTGTGTTGGTCTCCTAGGACCATATTGATCTCTGGCATTCAGAAGAAGCTCAGTATTTCTAAAACATGAGTAATTAGACTGGAAGTGTGTGTTTGTGTTTGGGATATAATTTTGAGCATGTGTGTATTGAAACTTACTTCAGTTCGAGTCTTTGAAACTTTGAGCATCGGTAACTGCAGTGGAGAGTTGGTTCCACTCCTCCTCACAGTCGCCGTGTTTTTGCATGTGCGTGTGTGCGCGCTCCGGCCCCCCCCCCCCGCCCCACTCTCACTTCATTGTGTCTCAGGGTTTTCTCTGATGATTGGTTTCATCTTATAGCTGCTGCATAGGGGTGGGAAAGGAATGCAGGGGTGCTTCTTCCAGCTCAAACTCACAGCAGTTTAGGAGAAATGAACGGTTGCTGGGCCTCCTCATTTACAGAGTTTGCCTGGATTCCTGGGTACCTGTGTATCGCCCAGGCACAAGCAGGTCGAGCTCGGGTATTTCGCTGAGAATGCCTGACTCCTTGTTGAATTCACTGGTTTCACTGTTAATTCCCTTCCACTGCCACCAGAGGCTTTTAGGCAGATTATATTCTCTCCAATACAAAGCCAGAATATTCCTCGTTTGCACACCCACAATGGATGGTTGACACAGTTGACTCACTCGATGTGTTTTTTTTTTCCTTCATAAGTAACATAACATATATGGTTCTGTTCATTTGTTTTTTATTTTGGGTACCAGGGATTGAACTGAGCGCTCTTAATCACTGAGCCATATCCCAGCCCTATTTATATTTTATTTAGAGACAGGGTCTCACTGAGTTGCTTAGTGCCTTACTTTTGCTGAGGCTGGCTTTGAACTCATGATCCTCCTGCCTCAGCCTCGAGGGCCAGTGAGTTTACAGCTATGTGCCACCACACCCAGCTAGTTTTATTTTTTGACTGGGTTTCTTTGCAAAGTTTTTCAGTTCATGAATCTTTAATTATTAATTATTTTATTTCTAAATTATTAATCATTAATTATTAGTATGTATTATTGTGTACTTAAAACTGTAAACGGTAAACCCATGAAGATTAAGTACCAACTATGCTATTTCTCACAATGGAGTATATAAGCTTTAGTTGAAAAAATGCTTAAGACAAAAAATGAAGCTATTTTTATGATGTGTGGTTGTTAGGCGTGTTTGCCTCTAAGCCCAGAGGTCCAGCAGCTCAGAACGAGCTCTGGGCTCAGGTTCTGCACGTTCCAACTCTGCTGCTCGGTGGCAGGTCGACTGGGTTGTTCTCAGCCTCACTAGACATGGACCTCGTCCACGGTCCTTGTTGCTGTGGCAGGTCCTTTAGTTGTCCTTAACCTGGAATGAGGCATCCGCCTTTCCTTCTCCTGGCCTCGCTGTGCATGCGGGGGACCTACCTGTTGTTTTGAGAAGGTCCCTTTCTCTGATGCCTCATCATTGGATCCAGCGTGTTCCCTTCAGGTGGAACACCACAGGTGTGTATGGTTCTGGGCTGGGGTCGGGGGCATCTGCCAGCTTGCCCTACCGCAAAGCCACCATTTGTTCTTTGGGGTTAGGGAGCAGTTGACGTGTGTAAATGCACCTGTCCACATTCTCGGGTGTTCTTGGACACGGAAAGGTAGCAGGCCATAGGTACTGTATGGAAAGATGTGGTTTTCAGGAGTCTGATCTGTGCTCTGCCCTGTGCTGCCTCTCGTGCTCGATTTATCTCGGCACCTCCAGCTTCTGTAAGCAAATTGTACAGTACATTTGGAAGCATTTGGCTGCATAGACACAGTCTTAATGCAGCCAGCTCACACTCTAAGCCAGCAACACAGCCAGGCAAGTACACACATATAGATGTGTTGAATTGGATTAAATCGCATCCACTTCAGAAGATTAACTTGCAGTAATAGGTTCTGTGCTCTGGCTTTGACAGAGAAAAGGAGAATTCAGCACATTTGGGGCAAGATTGACTATCAAGTGTCACCCTTTGCTAGTGCTGGTTTTACGGCTTCCGTTGTCTTGATTGTTCTTGGGGTGTGTGAAGTTGTTTTCAGTAGCAATGGCTTTTATTCCTTTGTAATAGAAACATATGTTTTATTTTCATTTCCCACATTCAGTTTTGGAACAGAGCTATAAAGCACCGCTGTTTGATTTTACTGAAGGGATTTTTTTCTAAAGTTAAGTGGGCCAACAGCCACAAGGAGGCGACCCGTGGACCCTCACTGTCATCGTGCCTAGAGGCACAGATCTAAAAGGTAAATTGAATGGCTTGCTGCCCTGGGGAGCACACAGCCAGCAAACGTAAGCCCAGTACAGTGTGTGTGCAAAGTGCGGGGGGAGGGGCGGGCTGGGGCCTCCAGCCTGTGGGTGATGCGTCCTGAGTCGTTCAAGGGGGAGGCTCTTGAAATATTGTCTTGAACAAGTCGGAGCAAATTAGGACAGAGATCTGAAATGCAGATGAATTAGGGAAGCTCGAAGGAAGAGTTTGTAATTCTTATTCCTCAAGAGACCTAAAAAATAAAGATAAGGTTGTAGGTGATGCAGCATTTGGGACGTGTTCAAAGTGGAGCACCCCAGAAGCACATTTACAGGTGAACTGAGCTTTGTTTTTAAGATAATAAGAAAGTTTTGTTGTCTTAAATGTTTGAACTCATCAGAGAACAGCTAATATTGGAGAACGAACAGCTGGAACTCACCTTGAGTTATTAAGGGGAGTCTTTGAACAGAGTGGGCAGTGCCCTTTACCCACCAGGACAGAACCCAGGTCCCTGTCTGTGATTCACCTGTTCTGACAGTCCCACAGAGCTACAGTGTCATCACTGTGCTCACGGAGCCCTGGCCTGTGGTCAGCTCCGGCCTTCCGACTCTTCACATCCCCAGGTGGAGACACCTCCAAAGGTGTGCTGGGGAGAGGGTTTGGGTTTGCTGAGGAAACTTTCCTCCTGATTGTGCCTTGTCCTCTGGCCCTTGTGGCCCATGTGAGTGGTCAGTGCCTCACCAGCCCTGCTGGCCTCTGGGCTCTCTGGGGGGGTCGCTGTGGTGTCTGGTGCACAGTGACGCCACGGGCCCTGTCTTCTTGTGGAGGTCCCCTGGTGCTGTGTGTTCTGTTTTCTGATCATTCACACACTCTGAGAGGGGTCTTTAGGGGTGAGGAGCGTGGTGTGCAGGTGTGCCAAACCCCTCAGCTCAAGTGTTCGGCGTGGACTCCAAAGCGTGTATTGGGTGCAAGACGGAGAATGTGGATGCTGCCCTCCAGGCGGTCCCAGTGGAGGGGTGGATAGACAGTGTCTGTCATTGTCCAGACAGTCTGTACATCGGAGAGGGAGCAGCTAGTGGTGGTGGAGTGCCCTGCAGAAACTTGGCGCGTACAGGGAGGGTCGTAGAGGAAGTGACTTAGCAGTTCGGTTCTGAATGGAGGCTTCCCTCGGGGGGCGGGCACTCTGACATAAGGTGGTGTCTGCAGAGAGGCAGGCCACCACATGCTGGGCTTGTCTAGTGGCCAGGGTCACCTTTGCCTGGCCAGTTGCAGGGTAGGGTGTGGGGCCTGCTGGCCTCTCTGGTGGCAGGTGGCCCTGAAGGGTCCCCTATTGTAGTTATTGTTGTGGCCTTTCCCTCAGCCTCCTGTCTGAAACAGGGTGGTTGGCAGGACCCCTGAGGCCACTGCTGCTTTCTATTCAAAGAAGCGACATCTAGGTGCCGAAGGTGCTCCCTGCTCCTGGGATGTCATGGTGTCTGGACATGCTGGGCATGCAGCGGGTGCAGGCCCTTGGTGCGCCCCAGCTGCTACCAGGGCTGCTGCTGTTGCCAGCCAGACGACAGGCGTCCTCGGTCGTCATCACAACAGCCCTGCATATAGATGCAGTGTTCATTTGTGTGGGAGGCACCCGAGTCTCCTGGTCTACCTTCAGGCTTGGCTGTGGGCTCCTGGAGGCAACCAGGAGGCTGGGGGATGTTGGTGGTGGGGGCAGCATCGGAGGAGTCACGAATGTCCTTCTCACTCTGCTCTGAGGGACACTAAGAGCAGGGCCAAGATCAGGCTGCTGTGAAACCTGAGGCAGAGAGAGACGGGGCAGCTGGCTGGGGGTGCTGGGTGTGGGCAGGGGGGATGGCGGCCTGGCCCGGCCTGGGCCTGAGGTCTTTGTCAAGGAATGTGGGTCAGAGGCTGCTCGGGATGCCTGGTGGTGGCACTACTATGGGCACTTCTGTTTGCCCTTTGCCTCTTCTGTGCCACCTGAGGGTCTGTGGGAACCATACCGGAGTCAGATGAGAGTCTTCCCTCGGTCAACTCCACTCCTGGAACTGCCCTTATCACCCCAAATACAAAGAAGAAGCAGCCGCCCTTCTCTCATCGTGAGTAATTAATTTGTGACATATTCACTGAGCCATTTGGCCTGCAAAAATGAGCTCTGCTCACATCAGAGCTGACAGTCTGGCTTCTTATCTGAGCCAAGCAGCTCACTCTTGGTTCGGGTCCTTGAAGACGTCGCCTGCTAACTTTTAATTCCAGGGATGAGCTTCAAGTCAAGACTGGCTGCACGTTTTCACAATATTCCTTAGCTCTCCTTTCTCCTAGAAAGGAGGTATCAGCCTTGTTTACTATGGAAAGAACCCTGAAAATGAGAAGAGCTTAAACGACCTTAATTTGAATTTATACTTTGCTTAGGCATGAAAATAGGTCTTCAGATGAGGTGACACGGGCTATGTGGTCAAAGCCATTCTCCACTAGAAGGAACTGGGCTGCAGGGCGAGACTCTGGCATCTGCAGGGTTAGGGTTAGGGTTAGGGTTAGGGCTTTGACCATATAGCCAGTCTCTTCCCCAGAATCTTCCCCCTAAAACTCTTAGCATCCATTAATGAACCATCCTGAAATAGTTATTTCTTGGGAGTGGCAAGATATTGGCATTTTCTCATCAACTGTGGTAAAATATTATTTTCTCTTAAAAAAAAAGTAGAATAAATCTAATTCTTTTGCTTTGATTTCCATTTGAGTAAGACCTGCTGTATTTGCACCTCCATTGGTGAAGAATGAGTTTCTATGTTTTTTATAAAAGTGCATACGGGCTCATGGAATTGCATGCCTCCTGGATTTTATAGCCAGGGACACTCCGTGTTCATTTTATTGTTCTGGTTGTCCCGAAGTTGGCCAGTGGGAGGCCCTCTAGCTCTTTTGGGTCCTTGGGCATGACAGTATTCGTCTTAGGGCATCTTGTTGGTTTTTGGCACAGAGAGCTGCCCTGGGCTCACTGTGTAAGTTTCTGCCTCTGCTCTGCAATCAGCCTTTTTTTTTTTTTTTTTAATAGGAAACTGCTGCTTTCTATTCAAAGAAGCGGCATCTAGGTGCCAAAGGTGCTCGCTGCTCCTGGGATGTCATGGTGTCTGAGCCCTGTCCGTGGGTGAACCCGCTGATGAATGTATGTGAGTGCGAATAAGAATTTGTATTCTTATTCCCACTTAACAGTTCCATTTATCTTTAAGGATGTTTTTATTAATGTCCTTGATTTTATGCTTGTTTTATTTCTACTACCTGGAGGATGGCATGATGTCCAGTAGCACAAGCAAGGTGACTCACCCTGCTTAAACACACACTGGTTTCAGAAGTGCATCCTGATATTTCAGAGGTATTCCATTTCTCTGTATTCCTTTTTAACTTGGGGATGAATCCCAGCAGTACACTCATTCTGTGGTTGGAGGCACTGCTTCTGTTTGTTTTTCATTTTAGGTTTTACTGACTTTTTCAACATAGCCTCATGTCTCTGACACATAAACCTTGGTGTGTCGAAGCATCGCTCTTTTGAAGGTGTGTCCTGGGGCCCTCCCTCCACCCCTCCACCCCTCCACATCGCTCTTCACTCCACCCTCGCCGTGACCATTTCTGATTAGCTGTTAGTTTAGCCTGAGGGGTTTTATTTTTGCAAAAGTGTGCAACACATGTGTCTTGCTTCCCTTCCTCCCTGCACGGGAGCCAGCATGGTAGTGGTACGTCCTGGTGCCTTGCCCCTTTCTCACCCGGCAACATCCTGGAGACTCCTCCACATCCTCGTGGCTTCCTGGTCCTCCACCAGGGCCGTACCTTGTCTTATTTGGCCATTTCCCTGTTAGCGGACATTTGTACCTAGTCTTCTTGCTGTCATTGGCATAATTCCAGTATGTGACATTGTGTATGTGACGCTCTGTATTTGTCAAGAAGTGCTTTTAGGGTAGATTCCTCAAGGCAGGATTGCGTGGTAAAGGGTAAGCATGTTAGAAAACAATCAGAAACCATTTAAAAAGATTCTAGAAGTACACAGTACTTGGGAATGTGGTACTGAGCTGCGCTGTTTCCTCTCCCTTCTGCATGGTCAGTGAGCTGACGTGGACACTACTGAGATTGGCCTCCTCTGTGCACATTTCTTTGTTTTTACCCAGTGACTCTTCCCTCTTCCCGGGTCCCCTCCAGGACAGCACATTACAGTTAGCTGTCACATCTCCTGAGACTTCTCTTGGTGGCAGCTGAGCGGGGGAGGTCCTCTGTTTTGATGACTTTGATGGTTTTAAGGAGTCCCCTTGGCCACAGTGTAGGGTGTCCTCTGTTGGAGTGTGTGTCATGTTTTCCTCATGGTGAGGTTGTGGTTGTTGGGAGAAAGACCACAGAAGTCAGTGACATTCTCCTCTTGCTGTCACCATGTCCCAGGACCATGGATGTTGACTCCATCAGCCAGCCAGGGCGTGGCGGGTGTCTTCGCCCAGGCCCTTCCCACGGGCCTCTTTGGGAGGATGTGGGCATGCCCTGCTTGGCTTCAGGAGTTCTTGATCTCAGAGTGTCTGGGGAGGCCCGTGGAGTTCCCTGCTAGGAGGTTGGCCTGTGTGCCTGAGCCCTGCCTGCTGCACACGTGTGCCTTGAGTATCACGTCTCCTTGGACTCGGAAATTCATTTTGTGTTCTGGGCTGTACGTCTGCATTATTCTGTTGACCAGTGTTTCCAGCTTTGTCCAGGCCAGAGCTCTTCAGCTGGCCTATGTCCCTTTGCCCGCCCGTCTCTGTGGGGGCTTTGAGTACTTCTCACCTTCTGGCCTTGCGGGGTGCTTCGTGCTCTTCCCGTGGACTCCCTGTCTCAATCCTGCGTTTAGCCACTTGTTCTTTTCATTGGAAGACAGTATCCTCTGCTGACATACAGAAACGTACAAGTTCTAGTCGGGCTTCCTGTGCTGCATTATAATTTACGTCAATCATCGCCCTGTGGAAGTGGACTCCAGCTTTTCAAAAGTAAAGATGTGACATTCTCCTCTTGCTATCACCGTGTCCCAGGACCATGGATGTTGATTCCAGCTCCAAGCTCTTGTGCGCCGTGTGATGGCGCGGGTCCTTTTCCCCATTGGAATCAGGAGCCAGTAACCAGCCCAGACATTGACGGAGCAGCAAAGGGGACTTTGATTCTTGGCCACGAATGGGAGAAGTGGGAGGGAAGCTCACAGATGGGCTGCCTGCCCTGCGAGGTCCAGGAGGCTACGGGGGGAGGGCAGAAGAAACAAGGGGCAGGGAGGGCCTTGGCCTCCTTCTTGAGAGTGAGCAGAGGTTTTCTGGGAATTTGGGCACCACCTCCTTTTGCCCCTTTTGTGATTCTTTTGGCTGTTGTCATGGCAGTTGTCAACTGTCATGGTGCTGGGAGTATCATGTACCATGCAGGTGGGGCACAGAGTAGCTGCACTGGCCTGCTGGTCACTCTGGCCATCTTAGATCCAGTCTGCTTAAGTTTTAGAATCATTTCAGACCAAGTGTCTCCAATCTTCTGGGTGAATACTCTGGAATAAAGTGGCTCTAGGGTCCTTTTCAATGCTATTATTTTGGAGTCAAGGAATATGTGGACTCTATTCAGCTAAGACTCCATGAGTTACCGGGCTGTCTCTGAGTGTAACACAGCTCAAGAGCAAGGTTTGCTTAAGTGACCATACTGTGCATCAGTGACAGGCCTCCAGAAACCAGGATGGGGTGGGTTCTTGGGCGGGGCTGGGATGGGCTGGCCTGCTGGTCTGCCAATGCACAAGCTTTTTGTGTTTTAGAGCGTTTTGGTCCAGAGTCGTTTGCATGGTCACCTGGCACTAGGACGTTTGTCGACTTTGTGTCCTTATGAAGTGCTGGTGGCTGGCTGAAGGTCGTTCTGTAGCAGACACTTGGCGGCACCCGCACGCAGGACCTGGGCGCGAGGACAATGCTGCTCTCCTGACACCTAAACCACAGCTGATGTTGAAATACGTTCCAGTGCAAAGTGGAAGGAGCAGTGGTTTATTTTTGCCCTTTAGAAGATTGGGGTCCCCCCACGCCAAGCTCTGTGGCAGAAGTTGGGGGAGGGACAAGGTGGGGGGTTTTGGTGGCTGCAGTGCCTCCTGGGTAGCCATCAAGGAGCAGGTGCAGATGTCTGTCACCAGTGCTGCTCCACCTCCTCTCCTTCCCTGGAGGGTCTTACCCTCCTTGGAGGCCCCTCTTCTCCCATCTAGAGCACCATCCTGTGCCCCAAGCCACAGAGGTGGGCGAGTGGCCAGGTCCTCCCCTCCTGGGGCAGGGAAATCTTGAATTCCATTTGTGGGGAGGGGGCAGGTCTTTAGGGGGTTAATTGATGGCCCCAGTGTACCTTGTGGAAGGACTGCCCCAGTTCTGTGCTAGCTCAGCGTGGCCAGGGCTGCTGCTCAGTAGCTGCAGAAGTTCGAAAAGGTTGAATTGGAGGAAACTCGTGGTGACCATAAAATCCCTTTCCAGCAGGTTGCCACCAGGAGCTGAGCCTGCTGTGGCAGAGTTCAGTGTGGGTCCCTTGGCTAGAAGGAGACCCTGAGGCTGTAGGCATGGAGAGGATCGGGGTGATGACTGTGTGTTGAACAAGAAATTCTTGTTTTGGGGGCTAAAGTAGGAGTGTGGTTGCCACATGCCTTGGTTTGGTGTGTGTGGGGGTGATAAGGACAAAGAGCACATGGAGAAAGCACGCTCCATATAGTGGTGAGCATGTCTGCATTCTAACAGGAGCTGGAGCTGGGGGCTGACAGCAACAGGGACCATGCATGAAGGGTGTCCAGTGCTGTTCCCATGTCAGGTGCCATTCACGGCCACGGGGAGGAGACACAGTGGGCTCCACACTGCCTGCTGTCCTCGCTTGTCCCTGCTTCTCCACCTTGCAGGGCCTTGGGCTCCCGTTCTCTGTCCCTGAGATCTTGGAGCAGGAACTGTGTCCCACGGCTGTGCAGCTAGTGCATTGCCTGGGGATGGTCCTGTTCCCTGGGGGGTGTGTGGTACCATTGGTTCCACCTTTGCTTCCGAAGCAGCTTCCCTTGTCTGCCCTGGCTCGCAGAAGAGTAACCATCTCCCTCCACACCCAGCTCCTCTCCAGGTACAAACAGGCTCTGAGTGCTGAGTGACTTGCCCCAGGCCCCAGAGCTGCCAGGGTCCTGGAGCCAGGAAGGAGTGGGCTGGTGCCTCCTGGACTGGTGACCTGCGTCAGCTTCAGTGAGGTAGCATTCCCCAGCCAGAGAGGGTCAGCACCCGGGAGTGCTTGCCAACACCGGCTCTCCACACAGTTCCCTGCCCCGTCCGGGCTGTGTCTGCTAGATTGTAGAACCTCTGTTCTTACTGTGTGTTCTGGGAAGCGTATTCAAAGTGTATTCAAATGAAGTGTATTCAAAATGGGGAACCCTGAAAAAGGTTAAGACTGGGGACTGTGTTGATGTCTGTATCCTGATTGTGACACTCTGTGCAGCATTACAAGATGCTACCTTTTGGGAAGACTAGGTGAAGGGCAGGTATGAGGGAACCCTCATGACTACAGGGGAATCTACAAGGAGCTCAAAATACAGTTTCATTAAAACAAAAAGTTGATGAAAACAAATTAAACCCTCCCTTCACATGGCATTTGGTGCCACTGAGGGCTGCTCAGCACCTGGAGGCTGCCCTTGTCCCTGGCTTTTGTCTCACTGCAGGGCTGGGCGTTGCCCTCCATCACAGGGTGTCTCTTTCCCTGCCCCCTCCAGTCTCCTTGCTGGACATGGTGGCCCACCTTCAGTTGGTTTCTGCAGCTTCTTGAGAGTCTGAATTTGCATACCTGGACTTGCTGCTGCTTTGCTCAGAACCTTTTGGTGGTGCTTTATCCTTTGTGATAAAAGGCCACCTTGTGTGGTTGCCCTGCCTGGGTCAGAGTCCTCCGCTGATGCTTCCAGTGCAGATTTCTGGATGGGGCTCCAGCGCCAGTCATTTGGAGCTGTGTGTCTCTCCAGTGCCCTCTGGTGGCCGTCTGCGCTGGCGTCTGAGGACCGCTGGCCTCTGGTGACACTCCTGGGCTTTCCTGCCCTATGCGATGCCTGGGAGGCCCTGCTGCTCTTCCCTCTGCTCCTCCTGCTGCACCTTCTTTGGGATGTGGCTAGGATGCTCTCCCATTCCTCCCTGTCTGGAGCCAGAACAACGCCCAGTGCTGCCTGTCGTTCTCCTGCTCTCTGTCCTCCCTGTAACCCTCATCCCAGCAGGTGTTTGGCGCTTGTTGCTGAGTCCTGACGGCTTCTGTGGGGTGTCTGCCGGTCTCTAGTCCTGTGCTATCTTCTTGATCCTGAAGTAGCAGTATTCGGCTGTGCACTGTCCTTGTCCAGTAAATAAGACCAGTTAAACATAGCACTGCAGTGTTGCTCGCCAGACAGCACTGACACTCATTGCCACTAAACACTGTGACATGCAGGTGGCTGTCTTAGGGCAGGACCTTCAAAGCCTCAGGAGTCCAGCGCTCTGTTCTCTGCAGAATTTCCACTACAGACCAGCAGCCCACCCGGGCTCCCCACCCTGCCTTCCCTCATTTCCTGCTGTCCAGCCAGAGGCCCAGATTAGCCAACTGGTCATTCAGCAGAACATGGCCATCTGGCTGGTGGCCTGATTGTTGGTCCCTGTCCTACTGGGGCCGTCGTTTCCATGGGACCATTCTTATCCAGTTGCCAGTCAGCACAGTGGCTTCCTCCTCTTTCAGCCAGCAGCAGCTGAATGGGGAATTTGGGGCTTCCTCCAGCTTTCTATAGTTGTGACCGAGGAGCTCTTAAAGCCTCAGGTCACGTTACATTTCAAACATGCAAACATGGACGTGTGCAGTAAAGCCCAACTCGCCCTGACCCACGTTCCCAGGTAACTCAGGCCGCTCGTGTTCCTGCCTCTCATCGCTCTTGTCTCCATTCCTTCTAATGAAATCATTTTGAGGCACTGTCTTTACTCTCATGACATACAGATGATTTCTTACTGGTGGTTCGTATTTACACATACATATGTATAACAGCTTCATTGATAGAAATCATGCTCTACAGCTACTCCATTTAAAGTATATGATTCAGAAATTGTGTTCTCAGAGTTGTGAAACCACCAGACACATCTTAGAATGTTTCAGCACTGCTAAAAGCCACCCGTGGCTATTCTTGTCATTAAGGCCCTTCCTGGGGCTGTGGATTGGCTTGTTTGGACATTACCCGCCACACAGTGTGTGGTTCCTGGGAGCCAGCTTGGTTCAATGGTGTTGTGGCATGTGCCATCAGTGTCATTCCTTGTTATGGCTGAATAGTGGCTCTCTCCCATACGTGCGCTGCATTTCACTAGGCGGGTTGACGTGAATCGTTCCGCTCTCTGCCTCTGCTGAATCCCGCTGTGTTCTGTGCACATTTGTACCTGTCTGTGTAGACGTGGCTGTGGAGCTGTTGGATATGTGGGAACGTCACGCGTGGTCTTCGAGGAGCAGCCCTTTTCTGAACTCACGTTCCCCCCAGTGAGGGAAGAGGGCTGCAGTTTCTGTCCCGACTGGTGCCTCTTCCTGCCTGTTTCGCAGTAGAGCTGGCCTAGGCCTCTATGGTGTTGGTTTGCATCGCCGATGGCCGATGGTGTTCAGTGTCTTTGAGGTCTGCTTATTGGCTATTTATCTTCTTTTGAGAAGTGTCTATAAAATCCTTTGCCCATTTTAAATTAGGCTGTTTGACTTTTTTTGTTGTTGTTGAATTGCAATAGTTTCTCACTTATCCTAGGTTCAAGTCCTTTATCAAAAGGTTTTCCTGTATTTCTTCCAATTTGTTATTTATGTATTAATTTTTTACTTTTGAGGATGGTGTTCTTTCACCAGGAACCCATTGTAACAACAGAAAGTGTGATAAATGGTATAAAATCTTTCAGTCTTTTATTGAGTGTTTGAAATGGAGCATGCAGCAGCTTACATGTGCCAAAGTTGATTTTTTTCCCATTTGGTCTGTGCCAGAGCCGGGCTAACTAAATCTTCTCATCCTAAAGTTTCGAGGACTTCTTATTGTCGCTGTGGAACCCAGGGAACACTTTCCAAGAAGTGGGTTTCCGAGGTGGAGCTGTCACCTCTGAGCTCAAGTGTTATGCCAGTGATCACAGTGCCTGAGCTGGGGGTGAAGCGAGCAGTGGTCGGTCGATGGTGTTTGAGATGATTTTAATTCCTAGCTGAAGCTTTGCTCATTAAGGGCTGTGGAGCCACCGGATGGTTTTGAGCTATGCAGCGGACGCTGATCGATTCCATGGTATGTACAGTGGTGCTGGGTGTTGCATCAGCCATGGTGCTAAGTGAGGTGACCAGAGGCAGGCCGTCGGTGGCTGCCCTGTCCATCAGCAGTCAGGCCTCACTTCCGTTTTCTTTCTAAAAACATTTCATTTTGTCTTGAGGATGGTGCTAAGAGCTCCTATGTGTCGTTCAGCTTCTGTTTTGTGTGCACTGTGCCAGTGGTGCGTCCTTATGGTCAGTGGTGCATCTTTATGCCCATTGGTGTGTCCTTACGGTGACTCCGAGGCATGTGTGTATTAACCCAGGTTTTGCAGAAGAGGACATTGTGACTTAGCAGGGGTTAGATAACTTGCTTCAGGCTGCACCCCTGGCGAGTGATGGAGCCGGGGTCTGGAGCCCAGCACCATCCTGTTTCAAAGCCTGTTTTTCTTCTCCTGCCACTGAATGCTGTTCTATGGCTGCCGAGATGGCACCGCAGCATCAGGCACCTCCGTGACTCTCAGTGCCAACCCTTGTTGCCGAGGGTGCTCTGGGTTTGCTTCAAGTGGAGGCTCCTCTTCTGCCAAGCCCCCAGCCTCCCCTGATATCCCCTGCAGGTTTTGTAGGATGAGCAGGGGTCTCTTTCCCATGGCAGGTGTCTGCCCTCCCCACGGTTTTCATCAATGGACATGCTTGTGCATTCAGGGTCGCTCTGCCTGGTCTCTGCTGCTGGTCTGCTGCGTCTATGTGCAACCCCACAGTGCCACATCCGCACAGAGGCAGGGTGGACGGCATGAGCCCTGAAATGCCCCAGGTTCAGCTTCTGTTCTGGGCTGGGCTTCAATGAGAAGGAAGTGTGGCTCTGAGATTCTGCAAGGTAATGGGAGCACATCAGGAGGAAGACCCCTGACTCCACTCTCAGGAACAGTTGTGTTCATGAGCTTTCCAGGATCCCCCCGTCCTGGAAACGAAATTCTCCACAGCAAAAGAATGGGGCCGTGGCTTCTGAGTTGTTTGAATCCAGGGTCAGAGCAGCCTCCTTGGTTATTTTCTGCCTTTGGGCCTTTCTTCCCCTCCCCGTATCCCTCCTACAGTCTTTATCCATTCCCATTTTCTTCTTGTCCCTTGAGACTGTGTCCCTGTTCCAGTCCAGTTACACGAGAAGCTGACAGAACTGGGCCATTGTCAGTGGTTTTTGCTCAGAGCTTCCTGGCTGGGCTGTGGTTGTGCAAGCCAGTAATCCCCATGACTCAGGAGGCCGAGGCAGGAGGGTTGCAGGTCCAAGGCCAGTCTGGGCAACTTGGTGAGAAGTTGGGCTGGGGATATAGCTCAGTTTCAGGGGACCTTTAGGTCCAGTCCTAGTACCACAGGAGAAAAAAAAAAAAGTCACCAAAACCTTCTGTTGCACTGTCACCCCTCAGAGCTGACAACCACGTCTAAGTTCAAAGCAGACCTGTGTGGCCACTGACCCTGTGGTCCTTCATGGCACTGAGCTCTCTCCATAGGTGCAGGGCACGCAGCACAGACTGCCACACATCATCTTCAGTTGCCAATGACAATCATGGGTATGTTCCGGGTTTTCATCTTCATCACCGCGTCTTTCGGCCCAGGCCTCTAAATCAGTGTGGTTGATGTGATGACTTAATGCTTTGTTAATCATAGCTAGGGCCCAGTGCTGAGAGGGCTCATCCGTGAATTCCTAGAGGAGTCAGATATGGAGAGGTGCATTCAACAATATTTAAAAAGGAGGTATGCAAATGTCTGTTAAACATCCAAGTACACATTGAGGAGGAAAGATGGAAAGATACCGTTGGTCCTCTGTGTCTGTGGGTTTTGAATCTACAGATTAAACCAACCCTGTACGGACAATAGAAGATAGGTGCATCTGTATTGAACACACGTGGACTCTTTTCCTGTCATTGTTCCCTAAACAGCACAGCATGGCGACAGCAGCCATGACATTTACACCGTATTGGGTATCGGAAGTGATTTGGACAACTTAACTGAAGGTTTTGTGTAAATGCCACGCCTTCCTGTGGAAGGGGCTGAGTGTCGTGGATTTTGGTAATGGGTGTATGGGTCCTAGAACCAGTTCCCGTGGACGCTGAGGACCGACTCTGTATATCCAGGTCATGCACAGCAGACATGTATCCTGATAAGGAAGGCACACCCTGTGTGAACTGGGCATTGTGTCATCCTTAGCTCTGGAGGCTGCCCTGCCCTGCAGGCATGTTGAGAACCAGAGCCACCCTGCCACAAGTTAATAGCAAGGACTGCCAAAGAGAAGCTGGGGTGTGGGTCCTTGTAATTTTTATATTTGCTCATTATAGCCGAGCTAAACTCGTCCCCTGACGGCTGGCTTTTGTTGAACACACGATTGTCCTGAGACTGCTAGTCCACGTCGTGGAACAAGACAGTGGTGCTGTTGGTGGCTTGGTACTTTGTTTTCAGTGGGACGAGCAGTCTCAAGCAGGTGTGTGCAGTCAGTGGAGCTTTCTGAAACACTGACACTCTGGACAGAATGTCAACCTTGGGTTTGATCATCAGCTCATTGCTGGAGTTCAATAGCCTTTACATTTTAATTTTAACAAAGGCACAATTAGAACAAGTGATTTAGACCAGGACTTAACAGAGTTATCCCTGGGTGCTGTTGTCAAGGGTTTTAGCAGTACTTACCAAGTAAGAGCAGAGTGCTTGGGTACGGACTAAGAACAGAGCTCTTGGGTACTGACCAAGTAAGAGCAGAGCACTTGGTTACCCACCAAGTAAGAGCAGAGCTCTTGGGTACTGACCAAGTAAGAGCAGAGCGTTTGGGTACTGATCAAGGTCTAATTTCTGCTTATGACTTTTGTTAGAATGGAAGGAGGAGAACCTGGGCTGAGGACAAGAGGAAGGCAGCGCTGTGTGGTGGTATTCATGTAAGGTGGTCTCTTCTGATGCTGCTGCGCTGATCCTAGTGGAGATATGGCCACTGGCATTATGTTCTTATCCGCAGAATGGGCTAAAGCCGGCACCGCATCCCTTGTGGTTGCCAAAGGCAACACACCGATTTAGTTGGTGCCTCCATGGTGGATGTTCGTGAATAATTTTAGTAATTTGTTTTTCTGATGTTACTTTTTCCATTTCCTTTCTGGTGTCCGACATTCCCTTGCTCCTTACTGTGTCTGACTCCACCCCTCCTGTGCTGAGGCACGTGCTGGTGAGGAGCAGAGAGTGGCTGCAGGTCCAGTGCTGGCCAGGCAGCTGGGTCTTCGTCCTGGGCACACGCTGCCATAGTGCGTGGTGCAGACAGTGTAGGTGGGAAAGCTTTGCTGGCCACCTCTCTTGGCAGGAAGCCAGAGTGCATCTTAATGAGTGTGTTTAAAACCTGAGCTGGACCCTGAAAAGCTGAATCCCAAGTTAGCTGCCTTCTGAGATTTTGCTTTCTTCTGCTGAAGAAGCTAGGCTTGGGATGGCCCTCCTCTGCTGCTGTTTCCTGTTTTGCATTTGGTATTTTTGTTGCATCACACAGAGGATCATCAGACAGGTCAAATTCAAATGTGGATGTGTTTTCTCCTAGGTGAAGGGTCGCAGAAGCTTAAGGGTAGGGTGGCTTTTTCCTCCCGAAAGCTGGAAGGCTCTGCTGACTGCTGCAGGGCAGGCCACCTTGCACTAGTGTACATGACTGCAGGGCTTGGGGTGGGCTTGCTGTTCTGAACTCTGCTTGCATATGCAAAGACCATTTTTATGTTGTATTTGTCCAGAGGTACCCCACCACCGAGATGCATCCCCAACCCTTTTTATCTTTTGATTTAGGGTCTTGCTCAGTTGCCCAGGCTGTCCTTGAACTTTTGATCCTCTTGCCTCAGCCTCGAGTCACAGGGATTAACAGGTGTGCACCATTGCACCCAGCAGTCAATTTTGGATTTACAAATACATCCTCAAGATAATCATAACTTTGAGAAGAAAAATGTAATTCTTAAACCATCGTGTCTAGAATTCAATGTATATCTCTATTTTAAATGCAGAGTGGACGCAGATATCTACTCGGTACCTTCGAGAACAGCTGGCCAAGATTTCTGACTTCTACCACTTGGCGTCCACTGCGAGTGATGGCCCTGTCCCTGTGCCCCCGGAGGTGGAGCAAGCCATGAGGCAGTGGGAGTACAACGAGAAGCTGGCGTTTCACATGTTCCAGGTAATTCCTCCAAGGCCTGCAGGGGGCTGTGTGGCATGCTTTTAAAAAGAGCCAGTTCTGTGCACAGATGTATGTTGCTTAACGAGGATACCTGTGCTGAGAAGGTGCTCCCAGTGGTCTCATCACTGCACCGCCATGGCCTGCGCTCATGCCCACCGATGCCATGCTGAGTGCCTGATGTGTGTGTGGTCTGTCCATGACTATGTGAGTGTAGTTATGTCCTGTGTGTGTTAATTGTGTCTTTATATAAACCGACACATTCTGAGAAAGTAGCCTGACGTCTTTTATGACATCATGACACCTTTGCCCTGGGATGACAGCCTCTTCTGCATGTTTTTCTCCAGCTTTCTAGGATGTCAACCTTTTTATGCCATTAATTACTTTGCAATTGTGCTTTTAAATATAATCCTTGTATGCACCTTATTTTGCAAAATTGGATATACTTGTTCAAAAACTCCCCTGTGCCGATGCTTCCTGTCTCCTAACACATCTCCTTTAGGGCTGAGTTATTCCAGAGAAGGTTCATCTTCATTTGGTTCAGCTGCTGTTGAAAATGCTAACAGTCCAGGCCAGGAGCTGGGCTCTCCCCAACTGCTGGTGTGCTCATGTGTTCACACTGACCAGAAGGGGGCGCCGGGGGCCGTTTGCCTCATCCTCTTCTTGGTGAGGAGGCATGAGGCTGGAGTCATATCATGAGCACAGATTTTGAGTACCTACTGTGTTAATCAGAGGAAGGCGATGTGCAGTTTTCTACATTTGCCTCTTAGAACCTTAATTATAATATTCAGGTGATATGTGACTTTTTTTCTAAGAGCTCAGAGTAGGAAAATAAGGGGTTCCCTTGTGAAGTCACATGGCCAGTTTTTAAATCACCAAAAGCAAGCCTCACGAACCTGCTTTGATTTGTCATAGAACTGTGTCAGTCGGCCTTACCTTGAGTGTCTGAGTTTTTGTGAGCTGAGAATTTAGTCTGAATCTTGGAACAAGTATGTTAGCATGTTTAATATTTTTGTAAAGATTACTTTACATGGTAGGAACATTGAAATCAACGTCGCTTCTATAAAAGACCATTAGGTCATATAGTGGTGAACATGACTGAAACATAAACAAGCTTGTGATATTTCAATTTGCCATATTCTGAAAATGTGCACCACACCTTAGTGCTGATCCACACGCAGGCACGTGTGCAGATACACGGCAAGGAGATGTGCAAAGGCGTCCAGAGGAGGGGTGGTTACATGTATGAAGGTTCTTTTTTAATTAATTTTTTTGAGGCTTGCATTTACCATTTCTTGTACTTTAGCACAAAATTGCATTTTTGTTCATTTAAAAAATATGTATTTAAATAGACAAATACTTTGTCCTGATTGAAGTTCATTTTAGTGGTCTAAAGTTCCCTTATAACCATTTTTGACTCACTCTCAGTATCAAGGAAACTAGAAATTAATAGTACCTTGGTGTCATGTCAAATAAGGTATCACTATAATTTATAATTGATTAGTATGTTTTCACACAAATCCTTGTTGACTGTTGTGGTGGGTCCCGGTGATATATAAAGTTTACTAGGAATAGAGCAGGATTTCACACTAACTATACTCAGTTTGTTTCCATGTTGCCGTGAATGTACGTGTTTTTTCCAGAAAATGGGTCATTTTGTTGTTATTTCGAAGGTTCTTTCATTCTGTGACTCATAGTACAAAACTGTAACAGAATGTCACATACGTGCCTAGAGCATCCTGAAAGAACATATTTCTGTGTATGTGTATTTGAAGGCAGTAGGCAAAAGGTGCATGTTGCGAGGGAGCAAAATTGTGAATCGAGGGGAGAAATAAAGAATGTCCATGCACTTCTGCCCCTAGCAGTGCTTTATTCACTCAAATTACTCAATACAATTTCACTCTGTAGGTTCTTAATCAAGAAAATGACAATCCATTAAGCTAGGCACTGCAATAGACATAATCAATTCACATCAAACAATTCTAGATTAATTAATTCACAGCAAACAATTCTAGATTAATTCTAAGCACTGCAAAACACTCTTAATCATGACAGGCTCATGACATTCCCTCTGTAGGCTAAGTTCAAATGTCATATCAAAAGTCTTAAACCTTAGGCTTTATGTCCAGCAGATGTACACTCACTCAGACAGCGGTGATCAGGTCTGGAACCAACGCAGGCTTCTCCTGGCATGGAGTGGACAACCAGTTGAGGAAAGGGTCGTAGGGAGAAGTTGTGGCTCTCAACAAGGTCCAGATGAGGCCGTAAAGTTTAAGAGCAGTGAGGATCACGCAGAGGATCAGGAAAGATGACAAGTGATGGGATGTCAGGTCCTCATCAGGCTCTCCAGCTTGAGTGCATCCTTGTTTCGGCTCGCTGAATCCCTGTTCATTTGCTCTATTATTTATACTAAATTTGGGGGCTTTTAATCCCCCTTTTAATCCTTATCAGCTACCACCGGATTTCTCAGTGACATAATTTACCCTGGGGTCAGAAACGTCTGGTCTGGTGGTCTCCACCCTGATCTTCCCACCTTTCCCTCTTTTCAGGAGAGGACAGCCTGCCTGAGACTTCACTCTGTTTATCTGGGTGAGGGGAAGTGACTTGTCTGAGGCCATACTGGAGGGCTCTGTGGGTGTGCCTGGTGAAACTGCAGGTTTCAAACTGGAGTTTTTAAAATGGAGTTGCTTAGGCTCAGGCCTCAGGCCATTCTCACAGTGCTGATGGTGTTAGGTCAAGATCGGCACTTGCCTAGCATGTTCAAAACCCTGGGTTCCACCTCGAGCACCATACTCAGTCAGTAAAGCAGCGGTCTGTCTGATGGGCTCCGCCAGCCTGGCCCTCCTGGAGCCAGTTAGTGTGCTGAGTTGGATTGTTTACACGTGATTGTGCACTGCTTCCATTTCTGTGCATGACAGTGGGTCGGTATGTTGATTGTTGCCGTTGTGTGGAGGGCTCTGGGCCTGGGGGGGTTTCCTGACTTCCCTCGAGGTGGTGGTCCAAGCTGGGTGCTGTGATGGCTCTCCATGCTGGAATCCAGGGCTTCTCGCACGTAGGCAGACACTCAGGAGCACTTGGCCCCTGACCAGCTCCCCAGCCCGGGGATCTGCTTCTTTCCAGCTATCACTGTTCATCAAGTTTCCATCCCTGAAATCTCACCATGGACTTGATGTGACCCGGGAATGTGAGAGCTTTCAAATGTCCTTTCTTGTGGGAATTCAATGTTCTGAATTAGAATTCATCAGATTACCAAAATAAAAATTCCCAGCCCAGTCATATTAAAAAACCCTAGTTCTTCATGGGTTATAATTTGGACTGTGGCCAACAAGACCGCATCACTGTGACAGTGAGACAGTAGCGAGGTGGCGCCTAAGCTGAGGACTCATGGTGCCCTTGACGCATTCACTGGTGTTTCTCTAACGGCACTGGCGCAATTGTTCTTTGCCCACTGAAGGAAGGATTGCTGGAAAAGCATGAATATTTGACGTGGATCCTGGATGTCCTAGAGAAGATCAGACCGATGGATGACGACCTTCTTAAACTCCTACTGCCGCTGATGCTGCAGGTACAGTAATGGGACCTTGAGCCAGCTGGTTTTATGGGCAGGAAAAGTCAGTCTGAAGGCAATGATTAGGTAAGTAGAGGTAGAAAGGGGAACAATTCCCTTTAGAAGAGGAAAGAATGAATATCTGCCTCCAAAGCAAGTGTTTTCAGAAGAGGTTTAAAATTTTTTTTTTTTAAATTTTAAAATTTAAAATGCAAATCAAAACCACCCTAAGATACCATCTCACTCTAGTAAGATTGGCAGCCATTATGAAGTCAAACAACAACAAGTGCTGGCGAGGATGTGGGGAAAAGGGTACACTTGTACATTGCTGGTGGGACTGCAAATTGGTGCAGCCAATTTGGAAAGCAGTATGGAGATTTCTTGGAAAGCTGGGAATGGAGCCACCATTTGACCCAGCTATTCCCCTTCTCGGTCTATTCCCTAAAGACCTAAAAAGAGCATGCTACAGGGACACTGCTACATCGATGTTCATAGCAGCAGAGTTCACAATAGCAAGACTGTGGAACCAACCTAGATGCCCTTCAATAGACGAATGGATAAAAAAAAATGTGGCATTTATACACAATGGAGTATTACTCTGCATTAAAAAATGACAAAATCATAGAATTTTCAGGGAAATGGATGGCATTAGAGCAGATTATGCTAAGTGAAGCTAGCCAATCCCTAAAAAACAAATGCCAAATGTCTTCTTTGATATAAGGAGAGTAACTAAGATCAGAGTAGGGAGGAAGAGCAGGAGAAGAAGATTAACATTAAACAGGGATGAGAGGTGGGAGGGAAAGGGAGAGAGAAGGGGAAATTGCATGGAAATGGAAGGAGACCCTCAGGGTTATACAAAAGTACATACAAGAGGAAGTGAGGGGAAAGGGAAAAATAATACAAGGGGGAGAAATGAATGGACAGTAGAGGGGTAGAGGAGAGAAGAGGGGAGGGAGGGGA
>NW_026000240.1:9119621-9394288 GCF_001458135.2 Marmota marmota marmota
GATCAGACCTACGAACGCCGCCCCCCGCCCCCCCCCCCCCCGTCTTTTAGACAGAGTGCTACAAGAACAAAACAAACCTCCTGGTAGAGTGCAGAGAATCTCTACCTTCTTTTGATAATTCCTTGAGTTCCTGGCAGGTAGGAGTCTTCTCATCTCGTGATGTGTCTAAGATGTGATGAAATTTAAGTTCGCCAAGTGGGATTCATTAGAAGCTGTTCCCCACGGAGCCGTCACATGAGCCTTTGATGATTGGAGCAGTGCTCGGGGAGCGGTGGCCCTCCCTCTCAGCTGCCCCTGCTGGGTGCTGCAGACACCTGGCCTGTCACAGGTCATCAGCCAGATGGGCTGCTGAGCGCCTCAGCTGTGGCCCTGTGAACCTAGATGTGCTCTGTGTGTAAAATGCTCTCCAGCCTTCAGACTCACAGGGGAGAAACAAGAGTGCATGCTACTATAACACTTTTATGTTGGTCAGAGGTAGACATGATCAAATGGGTGTGTTGGGCTAAACACAGCACATTATTTTAATTTCACCTGTTTCTTTTAGTGGCTACTAGAAAATCTCAGATCATATGTGTGGCTCAGTTCTGTCTGCTGTTGACAGCACAGGTCTGTGCAGGCTTCTTCTTGTTTCCTGGAGAAGCATCTGCCTTGGAGCAGCTGCTTGTGAAGGCGGGCGTGACTGGTGGCTTGTCTTCTCCTTGCAGTACTCGGATGAGTTTGTGCAGTCAGCCTACCTGTCCCGCCGTCTGGCCTACTTCTGTGCCCGGCGTCTGTCCCTGCTGCTAAGCGACAGCCCCAGCCTCCTGGCCGCCCACTCCCCCCACATGATGATCGGGCCCAACAGCTCGGGGATCGGGGCGCCCAGCCCCGGCCCCCCCGGCCCTGGCATGAGCCCCGTGCAGCTGGCCTTCTCAGACTTCCTTTCCTGCGCACAGCACGGGCCCCTGGTATACGGACTCAGTTGCATGCTGCAGGTGAGTCTGCGGCCCGGGTGATGTCACATCAGTCCCATGTGGGAAGCCATCAGGCTGGAGATGGCACTTCTATTTCTATGTACCGAGTGTCGTTTTTCCCTCAACCAAGTAGTTTATGTTGAAGTTTGATTACTCTGCGTGGGATAAAGCGCAGAGAAGATTTACTGCATTCTTCTAGAAGAAAGTTTTTGTGGTTGTCCTCTATTGAGGCCTTTCAGCAGCCCAATTAAAAGTCCTCCAGGGTACCCACAGGGTAGCCATTGCTGTCACCAGCAGCCCTGTTCTTCTGGAGGAGGCTTCTGTGGGCAGCGCTGGCTTCCTCAGTCATGTCTTGAGTTGGCTGCCTGTTTCTTCAGTCTGATCCTCTGGCAGGCACTGCTTCTGGCGGGCATGCTTGCTGCCGGTGCTCGAGGGTGCTGCCCTGGGCAGGTTGCTGGGCAGTGCCCTCGGGTGAGGCATGGCCTGCCCATGGGGCCCCACAGTATCACCCTGAGTTCATTCACATTTCCTGAGCTCTCAGGTGCCCTTTGGAATTAGGTGGCTCTGAAGGTGGGTCTCCACGGGAGCTGGAGCTTGCAGTCCTGTAGGGAAGGTAGAGTAACGGAGCTGCAGTGTCCTGTGACAGGACGAGGGCTGATAGGGACAGGCCCAGCTAAGGCAGTCACAAAGGGGATCTGCAGCCCAGCCTGTGGTCAGGCAGGCTTTCCTAGGGGACAGTTTGAGACAATGAATTAGAGAAACGTGAGGTGAGGAGGGTGTGGTGGGGGGTTCCTGGCAATGCCTGGAGCGAGGACCTGTTGTCTGACGTGCAGATTGGTGTTGGTGAGGTTGGAGTAAAGAGACCCCCTGTGGCCTTGAGCTGGGGCATCACTGATGGTGACAGCTATCTCTGCTGAGTCCGCAGCTCTCCTCCTCCTCCCTCTCACATCCTGATTTCCCTGCTTCCTTCCTAGACGGTCACTCTCTGCTGCCCAAGTGCCTTGGTGTGGAACTACTCCACAAATGAAAGCAAGAGTGTGAGCGCGGGCTCACCTCTGGACCTGCTGCAGGTCGCCCCGTCCAGCCTCCCCATGCCGGGAGGGAACACGGCATTCAACCAGCAGGTAGACTGTGTCCTGGGTGGTAGGTGTTCTTTCTCCAGGGGCTGGGCGAAGGGGCCCCCGCCGGGTTCAGCCGGAGTTCATCCCCAGCTCTGCTCCTCGCCCCTGCCAACCTCAGGGTTCTCTGCTGTTGCTGAACACAGAGATTCAGGAAGTCGCTCTCTTCCCTTCCCCCTCTTGCTGGGCAGTCCTGCTCAGCGTTCTCCTCCCAGGCCAGTTGGTGGTGATGCCAATGCCTGACTGTGACTCCCATGCTGGCGAGTGTCGTTCAGTGACTCTTCTGTGATCTTCTGGTGCTGCTGCTTTGTTTGAAGATTTATGCAACTTGAACAAGTATTATAACTAACATGTAGAAGATCATCCTTGTTTTTTATTTATCTATTTTTTTTAACCAAGCAGTTTTCTAAATTACTAAAACATTGCTAGTTACTTTCCTGACTAGACAATTGGCTCAAAGAGGATATTTAAAAATTCTTGCCCTTTCTTACAATATCCTAAAGCAATCCCACCTGTTACAGTGCCCTTCACACATTAATTTCCATGGACATTTGTCATTGAGAGCTGGCACTGGATCAGCACTTGTGCATTGGAAGGCTGTCCTTGTGGGCAGTGGGCTGCTCTCGTCCCCTGTAGCCATGGCTTTCGTTCACCACAGGACCTTCTGCTAGGCAGAAACCCTGACATGACATAGACAGCCGCCTCAGCTTTGCAGCAGAGTTAATTGGAAGCGATTATCTTTCAGGTTCGGGCCAAGATCTATGAGGTGGAACAGCAGATAAAACAAAGGGGCCGTGCGGTGGAAGTCCGGTGGTCCTTTGACAAGTGCCAGGAGTCCACAGCAGGTACAGGGCACAGTGGAGGAGCGGGGGCTTTCGTGGGCTGGGCCTCATGCCAGGTTTCAGATTCTGTCAGTGCGCTCCCGTGGTAAGGAGGGTCTTTGGCACAGCTCTGCGGGGAATTGTGAGGACATTCTTCAGGTTCTGCCTGTCTGGAATGTCTGGTTGGGTTTCATGGATGGTTCTCTTGGGAAACATGCCCAGAATGGTGACTTCAGGAAACCCCCTTGCCCCCCAGAATGGTGATTTTTATGCTCTGCTGTTCTGGTTTCCGTGGCCTCCCTAACTGCATGCTTCATTTCTCCATCTAGGGGTGACTATCAGTCGGGTTTTGCACACGTTGGAAGTCTTGGATCGACACTGTTTTGACCGAACTGATTCCAGCAACTCAATGGAGACGCTTTACCATAAGATTTTCTGGGCAAACCAAAACAAAGATAACCAAGAGGTAGTTGAATTTCTCCTTTCATTTTGCCTTTTATTTTGTTGGTATATTTTCTTTATTTGTCATTCAGTAAACTCTGACAAAGCCTGTTTTAAAGTGTAATATTTTATGGAGGCTCATGCACTGTGAAATTTCTCTCATTGGACTAACGTGACTCAACATTATTAACACAAACTGTCCGCTGGGCTGATTGGAATGATTTTTATTGGCCCTTTACCATCCTCCCTTCATTTACTCTTAACAGAACATCCTGTGCTTCGACTTGGTGAGATGATTGACTTTGACTCGGGGGATGCATTTTAACACATAGCCCAGCAGAGGGCAGTGCATGAAACTCTGTGGTTATGATCTTTGAAAACTCTTCAGTGCTGGTCAGGGCTTCCCAGAGGAACAAAACAGTAAAGAGAAACTGTGTGTGTGTGTGTGTGTGTGTGTGTGTGTGTGTGCGCGCTCGCGCGCGCATCCATATGCATGTTTCTTATCTGCATCTATCTAGAGAGAGAAAAGAGTGCTATTTTTTTTTTTTTTTATATTTTAAAACTGGCTGGTGTGATTGTAGGTAGTGGCAAGTGTGACGTGTGCAGAGCAGGCTGGAGACCAGGGAAGAATGGGGGTTGCATCCTGAGTCTGGGGGCTGGATTCATTCTTCCTTTGGAGACCCCAGTCTTTTTCTTCAGGCTGTCAGTGGACTGGATGAGGCCCACCCCTGTTATGGAGGGTGGTCTGCTTAACTCAAAGTCTGCTGATTTAAATCCTAATCACATAAAAAAAACAAAACAAAACTTTGCAGCCATATCTCAACTGATATTTGACCAAAGAATTGGTAGCATAGCCAGTCACATGGACACGTGACATTGAGCAATTGCAGACCATTTTATGTTTTATTTTCCTAGTAACAGATATGTCATTAATGAGTGACTCTACAAACATAGCATTTGCAGTGATCTTTATCTAGTCTTGCGTGGGGGAATTAAAAGTGTTTTCCTCTCACAGTGAAAAGTGCCTGTGGTACAGCCAGCGTGGGCTAGGCCGAGGGAAGGCCAAGGTGAGGCTCGACAGCCCTAAGAGCACCTTAGCTGATGCATGGCAAGGGCCTTTGGTTCTAATGAAGCCTTTGGGAATGCACCGTGGAGGACAGGATGACCCAGGGCACCACCCAAGACCTCCCGGACCCACCTCTGTGTGAGCCTGGTGCAGAGGCTACATGGCTCCTTCTTTAGGAATCCTTTTATGAGTCATTGCCCTGATTCTCAAAGGTGCCACATGGGGTCAGAAGGTCGACGACAGGGGTAGACCTGGCGTGGCGTTTCGCTCTGGTGGGTGGGCACAGAGTGCTTCAGCACCTCAGCTCCTCAAGAGGGAGCCCCACTGTGGGCCTGTATAATCCTGTGCTTCCTAAGGCAAGCTCTGGGGCTGCCCTGCTCTTTTGGGGTGGAAACTTTATAGTCCTTCTCTTTGTAGTAAAATTTCCTAAGGTGAGAGGTTTCAAGAGGTCTGAGATTTTTAAATACTTAGACATGCGATATGTGGAATGAAAATCCTGAAAATTTGAGGTATCCTTTTGTGTTGCTAAGCTTCTTATGCTAAGTGTTGGGTCACAGTGTGCTTTCCCTGTCGAGGCTGTTACCAAGTCCATCAAAACCAGTCAGGCTGGGGTCAGCCTGGTTGCTCCTGTCTAGTGGTCATGTTGGCCCGTGGAAACTCAAATTGCCCACTAGAAAATGATAGGGTGTCTTGTCAGGGAGAAATCACACTGTGAGGTTTTCCCACAGCCCTGTGGAGACTAGGTGCCTAGATGAGCTGTTGGAGTGCCAGAAGATTGAAACTTCAAATTACATTTTTAAAAGCTTCCTTTGTCTCAGTTTTATAACAAACACAGTTATTGCTGTGTATATATATAGCACAGGTAGAGGTTCATGAGGAAATGTGTGTCCACTGAGAGTTTTTCCAGAAGCAACCCTTCAAGCCCGGGGGGTCCCAGCTCCTCTTCGGGTGCAGGGAGGCACCCATGGCCACCTGGAGTGTTGCCCTGGTCAGTAGTGCTTATTCTCAGTGTTGACTCAGCTTTGGAAGTATTGCATGTAAGCAAGTGAGTGTTTATTTTGTGGTTGACATACTGTCTTATGAGGAATATGAAATCTACATTTTTTATCCTGTAATTCAGGCTGATCACCCACTGATTTGACAGAAGAACACTTGAAAGGACAGACTCTTCAGGGATAGTTAGCATCCAGTAAATTCTTTTAGTTATCTATTTGGCCTTGCCCATGCCAGGCACGTGTTCTACTACTGAGCCACATCCCCAGCCCTGTTTATTTTACTTTGAGACAGTCTTGCTAAGTTGCCCAGGCTGGCCTCGAACTTGCCATCTTCCTGCTTCAGTGTCCCAAGTAGCTGAGATTCCAGGTGTGTGCCACCTCACATGGATAATTTTAAAAATGTGATTAGATTTACGTGCATCAGAGTATGTGTGTATTCATGCAGGCATGCAGATGGCATTCCACTGTGCTTACTGTCCACCAGGGGTCACCCTTCCTTGACTCTTGAGTCACTCTGTGTTCCTGGAATTCATAAGGGGCTACAGCTGTGTTGACCCTGACTAGGGGTGCAACCTTGACCTAGGTAGTAAAGCTGTGTGCCTCGTTGTTAAATAGGCACAGAGCACCTTGCCTCTTGTCTCTGAGGAAACACGGGCACTTTGAGGATTATGAAGCACTGTACAAGTGTATTTCAGAAATAGTGACCGTGAGCAATAGTAAAATAAAATCAGTATTACTGTTTCATGGGGGACCAACATGTTGACGCTGTGTTATGAAGGAGGATTGTGTTATGAAGTGGTATGGTTGGGATAGAAGGCCTTCTCTCTTCTTAGAAATGGACTTCCTTTTCTTGGGTTTCATAATGTGTCTTCGACTTTGACGACAGAGTAGACACAGACCGGTCCTGAGCCCCAAGTGCAGCTGGTGTGTGCTGCTCTCCTGGCAGTCCTGTCTGGGCATGCTCCAGCCCCAGCTGCACAGTGGGTTTTCCCACTTCTGTTTGGGAATCTTGAACCTCACTCTCCAGATTCCCTTTTCTCTGTAACTGCAGAGGGGAAATCAGGCCTCTCTGCTTCCTTCCGGGGAGCGGGGCGGGTGTCTGTCCCCAGGGGAGAGGCCAGGAGAGCTGCGGTTCAGATTTCTGAGAGTTCTTGGTTTGGTATTTGGTGAAAGCCCTTTGGGATAGGTGGTGCACGGATTAGGACTTTCGAGACCTGGGTCCTGGCTGTGGTTGGCCTGTGGGTCCCCAGAGGAGAGTTGGAGCTGAGCTGCTGCCACATTGGGTGCCAGGCCTGGGGTGCTCCTTTACTTTCCATGTGGAGTGCCTCATTCCTTCACCCTCCTCCTCGCCCGCGCCCCCTGCTCCTGCTCTGTGCCAGGGCCAGGGTCCTGGGGTGAAGGAGTGAAAGCAGACCTAAGCCTTGGTGTTCTCGTGCCCTGGTTGGTTTCTTGGCCTCCACTTGGTGTGAAGGTAGAAGTCATAACACTCAGGGTTCTGAGGCTTGTGTGCCACAGGGGCCAGGCTGGCAATGTGCCCTGGTGGCAGGAGGCTGCACACAGGGTGGCCTGGAGAGAGGGCCCTAGGGCGACTGGAAAGGGCACGCTCAGTGTGAGCTGGGCATTGCCTCTGGGTGCTCCCTGGACTGCAGGCTCACCGTCACCTGGTCCTCAGGCATTTCAAGAGCGACTGTGTGCCAGGTTCTGTGCGTGAACCTCCCCAGGATTCGGACGCCGTGCGGGCTAGCAGCTTGTCAGCTGGCTGTGTTTGCAGAGACACCATGGCTTTCAGTTGCTGGTAGTTGCTTCCTGCCACACTGACTTGCCTGTCTCCTGGGGAGGCAGCTGGAGCGCAAGGCAGTGTCTGCGGGACTGTGGCACTTACAGGTTCCAGACCTGCTAGTCTGTCTGGGCGATCCCTCCCCCAGGCAGCAGAGGGGGCAGCCTGGCCTTCCAGAGCACAGACCGCTTCCTTCCTCTTGGTTGCCCTCCTTGCCTGTGGTGTGAGCGCAGAGCCAGGTGCAGTTTGGGGTGCCTCGGGGACAGGATAGAAGTGAAGGTCTCAAGGTGGCAGGAAGAGCTGCCTTTCACTTCTCTCTCTGCAGCCCCAGCAAGCAAACTTTTTCCTGAGTAATGAAAAGGGCAGACCAGCTGGGCGGGCGGAACTCTCGAGAACAGCAGCTGTGCATTTCCTCTCTCCCTGCTCAGACCTATGTGTTTGTTGCTTGCATTTGCTTTGTGCATGTTCACTCTGCCTTTCGGTTAGCAAAGATCTCCGTCTAGAGCAAGCATCTCACTCATCGGGACACAGACAGGCCCTCCCAGGCCACCGGGCCTGCTCATGGTGGCACAAGCACTCTGTGAGCGCGGGCACCTGGAGGTCAGGCCCGGGTCCTGTGCTTGCCCATGCTCCTTTTCCTGCAGTGCGATGGCTCTGGGATGTCAGGCTGTCACTTCGCCTACAGCTCCTCAGCCCCTAACCAGTGCGTAGCCTGGCAAGGGCTCAGTGAGTGTTTTCTTGGTTTGGGTCTTTGCTCATAACAGAGATGTGGGGCAGTGACCACCTCTGTAGGATGTGGCATGGAGGGACAGGGTGCCTAGAGCGATGGAGTCTGTGTCTGTCAGTCTGTCCAGCTCTGATGCACAAGAAGGCATGCACAGCTTCAGATTTCGGAGCCCAGTGGGTCTCAGTGTCTGGGGAAAGCCCGCTGGGGTCTGTACTGCATGGGATCAGGATATTCAGGACCTGGGCACTGCCTGAGTTCCCCTGAGTGAGGCAGGGCGAGGCTGCAGGGGAGCGTGGCTGTGAGGCTGGCAGGCTGGTGCAGTTTCCTCGTTGTGAAATGGGCATTCTACTTCCTGATGTGAATGGCCTGGAGCCACGGCAGGAAGCCCTGTGGATCAATATTTACAGTGTTGGGTGTAAAGGCAGGTGCTCAGTAAGCACTAGCTGCTGCTGTTACCGACCCGGTGCTCAGAGAGGCAGTCAAATACCCTGGATAACTGGACTGGGTATGGTCAGACTGCTTGTGACCCCACAGCCCACTTGTCAGAGGCACAGCCAGTGTCTGCCAGGCGTTTTGCATTCTTTGATTTTCTCAGTCTTTGCCTTCTGTAGGGCAGCCACTGGAGGGATGGACACGCCTGGCATGAGCATCTACAATTCCATGTTGAGACACAGATGCCTACTGAAATGCTTGGGGTCTTTTTGATATAAGATAGGGGGGTGGAAGTCACTTCTAAAACCAGGACTCAAGGTTAAGTGGGGTGGAAGTCGAGGCAAGAGGCACATGGGCTGAGGGGAGGCCTCCTGTGGATCTGTGTGTGCTGGGTCATGTCATCAGTGCTGACCCTGGCCTGGGTGGACACGGTTGTGTTTCAGAGGTTAACATGCTTTCTCCTGTACACCCAAAGGACGCACTGCGAATCTTTTTTAGCTACCATTTTCTTCTTTCTTGAAATAAGTCCATGAGCAAAATGTCAGTTACATTAGCATAGTTGGGAAAACAAACCTTATGTGTCCAAACATTTAGACTTTGCTGATTTGAGAAGGCCTGTGAGTTAGTTGACTGAGTTTTCGGGGAGCCTCTTGGTTAGTTTGGAGAACATGTGCTATAGAGCTTTCTGTTCCCATAGCAAACTGAGAGAATCAACCTGGAAACAGAAAACGTGTATCTCAGCTTCCAGATTCAGAGGATTCATCCGTGATCTGTTGGGCCAGTGCTTTGGGCTGTGCTGGCACTTCCTGGTGGAAGCACACAGTAAGGCAAGACCACTCATCTCTTGGCTGGGAGCAAAAGAGAGGGAGAAGGAAGACTTGGAGTCCCATTGTCCCCTTAAAGGCACATCCCAGGGACCCAATACCTTGCTTCCAGTGCCTCCCCATAGCACCACAGACTGGGAATGAGCCTTCAGCACATGGACCTTTGAGGACCTCTTAACCACAGCCATGAACGCAGCCTTATCCACAGCCATGCATGCGGCCTTGGCCATAGCCACACACGTGACCTTAACACAGCCACGCACACAGCCTGGTAACCGCGTCTGAGTGCTTTTTAAACATCAGGTTCTGTGCACATAGGTGTCTAAGTTTTCTGTGGCATGTGAGATATATTTTTTAATGTCTTACTTTCTAGATGAAGAAACCAGTGCTTAGAGGGGATGAGAAATGGTCCAAGCTCATGTGCCAGCTCATGAGTAGGAGAACAGAGATTGGGATCCTGAGAGGTTCCAGAACAGTGTTCCTTTTTTAAGTATGAGTCTGTACTAGGTGATAGTCCCTTTTAGAGGCTTCTTTCTCATGTATGCTTCATTTGTTTTGTTAAAAAGCCAAGTCCTAAAAAGGGAGTCCACTTAGTCCTCCTGCACTGGTCTGTCTTCATCTGGACTAAATTGGCCAGTCAGAGGCAGCCACACGAAGCCGATCATGAAGATTATTTTTCTTGAGTTATTTATTAGTAAGATATTTCAAATACGTCTTAGAAAACTGTTTTTCAGAAACAACTGTGATTTATTCTTCAAGTATTCAATGTGAACGCCATTCCCAAATTTTTCCACTGACCTTAACCTTCTCCTTTGGAAACTGTTCCTATTTTAAAACAGAAAAAATGCAAAACTAGGGAAGAAAACCCTAGGTACTGGAAGGTGCCAAACATGTCCAGCACCAAAAATTCCATCTTGAGCAGGAGGAGTAAAGTCCAAATCAGACTTCAGGCTCTTCTCTTAAGGCTGGTTTCTTTCTGTCCCCAGCTCTGTCTTGACAGCGGCTGTCACGAACAGCACGCTTAGCGTGTTCATTCCAGGCCTTATGTTGCTTAATTTAAAAAGTATTTTGTTTCCGGTAATAATGGAGCAGAACGAACAAGTTCCGGAGGCCGTTTTGGCAGAAGGAGGGAGCAACCTTTGTATCATTTTCTACATTTTAATATTGGCACATTTATGTTTAAGAGTAATTTCTAATTTTTCAGAAGCTTCTTTGATAATTCTAACATATTAAACGTGATTTAAATTAAAAAATTCAAATCCTCAAGTTGAACAACTGGTCTTTGCTTATCCCACTTACTTTGAGCCTTTAGGACCTGGGTTTGAGTCCTGTCTTTGGGCTCGTTATTTGCCCCAGTGCCAGTTTCCCTGTGTGTGCGGTGGCCCTGTTGATAGTACCCCTGTGTGTAGTGGCATGTGCCAACACCAGTGGTTGTGCTCATGGCTGGGCAACTGGTTTTCAAGCCTGCCGGGCAGATTTCACCTGGCAATTTGTCTTTCCCTTCTTACCTGTATATTTCCTTTATTTTTCATAAAATGCAAATAGTAAAGCCTGTTGTACGAATGCAGAGGAGAGTTTTTTGAATTAAGCATAGCATTCTAATTATTTTGAGAGATTTGTGCTCTCCAAGGGCTTTTGGAAGGAAGTATTCTGTGATTATAATTAACCTGCCCCGTGACTTACATGATCATGCAATTGACAGACCTCTTAAAATCCCTCGATTGTCTTCGTTGGTATTATTTAGACGTTGATGAATTCGTGAAGAGTAGAAGATTCATGCTTTTTGTCACAGTGCTGATGAATGACACTTAGTTGGTTTCAGTATTCAGATGGCTTGTCTTAACTGTTATTTCCTTATCTATATCATTTCTTCTCAGAATTCAGAGTTGTGCTATCTGTAATTACTTACTACTCAAAAAAAGAAAAGAAAAGAAAGGAAAAAAAAACAGGGGAAGTCCTCCTGCTTCCATGGCTTCTGTTTTCTTTCTTGGGTCTTGGCAGCTCTGAAGGCCATCAACGCTGGCTCCGAGGCTGTGAGGCAAGGAGAAGCTGCCCCAGGCCCCACCAGAGAGCCCAGCCCTCTCCAGTAGCTGTGGGAGACCACTCTGTGTGCAGAGGTGATAGGAGTGAAGAGTGTTCACGTTAGCATAATGAATCTTGGGAATGGTTAACAGCCATGGGCTCATCACCCTGCTGGAGATTCCCATGGATGGTGCTGTTAGTCACCTCATACAGGGGAACAGTGTCCCTCTGCAGTCACACCTCTTGGCTCATGTGACTGGCAGATCACTCAGCTGTTACCCCTGCCTGTGTATTATCCCATGTTACTCATTGCTGCTGTGGCGTGGACCATGTTTTCTTGTCTCCAAATGTGCCACTTTGTTTGATGTTGACTAGGAGTGATTGACTTCATTTTTAAACATGTCCTTTGTAGTCTGAGCTGTTTTATTTAGTGTCTGATCTCAGGTCTTCTTAGCTGCGGCTTGCAGTAATGAGTCACTGATCCCCCATTCCACCTAGATAGTTGTATAATCCAGGTATCTTAAGAAATTTATTAACACAGCAAACAATCATTCTATGTGTCTCTAACTTCTGAATGAAGCCTGCCTCCCCAGAGGAGTTGTTGATTGGTTTCCTTCTTTATTTAATGAATAGAAGATCTGTGGTTTTCTTCCAGAGATTCTTAGGTGATTGAATACCAGAGTAAGCCTAATGTGATGCCTCTTCAATGGGATTTGTGCCTGCCTTGCTGGAAAGAATAACGTGACACATCCCCCTGTGACGAAGACCTGTCCTCACACTCACATGGTTTTGTTATAGATGTAGATGGCATCTTTAATGATGGTTATTTACTGCAGAATTAATAACTATTTCACCTTTTCACTACACTCCCGATTCATGAGGCCAGGTTTACAGGGCTGGTGTTCAGAGGATCCTAATGAGTTTTTTAAATATATGTTTTTATAGTTGTAGTTGGACACATTACTTTTATTTTATTCATTTATTTTTATGTGGTGCTGAGGATCGAACCCAGTGCCTTACACATGCTAGGCGAGTGCTCTGTCACTGAGCCCCTCTTAGTGAGTTTTGAGCCTTGTCTTTTTAATTTTCATGATAGAAGCTGATTGTCATGATTGCTAGGTGCACGTGCGAGCATGCGTTCTTGATATGGAGATGTATCTTTTCATCCCACAAAGTGGGCCCCCGTCCCACTGCCCTTCCCTGAAGTTGGGGTGTTTGGACATAGGCTTGACATTCTGTGACCAGTGCCTTTCAGACATTTGACGAGTCAACCCTTATGCCTTAGTTTCTTCCCCTGTAAGATCATAGGAGAGTGTCAGACCATCAGAAGTGGCATGCATCGTGCCCAGGGAGGTACCTGCTGCCTGTCCTGGTCCACACCCTTTGGTGCTTCCCTGGGCGTTCACGTTCGTGCCTGTGAACATCTGGCAACTGCAGCAGGCAGGGGCTTGGGTGTGACCACCTGTTGTTCTCTCCACTGCCTGAGTGGCCCATCGCCTTTCACCTGTGTGTGTCCCTCTGCTCTCCAGGCTCAGCCCTCTTCTAGCCCTCACGGCTTCCCAGGTGGCTCTGAGCTCATGGGGCAGCTCTGTTTCAGGCCAGCTGTAGCACTGTTGCCCTATCCTCCCAAATATTCGTTGTTTACTCTTTTCATCCCTGACTCCGGAAGACGAGAGTGGCCAGAAGATGCCAGTGATGCCAGACCACAGTGTCGAGGCCCCCGGGTCACCTCGCCTCCTGAGCTAGGGCTGGGAATGCTCCTGCTGCCGTGCTTGCCACCCACCCTCGGTTAAATCAGATGGCTCCCATATTTAGTGAGTGTGTCTGTAATCTGCCTTCTGGCCAGTTTCATTCTCTTGGTTTCACATAGGTAGCACACTGCTTCTCCTTTCTGACTAAGCAGGCTTTATTGAACTGCTCTGTGCCAGGAACTGCTCTGGATGCTGACATTAAAGCCATGGAAAGACAGATGTCTGTCCTGCCTGAGCATCTAGTCCTGCAAGTGTCAGGCAGAATAACACCCTTGGTGGGTCACTCCTCGGCCCTCACGTCTGTGTCAGTAGGTTAGAGGTCTAGCCTATCCCTGGAGAGGTCGAAGCCAGGGCTGGGCCAGAGGGTGGCAGTGGCCACATGCATTGGCGGGGCTGGGCTGCCGCTCACCCAGGTCTGTATGAGCCACTGGGAGGGTTTCAGTGTAACTGGGATCCTGTCCGTGCTTCACGTGACCCTGACTGAAGAAAGCTCTGAGTGTGGCAGGAAGTGTGGGCTTAGTAGCCGGGACTCCTGGCCTTCCTCTTTGTCTCCTGGTACTCTTGCCCACCTTACTTACATAATCTAGTTTCAATTATCTGTAAAATGGAAGTAGCAACAGCAGCTTCCAAGTTTGTTGCTAAGGTTAAAGAGTATATGTATGTAAAACACCCAGAACCTGCTCGGTAAGTAGTTTCTTTTTCTTCAGATGTTTCATTTTTTATCATATACCAGTTTTCCCACATTTACAATCCACATGTACTCATTCAATGGCTGAAATGATTGACCTTCACACACTTATATGCATCTTTCGTACTTCTAGTACACATTTGTTTCAATACATTTCTATGATTACTACCGCCACTCCCTGTGGTTGGAAATTTAAAATTGTGGCTATTGTCATGATTGCAGGTTTTTAATTGCCGCCAGGGTTAGACTCCGTAGTTGGGTGTTCTTTTCTTACCTCTGTGTGCTGCAGTCCCATGTGTGCCCTCCACCCCATTTCCAGGCCCCCAGCGTACTTGTGTGCGCATGCACACCGGGGGATGCACCCTGTGGAGCGCCCAGGAATTTCTACTTACTGTGAGGTACCAGCGTGGAGCGCTGCTATGACTGCCCTCAAGACCCCACCCTCCTTTGCATGTCTGGGGTGGTGAAGTCCTTTGGTTACCAGTCTCTGCTGTGCCTCAGCAGGTGTCAGGACCTCCCCAGAGTCTCTGTAGCCACTGGCTGCAGATAAAGGCCCCTGGCCAAGCTGTGGAAGGTGCCGATTACCCGGGAGGCACATGTGAGCTGTGCGTGCTGAGGGTAGTGTCAGGAGAGTCCAGAGAAGCTTAGGGTATAGCCCAGAGGAAGGGCACCATCGCCTTCCCTGGTCCTCTTGATGGACAAGTGGGATTCCACCTGTGGTTAATGTCCCAAGGGCCATGTTGTGGCAGGAGTGCCGTCCCTGAGCTGAGTGTTCTCTACAAGTTAGCTTAATGTCACCTGAAAATCTGCTGTTATCGACATTAGTAATTTTGACAATTAAATCCACACAAAGTTATTTTATATTTTAAATTTTCATTAGAAGTGACTGAAAAAGTTTATGTTAAAGATCAGTAATGTTCAGTTTTCATAATTTTTGTTGTGTCTGTTTTGGACATTTATAAATTCCTTAATTTTGTTTAGTTATGACTAGAATGAGCTATAAATATTTCAGAAAACCCATTTTGAATCAACAGATAAATAGGCGATTTTATTTGGTGAGGGCGCCTCTGTGTTCCCTTAGCATCAAGAAGACTGACCTCAGCATGTTATAACTAGTGCATCCCTGATAGAGAGATTTTCTCCCTTCTGTTCAGAGTGGCCCGGAGTCTTCACTGCCAATCCCAGACCCACATCCAGAGGGTCACTCTCGTGGGGCACTGTGATGGGCTCGTCTGTAGGTGCCTTTGCCATCTCGGAACATTCCTCCAGAGGTCCCAGGGTTAGACCTTGGCTGGCTAGGCCACAGGGTGAGGTGTTCCTCTGCCTACCCCCCTCTTGTTCACCGGTACTTGAAGTTTAACTGATTCTTCAAGGCTTTTCTAGAAAGCCACTCTGTAAGGGAATAATTGAGTAATTCCCTCCAGTCTCACTCCCTAGTCCCGCTGAATGCTGTTGTCTTCCTGAGATGATTTTCCTGTCCTTCTGTGCATCCAAATACCTGCATCCTCATGCATTTGTTCCCCTTGATGACCGTCTCTTCGAAGGCAAGGGATATTCCTGGTTTCCGTCTTGAGCTAGTACGGTATCTCAAGTTCCTGTCTTGATGTTATTATGTGTTATGATACACTGGTTGAATTTCACTTCATAAAGTTACTAATGGTTCTAAAGAAAAGGAACTTTATATTTTAAAGAGTTGTTTATAGAGTGAGAATTAATTTTAGCTTTGTAATTGAAATGATGATATCCTTTGATGTTTGACCATTATTTGAATTTGTAAGATAGTACCTACCTGGCAAATGAAAGTTGTCTAAAGTTTATTTAGTCATTTTGGCTGGGGCTGTACCTCAGTGGTAAAACCCTTGCCTGGCATGGACAAGGCACATCCACAGTGCCACACACACAGAAAAATGATAAAAAAACATTTCAAAAAATTTGTGGGGCTGGGGATTGAGCACAGGGCCTTGCTTGTCTAATAGTTTTGTTCGTTTTGTTTTGGTCCTGGGATTGATCCCAGGGGCGCTTTACCACTGTGCCAATCCCCAGCTCCTTTGTACTTTTTATTTTGGGACAGGATCTCACTATATTGTTGAGGCTGTTCTTAAACTTGCAATCCTCCTGCCTCAGCCTCCTGAGTTGCTGGGATTACAGGCGTGCGCCACTGCACCTGGTTTATTTAATAACGTTTGAAAAGTTGGTGCCGAGCAGTGTAGAATGTGAGGCGTCTGCGTGGGGTGATGAACGTCGGTCCCCATGCTAAGTTCCTCATGGAGTTAGGAAAGGACCAGGCTGGACACAAACTCCATCTCAGCCTTTTATTCGGGAACAGGATCACACCTCCAATGGACCCACTTTCCTGGTTGAAAATGAGCTGCTGGCCAGCAGAGGAGTTTGGGCTATATAGGTTATACTGAGAGGTGGTTTAGGGAACGTGTCAGTTTGGGCACTCAGGAATTTTGGTGTAGGGTTGAGGGGTCTGTGGCCAGCATGTGGAGAGGATTTATCTTGGGAGAGATGAAAAGCCTCCTGAGGATTATTCTAGGTTGGATGAAATACCTTCTCCCCACCTGTGGCCAGACTCTGGAAAGGATTCACCTTGGAAGACAGGAAAGCTGTCAGTGGGTGGCTTTCTTTCCTACTCCCTTTCCCAGGCTGCACTGTCTTGGGGTTTATCATTTCCCATCTCTAATAGGAGTGTGTCCTGGGACTGACTTTGGAGCCAGGCATTCTCCTTATTGTTATAACTAGTGAGATCTGGATGAGGCTTCTTGTCAAGTCCATTTCAAATTGAAACAAACCCTTTGAAGATTTGGGAAAAAAGGCTTGAATGGGACAATATCTTGAAAAACAATGGTAGAGTTATATTTATTTTTATAACTTTCAGCTATTTTTTGGTAATAAAAATCTACCCATATCTTGTGCCTTCAGATAAGTGTAATGCCACCCGTGTTTCCAGTGTGATCTTCTGAGAAGCTAGTGTACATACGTTCCTCTGTTCTGGCTTCTCTGTCCCTTCCAGGGTCCTGAGGACAGGTCGGTATTGCAGGCAGGCCTCTTGATATTCAGAGAGGAGAGGACTGTGCAGTCTTGGGATCTGGCCAATACTGGAAAATACTTATGGGTTCAAAATGAATTTTGAAATGTTTAGATTTTTATAGGCACAGTTGCTGTGAAGACAAAATTTCTGTGCTAGAATTTTATATTTTACAAAGCTGAGTTTTTTCGACAGTGTTTCTCAGTGGTTCCGTCACTGATTTTCTTAATTCACCTAATTCTTGGTATTCAGTGATTGTGATGGCTGCCGTGGCCGGTCGTCTGCAGGCCCATCTGCCCGTCCAGTTCTCAGACGTCAGTGTGCTGGGACAGGGGGATGCTGGTACCCTCTAAGACACGGCAGGCATGGGGACTCAATTCCTTCCTTCTCGCACAGTTCGTTTTCTTGTTGCTTTGTAGGTAGTCATCTTTTAGGCTTTTCCCTCTAGAATGTGAACTTCAGGGATATAAGGGCCAGGTTTAGAGTATTTTCTCAGGGCCTGGGATCCTGGTGCTCACCTCACTGGGCTTGTTTTCCAGCACACCACCCTCTGCCCCTGGCCACGTCTGGCGTGTTCAGGGGGCAGGCAGGGCCTGTTCCTGTGCTGAGTGCCTGAGATCACTGGCCTTTTCACGTCCACCGGGTTTTTAGGATTATTCCAGCTGTTGTCTAGGACAGAAGCCCATCAGCAGAATTCTTGTGCACATTTTGTGAACTAATTCCCTTCAGTGTGCAGAGGGTGGTGGAGACCCAGAGGCAGGCAAGATCGAGTTGATTTAAATCACTGGATTGTTACAATAGTCAACAACTACCTGTCTTTCTATTCCAACTTTCCACCTGTTTCTCCATTAGTTTTTTAATTTGCACCCGTTTATTTTTTTATTCGTTAGAAAAAAAATGTCTGAAATTTTTGTGCAATTTTACTTTTAAAAGTTCCTTAAGAAACAACAATGACAACAACTGTTTTCTCAGAGTCTTTTAAATTCTAGTCCATCTGTTTTAAAAGCCATCTGGAGTTTTGTTAAAAAAAAATGTAGACATATTTTGTATTTTGAATTAGCATACAAGGATATTGAACCACAGATGTTGAAAATATATATAATACATATTGTATATATTTACATGCACACATATATGTTTGATTTCTTTGGTATAGAAGCAATATTTTCTCATTCAAAACCTGGGGAATATACAAGAGTATAAAAAAACAAAGCCACACATCCACACATTGTAGATATTTTTCTCAAGCATTTTTAAGAATGAGGAGGTGGAATCTAGTCTTTAAAAATTGGAAGATTAGGGGCTGGGGCTGTGGCTTAGTGGTAGAGCACTTGCCTAGCATGGGTGAGGCCCTGGGTTCAATGCTCAGCACCACATTAAAAATAAATAAATAAAATAAAGATATTGTGTCAAATTACAACTAAAATTTTTTTTTTAAAAATTGGAAGATTGTGTAATTTCAGCTCATATTTAGCACTTTGTATAAATCACTGTTGTAATCACTTGCAGCAATTCTCAAAAATAATTTTGCTAATTTAATGTAGCTTCGTGGCCTTGCAGATTCAATGGAATAGGGGCCTGAAAAGGTGAAAGGGCACTGCAGTTATTGTAATTCAGGTAGATAGGTTTGGTTTTTTTTTTTTTTTTTTTTTTAATGAGATGGGTTGAAGTTTCTTTGAACGACAGAACACCTAAAGGGTGACATTTTCTGATTTAGGAGAGAAAAAAAAATGTCTCCAGGTTTTTCTTGCATGTCCAGAAACACCATCCATAGATCCGAGCGAGCTGACTGGACATGCGTGACTGCTGCAGAAGTTGCCATGCTCTGTGGTACCTTGTTACGCACCAGGAGCTGCTGTGGGTTTATGCCCTAGAGTAACCCAGAATTTGCCCCAGTTAGAATGCGCTTGTTCATCACAGCACCATAGCTCTCACTGGGCGTTCCTGATGCAGCCTGGGGGGGGGGGGGGACTCACTCCTGGCATTTCCACCAGAGGCCTGGAAGCCTCGTTCACTGGTGGCCCGTGCGAGGTCGGGTGTGCAGGTGTGAAGGAGGGCAGTGAGGAGCCAGTCCTGCCTTCTTGCCACTTGCTATCCTTGAGGGAATGCACTGGAAAATTAGACTCAGGTGAAGAGAAACTTTAGGCAGTCACATATGCCACAAAGCATGTGACATGGGGTGGCATTCTGTGCACTTGGTCAGCAGGAACCCCAGAGCTGAGAGCAGTGAGGAGGACAGCGCTGTTACACTCTGGGGGAAGAGCAGCCGACGTGGCCCAGAGGAGGCCTGGCATGGCATGGGGACCTCAGTGAAACTGGGGTGCAGCTTTTAAGGGAGAGGACACCAGCTTCCTGGCCTGAAGATGGTGCCATTTGTCTAAGAGAAGGCACATGGGGGAGAGGGACTCTAGAGGGAGGACGAGCTGAGTGTGGGGTCCATAGGTGTCAGAGTTTGTGGGACAGCAGGTGGAGCCGTGCTGGGACCTTCCTCAGCAAGGGGTGTTGCAGTAGCCCAGAGGTGAGTCCTGGGCCACAGGCGTGGATTCAGCCTGGGCTTCTCTTCCCCAGTTTCTGTGGCTGTGAGAATGAGCAGAGGTCACCTGTGTAAATGGACAGAAGGTAGCTTCCCCTCTACAGTGGAACTTTGCTTGTCCCTCGAGGCCCCAGGGAGTGTTAGATCTCACTGGGTTTAGGTAGGTTTGCTTTGCTTTTCTTTACATTTATTTCTGTTTATCTTAGATTTTTTCCTCCAAGGCCCCTTTACATTTTTCTTTCTTTGACATACAATAGTATATTTTCTTCTACGTCATGGAAGCATAAAATGAAAATCCACAGTCTCTGCATGTGGATTAACCTGTGTCCTCAGTATGACTGTCCACAGGTGCACTTCACAGCACACCCTGTGCAAAATTTTCCCCTGGCTGAATCTCCCACTGATCGCCCAGCTCAGCTCTGTGTGGGCTCTTGGTTCCGATGTCCGAGGAGTGTGACTTTCAGGGTGAAGAACTGAGCCTTCCTGTCCCCTGCGGTACCTGAGGATCTCCTTAGCATCTGGGTGCCCAGGTCGACGGGTCTTCCTCTGGCTGCCAGGCATCATTTCCATGCCATGGGCACAGAGTGCTTAGCTTGCTGATCTTCACAGTGGTGCACGTGATGAGTGAATGTGTATTTGCATTTCCTGAAAAGATAGCGGGGCCGCATGGCTGCTGCTTGGCTCCCCCAGGCTTGTGGTCATGGGGTGTTCTCGTAACTCATGCAGTTCATTCAACAGTGTGAAGCCGTTGGTCCTCCTCCCAGCCCCAGCGATGCCACCGATCATGTGCAGAGCCCCATGCAGCTCTCTCCCCCTGGTAATGAGTGTTCAATCTCATGTGGGGCCCTCAGTGGGAAAACGGTTAACAAAATAAAGTCTGCAGGCCCTCCGGGCTGGCCGGAGGAGGTGCTGGGCTCTGCAGCAAGTACAGTCCTGTGTTATGTTGTAACAGTTTTTATCTGATTTTGAAGATGGGGGTAGTTAAAAAATGTGAGCATGATGCAATTGCTGCTTAATAAAAACAAATAGCAGAATTTAGGATAACTCTTGACTTTTATATTTCTATGGCAGAAGACCTTTACAGTTTACTTTTTTTTTTTTTTTTTAAATGTTGTCCAGAAAAGCTTTGTATTTAATTGAATTATTTCCCTTGTGTTAAATTAAGAGGCCCAGAGCTCCCTTGGAGGTGTCAGCCCCTGGTAACTTATTTCTTTGTTCTGAGTCCACATGTTAAAATGATCAAATTTAGGATAGGATGAAAAAGAGTCTTGGGATGAACTTATTTTTGTTCTGAATTGTTCGATAGTGTTGAAAGCTGGTCAGGGATTCTCAGATGACCTCTCAGAATCCACACGCCTACAGAGGCAGGGTTGGGCTGAGGAGTGTGTGTGTGTGTGTGTGTGTGTGTGTGTGTGTGTACACACTCTTCTAGAGAGTGTGCTCATAACTATGTCGCCATCTTACTTGAGTTGTGGATTCTATAATGTTGCCACCCTCTCGTGTGGTGGGGGTTGTTGACATTGTGATTGTCTGTCCAGTATGACGGTCACACCTGGGGATGCTGACACCTTGTAGCCAGTGTCCCATTGCTTGGTGTGGGGACATGGAAAGGAGAGGACTGGTTGCATGGAAGCACTGTCTCTCTGCTGTCACCACCCTCACCTCCACCCCAGTGAGAATTCATGTCACTTGGGCCTTAAGTCCCCTTGTCCTCTATCCCTGTGGTCCATTCCTAGGCTGGCAGTGGTTCTGGGCGCCGTGCTGAGCCCCGGGTGGACCCAGGCTGCGGTGTGGACCAGGTCTGCTTTAGCTGCCGGTTCTCTTGGTGTGCCACTGTCCAGGTGGCTGTTTCTGGTGCAGTGGGTCTTTGTCAGCCTTCCAGTCCTCCTCTGGTTTGTCCTTCTGATTCCTCATTGTGCCGGCTGTTCAGTCACCCAGCCTGGTAGAGTTCTGAGGGCCATGAGCCGGCGACAGAGGTCCTAGGTGTTGACTGCAACATGGGCGGCCTGACTTGGTAGCAGCTGCTCATGGGGCCAGCAGTCATTTCTCTTTCTGTTTGGATGTGAGATTGAGTTCTAGCATGTGACCCCGTGCATGCCAAGGCAGCTGCAAGGTTGCCTGTTCTGGAATTGTCACCCATCCAGTGTAGGCAGTTTCTTAGTAAGTGATCTTCTTCCTGTTACCCAAGTTTTTATGCTTTGATTAAAAATGATTTGGAGGCATTTTCTGAAACTCCTGCAGTAAATTATGGGAAGAAGGCCTCGAGCTTGTTGGCCTCCGTTGCCTGCCTCCTGATGGTCCGTGGGGCAAACCTTTCATTTGATGTGGCGGTGCCTGTGTCTCTCTGTCCTTAGGTTGCCCCCAATGATGAAGCCGTGGTGACGCTGCTGTGTGAATGGGCCGTGAGCTGCAAACGGTCAGGCAAGCACAGGGCCATGGCTGTAGCCAAACTCCTGGAGAAGAGGCAAGCGGAGATCGAGGCCGAGGTAGGTCCTTCTCCTTCCTCCCTGTTGATGCTGTGGCCTGCATATCACGTGGAGGGGGGATGCTTTTTCTCTTTCATGTTCTCTCATTTTCTTTTCTTCTGAGGAAAAAAGGGAGGATGTTTAGATGTGCCTAAGGAGGAGTCTGTAGTAGGCGCTCTGTAGGTTGGTGCGGCCAGGGATGGGTATTTGGGACTAATTCAAAAACTTCACCACAGGTTTAGAAGAATGGAGTCTCTCCCTCTAAGGCTGAGATATTTGCAGCGTGCACACACGCACACACACACAAGTGTGCTTGAGGCACACCGACTTCTAGGACATTTAAGCCTACATTATATTTTAGTGGATTTGGAAATCCTTTCTTTAAGCAGTTATGATTATGAGGTCAGAGAGATCAATTTACATTGTTTTTTTTTTTTTTTGTATCAGGGATTGAACTCACTGAGCCACATCCCCAGCCCTATTTTGTATTTTACTTAGAGGCAGGGTCTCACTGCTAAGCACCTCGCCATTACTGAGGCTGGTTTTGAACTCGGAATCCTCCTGACTCAGCCTCCAGAGCTGCTGTTTAACACATGTTCTGCCATTAAAGCTGTGTTATAGATGGCAAAGGACAATCAAAGCCAACTCCACCAGCACGCGACAGCCTCTGTTGAAGGAAAGTTTTCTTGTGACTCATCTTTCCTATATGTGCACCTGAGCCGGTGCCACAGGGAGCGTGTGTGTGATCTGGAGAGGACCAGCGTCCCTCACCTGGATGGCTTGCTGGCCCCTCTTGCCTCACCCCTGCTTCCTCTCTTGTTCTCTGCTGCCCTCCACAGCAGCCAGGGGCATGAGCCCCATATCCAGATGCCTCTCATGCCCTGGCCCTGCCCCCCCGCAATATCTAGATACATGTCATGGCTCTAGCTTCATTCTCCCCACCCTTTCAGTTCACTAGCACTAACATGTGAAACGGGAAGAAGAGCATCTCTCCTTCCCCTGAGAAAGCCGTTCATTCATCGAGAGCTGATCTCATTGCTGGAGGTGGGGCTCAGTGGGGTCATTCGAGGCCAGCAGACCCCGTTCCCCACGGGCCGGCCCAGAAGAACCTGTAGTTGCCTTTTCTCTACATGTTGAACTGCATGAGTCAACATCAGGAAGCAAAGCCAAGTTTCCCAAATACTTCATGGCTCCTTTTCGATGGCTTTCTTTTGACACGGTCTTTCTCCTCCTAGTGTTCTGTAATGCACATGCTCACGGAGACACATCACTTTGAAGAGATTCACAAGCAGACTGCTTGGCACTTTTAACAGACCCAAGTGTATCTACATCTAAAGGTGTTCTTCCCAGCAGTGTTTAGGAATAATCGATTTCTCATGAACATTATGATCTTTACAACGTGACTTTTGCAAAAAGGATAGACTGGGGAAATGATAATCTAATTAATATTTAATTATGTTAATATTAATGAATGATGAAATGGGAAGAATCAGGGATATCAAAAGAATAGAAAATGAGATTTTGATTTCTTCTAAATTTTTTTTTTGATCACCTTTTAAATTCATTAAGATTGTGAAAGCTAAGGGCTGGGGTTATGGCTCAGTGGTAGAGCACTTGCCTAGCATGTGTGTGGGTTCAAGTCTCAGCATCATAAATAAATAAATAAAATAAAGGTTCATTGACAACTAAAAAAAAAAAAAAAAAAAACAAGAATGTGAAAGCTAGACACCTTCTTGAAGTGTCAGCGTGAAGCTGGGAAGTTCCCAGAGGTCCTAGGCCATCTTAGTGGAGAAATGTGATGAACAAGCAGAAGAATCTTTTAGGAGCAGTGTTTGCTTTCTCGTCTGATGCCTCCAAGCGCAGTAAACCCTCAAGATGGGAACACAGATGCAAAGGAACCAGACCCAGTAACATATGGCAGTAACTTCAGAGTCCGCTCAAACTGAGTTATTTAACGACCAGCTCAGAATATGGTCAGCCATTCTGCTTATGGCTAGGGCACGGCCTGCCATACCGAGCTGGGCACTCTGTGGGTGCTCCTGCAGTGCTGTGCAGACTTGCAGACCCAGGCATGGTGTTCTGTGAAACCAGTTGACTTGTTCTAGGTAATTCTCCCCAGCTTTTAGAAATCGTATTTACTTATGATGGATGATATTCAGGTAAGTGCAGAAATCTCAGTTAACTGTACGTGTTTTAAAGCTCAAATGTTGGTTACAGAACAGAGTCATGATCTGCTGTGACTGCACTTTCCCTGTGTAACTCCTGTGCTTGTTTATTTTTCACCTGTAGAGATGTGGCGAATCAGAAGTCCTAGATGAGAAGGAGTCCATTTCTTCTGCTTCCCTTGCTGGCTCTAGTTTGCCTGTTTTCCAGAATGTTCTGCTAAGGTTTTTGGATACACAGGCCCCCTCATTGTGTAAGTAAAAAAGGCCTTTGCTTCTCAGTAAGGTTCGACCCTCCCCACTTCTTATTCCTATCTTATCAAAAGTTCTTGGAACTGAATATCATGAATGTGTTACTAAACAGAATTTAGTATCATTTATTTAGTGGAAACTTTTAGCCAATTTTAAAATCAGTCAAGCATCAAATACTTTAAATTTTTAGATTTTAATAACTTAAAAATTAAGTCACCTCACTTCCTTAAATTCAGTGTACTGTTTCTCCTTTCTATATCTTTCAGAAACAGGAGCTATGACGTTTACCTGTGTATCTTAATCAGAAATTTTTATTTTTTTAACCTGTTTTCTTAAATTTTCCAACATTCCAACTCTTGCTCTTCAAAAGTGAAGAAAATTAACCATACTTTAACTAGAGCCTTGATACAAGGAAAAATTTATAAAGATGGTTGGCTACATTCATGATACCACCGTTTCTTGGATTTTCAGTCTCAGGCTATTTCTCTTTCTCTCGCTCTTTCTCTCTCTCTCTCTCTCTCTCTGGTGCTGGGGATCGAGTCCACAGGTGCTTGCCCACTGAGCTACATCCTCGCCCACGTTGAAAAATTTTTATATTTGAGACAGGTTCTCACTAAGTTGCTGTGGCTAGTGTACAACCTCCAATTCTACCTAGTCACCCAGTCACTGGGGCTGCAGGTGTGTGCCATCTGCCTGGCTTTGTCTTTTACTTTTATTGTTGGTGAGGAATTGAGGGTTTGTGGCATTTCCTCCCACTCCCCCCAGGACACTTTGGTAGGCAGTGCTTTTCAGGTTTAGTGTTACCATGTAGGCGCAATGTATCTGGAGATTTTTATAAGGCAGAACATAGCAGATAGGATCTTACAGCAGATAGAGATGGAACAACAGGAAAATGGCAAAACATGGAAAGCCGTGGATGGGAAAGAAGGGTCAGGGAAGGGAGAAGTCGGAGGAGTGAAAGGAAAGCAGCAAGACTGCCTTGTTTGGGTTGTGTGAGGCTTGTGCTGAGGTTCTTGGGTGCCAGCGGCTCCCTTTCAGTTATACAGTGATTTTCTGGGCTGTAGGGAAGCCAGCCTGGAGCCCAGCGGGTGGCTGGAAGACAGCAAGCAGAAAAGGAAGCAGAGAAGGGGAAGGACCCAGGGGACCCAGTGGGGGAGGCACATCAGGCAGGAGGTTAGCAGGGAGGGCCCTTGGCCCTGGTGCTCCTCCCTCCCCAGCCGGCTCCCTGGTCTGTGCCCTGCTGGTTCCGGGTGGATTTTTTCTGCCCCTGGAGAGCTAGCTGGGCTCCTTCCCATAGAAGCTGCTGTCTCTGAGTGGTAGGGGCCAGAGGAAACACTTCAAATCTAGGTCTAGGAGTGCAGCCCAGTGCTCTTGGGAGAAATCTGTTTCCTGTTGGCACCAGGGATTGAGCTTTGCATGTTTAGTTTTAAAATTTTTTTAACCTTATCCAAAGGTGCAGGTTATTATATGGGTTTATAGAGTGCAGGCTTTTTTTTTCTTTTTTTTAATGCTATGGATTGAAGCCTGGGGATACTTAACCACCGAGCACATCCCAAGTCTTGTTTGTTTCTTTTATTTCTTTTATTTATTTATTTATAATTTTGAGACAGGTTCTTACTAACTTCCCTAGGGCCTTGCTAAGTTGCTGAGGCTGGCTTTGATTTTTTTTTTTTTTTTGTGGTGCTGGGGATTGAACCCAGGGCCTTGTGCATGCTAGGCAAACATTCTACTAACTGAGCTATATCCCCAGCCCCCTGAGGCTGGCTTTGAACTTGTGATCCTCCTGCCTCAGCCTCCTGAGCTGCTGGGATTACAGGTGTGTGCCACCTTGCCTGGCTTCATAGAGTGTGGTTTTAACATTGAAAGTCATAATGTGAATTAAATAGACTGGTTGCAGATTTTACAAAAGAGTAAGGGCTCCAACTTTGTGTCCTTTTTATTCCATTTTTTCTGTGTTCCTTTCTTTCCAGTGAATTCTGATTCTTTGTCTGCTGCTGCTGCTTCTTTCCAAATGCCATGTTAATTGTGGTGTATCATAAAGTTTCTTGGAAACGGGCACACACGCCCCACAAAATGCCAGTCACACTCAGGACATTAGGAAACCACGGCCTCTTTCAGTAGAAGAGCTGGGTGGGCGCTGGCTAGGCCTTCCTCTGTTACCTGGAGGTGGATTCCGCAGGGTCCTCTGCTGTTGCATCTAAAGGGTGCCCAGCACACTGGCACTGCTTCCCAGTCAGAGCCGAGTAGTCACATCCTGCCCGTCAGCGGGGATGCCATTGCTGCATAGACCCTGCAGTGACAAGGAGGGTGGGCACGGGAGGCAGGGAGGTGCCCTTCCCCTGGCCATCTCCGCTGAGCCTGGGAACGGGGCCTGCTTTTCCACAGCGGACCCCAACAGCGAGTGCGAGAAGGTGGAGTTTGTGAACCTGGTGCTGCTCTTCTGTGAGTTCATCCGTCATGACGTCTTCTCCCATGATGCCTACATGTGCACGCTCATATCTCGAGGGGACCTGTCCATCACCGCCTCCACTGGGCTTCGGTCGCCCGCTGGGGAGAATGTAGACGAGCACTATCCCAAGGACCATGAGGTGAAACTGGAGGTAGGGCTGGAGGCAGGGCAGGGGCCGGACTTCAGCCCTGCTGGGAATCACCATCAGAGGGTGTCACCTTGGTGATGGTGGGGTGATGGCTTTTGGCTGTGTTCTCCTCAAAGCTTCTCTGCCTCTTCTCTTTGCTCAGAAAGGGCATTTGGACTCTGGTTTATACTCCCAGAGTGGTCTTTGTGTACTGGAAGGCTGTTGATAAACAGATTGGGCAGCCGTACATTTTTCACGGGATGGAAAGATGTGCTCCTAGTTTTAGGTGACCCAGCGTCCGGGTTTCTTTTAGCGTTGCATCCCCAAGTGAGTTTTGGCCCAGCTGAGTTTCCATTCTAAGGAGCCTCTTTCCCCCACTCACTGCTTATGTCACCCTTTTAAGCATAAGGGGAGATTCTGTGTTAGTCATAACACATCGTATTTTCATTTCAATTAATTATTTTCAATTTTTAAAATATGGTAAAATTGTTCTTTTATGCTGTATGACTGTATTATTTTCTGCCCAAGTGCTGATATTTTGGATATTGCTCCATATACTTAAATTTTCAAGATAAAAAATATGAAACTGGTAGTTGGAATTAGTGGGAAATAGTAACCCTTCCTTAAAATAAAGTCTCCTGTTGGTTCTGTAAGAGTTTAGTCATATACCATTATGTGTGTTTGAAATAGTGCCTATACTTGTACTTTTAAAAACCTGGCGTGAGAATTGTAAGCTTGAGTTTATAGTTCACACTCTTAGGGTGTTTTCCTAAAGGTACAGAATTCTAAAAGTTCTTGTTTCATTACAAATACTTTTATATCTTAATTGGAACCCAGAAGAAGGCATAAGGGTAAAAACTGAAGTCCTTTGACCTGTTTGCATGTTTTCTGAGCTTGTACTTTCCCTTTTCTGACCTTGGGTATCAGGGTTATTACGTCATAGGTATGAGCTTGGGTTTTCTGGCTGAGGAAAGCTGGGCCTCTGACTGGGGATACCCAGGGGAGGAATCACGGCCACTTTGTTTTCCATCAGGAAGTCCGTGTGCCCTTCCCTCAACATACCATGACAGAACTTTCTCATGGTGGGGAGGGGATATGGGCGTCAAAGCTGTGCATGTTCAAAACTTCCTTCAGGTTTTCTGGGAACAGACAACGTGGGGGGTGGGGGGGCGGTGATGCCGCAGCGCTTGCTGTTGTTCAGTGTGTTCTGTGAACCACAGCCTTTACAGCAGGACTCTCTCCCTGGCACTCATCAGGAGCAGAGCATCATGGCGCACATGGGCATTGACCCAGGAACCGCTCACATTTTTGATGAAGTAGACAAGAGTGACTTTAAAGCCGACTTTGGCTCGGAGTTTCCAGTAGGTTCAGCCTTTGCTTCTCACGACAGTCAGCCCACCCCCTCTCGCCAGCTTGTGTCCACCCTTTTGTTTCTTGCCCGTGTCGCAGAGTGACTTGTGCACTTGTGATGTGTGCTCTTCCCATTCCTCCCTGGCCCCAGGGACACTTCACATGCAGTGTCTCCCCTCGGCTCACCATTTTGCTGTCCTCCTACCCAAGGGTGACTCCTTGGTGCATCCTGAGGTCGTCACCTCTCAGGAGTGCATGCATGTGGTTTCATCGTGTCTGTCCCTGTTGTTCTGCTGTGCATGTCTGAGCAGCTATGTGCTCGGGAGCTGTAGGTTCATCCTTCTCTGTGTCTCAGGATAATGATGATGTGACAGTCACTAGTCTAGGTGTGATACTCTATAAGACATATTGTCTAGGGTGCATGGGAGGCCCTGATGCCTGCTGTTTGCTAGTCTTAGTAGTTAGCTGCTGCGATGTCCCCACTTTCTGGAGCAAGTGTCGCCCTGAGGGGAACACACACACCCCTAAGGCTTCTCCTTCTCTGGTCCTCCAGGAAGTGGTCACATTGGTCCCTTTTTAGCCTCTGTATGGTTTTCATTTTCACTTCTAAGTGGGACAGGATTTTACTAAATTCCTACTGATCTGAATGTGAATTTTGTGGAAATCAACATTTCTGCATGCTCTCTACTCAGTGGTTAAGCAGGAAGGGGTGTTGTTACAGGAGCCTCTTTTGTGTGTGGAGATCTGGAATGTAGCTCTGTGGGTTGGTTTTTCCCTCTTTCATTGATAATCTCCAACATTTGTTTTACATGACTTAGATTTTTTCTCCCATGCCTGGAGAGTCCTGTGAGAACACCAACCCTTCCTTGGGCAGAAGAATGTCACTTAATGGAGAGAAGTTGGCCAAGAGGGAAAAACCGAGGGAGTTGATTTTCCCATCTAATTATGACCTCCTCCGCCACCTGCAGTATGCAACACATTTTCCTATACCTCTGGTAAGTCACCTCTTCCCCCAGCTTACAGCCTGCTTGCTCTGTTATAAAGTCTTAACTTCCGAGTGCCAGATTACCCACCTGCGTGTTGGACTCACACCTGTGACAGCGGTGAGGTTTCCTTCTGCTGCTCTGTTGGTTGGGGTTCTGATCACGTGGCTTATGTCCTGAGGTCATCCACACTTGTGGAGTGACATGAGTGGCTGGCTGCAACAGAATTTCTATATTTGTATGGTTTTGTGAAAAGCATCCAAGTCACTGCAAGTGATGTCCCCCTGTGACCTCCTTCTCCATCTGAAAGTCATCTGCTCAGTAGCTGTGTGCTGCATGGTGGTAGGTGCTTTTGGTATGACACAGATGAGTAAGACTTTGGGGGCGCAGGAAAGACTGATGAGTCAGGATAGAGGCGAGTGTTCACCACATAAGAAGTGATCCTGTCCGCGCTGAAGTTGAGTCAAGTCCAGGTGCCCACTGGAAGGTAAGCCACAAAATTCCTGGGCTCCTTTTGCTCTCAGAGGAGGAGTGGTGGAAAGGAGCCTCTGATTGGGAAGGGGCGACGTCAGTGTAGCCGCTGTGGTCAAGTGGGGCTTGCTGGCTGTGGTTGGAGAACAGACAGCAGGCAGGCGAGTGTGGCCACAGGTTAATGTTGCGTCCCCATAGTGATGCCTTTGTTCTCTAGCGAGATGGACCGGGGTTCTGTATCGCTAGTGAACATGGGCCAGGTTCTCGGTTCTCCGGTTCCCTTACTTTTTCCTGCAGTTCTGTGGTAAGTGCAATCACGGTGCCTCATTTTCATCATGAGATGCTTTTCTAAATAATGTGAGGTGTGTGGTGTGTGAGCATGTTATTCTCTGGCTGTCTTTGGAGTTTTGATCAGCAAGTATGTATTCTGCTAAACTGACTCATTTTTTTGGTAGTTTGGAACATCCTTCAAAATGATTCAGAATCACTAAATCCATGTTTTTATCTTAGCACAATGAAAAAATCCCTTTTCTGTATGTGATTCATGTCTGTGGCTATGTCAAAATGAGCCAGAACTCTTTTCTTGCTCATCTTTGTCTGAATATCTCAGCCGTTTTCAGCTGTACCAGTAGGCATCACCCACAGTTTATTTGGGGCAGCAGAAAAGGTAACCTTATACTTTAGAGATGTGTCTTGAAGAAGTTATGGATGAACTATCACGAATCCTGGGGTTTTAAAATATTCAGAATTAAAGTCTGGGACTTAATAATAATGATGTATCAATATTAGCTTCTTGGTTTTAATAAATGTACCATGATTTTATAAGGTATAACATTAGGCGGAACTGGGTGGAAAGTTTACAGGGTCTCTTTGAACTGCCTCTGCGGCTTTTCTATAAGTACATCTGAAATTACTCCAAGATGAACAGGTGATTTAAAAAAAAAAAAAAAAACAGGCTCATTGAGGCAGGAGGATCAAAAGTTCAAGGCCAGCCTTAGCAATTTAGTGAGACCCTATCTCTAAATAAAATATAAAAAATATATTTACAAAATTGTAAACAAGAGTTTGAAGTGGCTCAGTAGTTAGTTGACCCTGAGTTCAGTCCCCAGTACTCTTCACCACCCACCCCAAGGAAACCAACAAGGAGAGATAAATAAAGCTAATATGGCATAATGTTGCCCATGGCAGAGGCTTTCCTGTGGTGCTCCTGGGAAAGTAGAGCTTTGCATCTGAGCGCTGAGCAGGGCATGGGGCATCAGCTTCTCCATTCCACTGCTCCCGTGGCTACACCTAGATTTGGGCATCCTAATGACTGGTCTACTTCCCTTAGAAGAGAGAGCATGGCAATTTCAGGGACCAGGTCCATGTTGAGTCCAGACATAATGAAACTGTAATGTGATCCTAGCAGAAGTTCTTGTACAATTGGTGTTTAGGACATAGCATTTAAAAAAATTGTTATTATTATTATTATTTGTACTGGGAATTGAACACAGGGTGCTTTATCACAGAGCTACACCCTTGGTCCTTTCATTTTTATATTTTTTTATTTTGAGACGGGGTCTCCCTATTTTGCTTAGGATTTCACATAGTTGCTCAGGCTGGCCTTGAACTTGTGGCCCTCCTGCCTCAGGCTCCTGAGTCACTGGGAGCACAGGTGTGGGCCACTGCACCTGGCAAGATATAGCATTTTTAACAGCTCTCCACCACTGATTGTCCTGAGTCCCCCTTACCACGAGTACAATCCGGGGACCGTCGGGGGAAGTAGAGTGTGCTAGGACGATCAGTGCTGCTGCTGAGAATGTGGCTCTGTTCCTTCAAAGAAAGGGGAAGTCTGACGACCCACCGTGCTTGTGAGGAGAAGGCCAAGAACTTGGGAATTCTTTTCACTCTAGTGTGGCCCCAGTGAATAAAGACCAAGGGGGAGGAAAGGGGTTGACTGGCGCTCCACAGACACACACCAGCTTCATGTACTCTGCTGCACAGATGCCATTTTGGTCTGCCCATCAGCAAGCCTGTCGTTCAGGCCACCAGCATGCACAGGTGTTCTGCAGCCTGGACATCGGCCTGCGATGCTGATGGTGTTGCTGTCCTTGTTACCTGCAGGCCAGATATGTCCAGACTTAACTTGTTACACATTTTTTAGTAGATACTTTCTGCATTTTGTCATTTATAATTCATTTCAGACTCAGAAAATATATTTGCAAAATTGTAGATAAGAGTTTCAGATTTTAGAAAAGGATTCTCCATATGCAAAAATGAATTCAGAATTGGACATGACACCCAGGGCCACTGTTTCTTAACCATGGCAGACGATGCGGTCTGCTGCCAGCTGTTGGTCAAGGTTTGACTAATGATGCTGAGGGCTGAGACTCACGTGCGCTTGCCAAACTTTCCCACCCTCCTCCGACTGACTGCTGTTTACTCCTATGTGCTGAGGCCTACCTGTATCACTGGCCATGGAGAGAATTTGATCAGAGCCAGGACCCTGAGCATTGGAGTCTCCTGTATTTCAAATAGCCTGCCCCACGTGGGGCAGGCTCATCTCCCTGGGCCTGAGCTGGCCACTGGCCCAGCCCTCGTGTCCTTTACATGGCCTGCTCTGTGGCGCTGCTGTGTCTGTTTTAAGGCCATCTGGAGCTATTTTTCCATACCTTCCACATGAGTTTCTGGTTTGGAAATGATAGTTTCAATACCTGGTATAATCTAATAACTCCCTTTGAAAATGAAATAGGGCCTGTGTGTTACATAGTATGACAAAATAAAAACATGAAATCACTAGATTTATTATTACAATAGGATGCCTTTGTAATTTACTGATTGAATATAAGCATATGTAACACATTAAAAATTATCCATGAATTTTCAAGTTTTTTTTTAATAAATAAAAGCTTTATATATATATATTTTAGTGGTCAATGGAACTTTATTTTCTTTATATGCGGTGCTGAGAATTGAACCCAGGGCCTCACACATGCTAAGCAAGTGCTCTACCACTGATCCACAACCCCAAACCCCAAACCCCAAAGCTCTTAGCTATTAGAAAAAGTTTGATGTTAAAACCTGGAGGAGGGGCTAGGGCTGTAGCTCAGTGGCAGAGCGCTTGCCTAACATGCATGAGACCCTGGGTTCGATCCTTAGCACCACATAAAAATAAACAAAATAAAGGCATATATATAACCATATATAACTACAAAAAAAAAAAAAAAACAAACCTGGAGGAGTAGCAGACTGAAGGATTACTGTTTTTTAAGTAATGAATTAAAAATAAATCAGGCAACAGGTGGTTTTGTATACATTTTTTTTTTTTTGGTCTTTTAAAGTTATCTGAAGTCCTTTAAAATTGTTTTGCTGAGGGGCTTCCTGAAAATTAAAATAAGGGAGCTTATTTTACTGTTTCATTGGAAAGTTCAGTTCTGGGTAGTTAAATGAATACCTGAGTCTGTGTCATGGACACTTTTTGATTTCAAGGGTACTGCACGGATTGACACTGGTTGAACAACACTCTTTGGTTTTCTTGTACAAATATCTGGGCTCAGTAGTTTGACAACCGCAGTAGTAGTATGAGATTGGCTTGCATTTAGAAGTTGGGTTTCTGTGTAAGACAGTCCACATTTGCTTGCTGTCTGTATTTTTTATTACCAAGACCCCTACCCCCCGTTTTTTCCCGCCTTTCAAAACTGTAAATAGCTTTAAAGGTTCTGTAAAGGAGGAGGCAATAGCATGAAAGCCCCACATTTTATACATCATTTTCAGACCTTGTTTTTTCTCTCTGGGCCTTAGTCTCCTTAGGTGAGGCAAAAGTCTCAGTGACCTTAGAGCGGAATGCTTTTGAGAGATGATAGTACAGGATAGGGTCAAAGCACAGGTTGGACACTGCCAGTAGCAGCGTGGCCTCCTTGGCTTTGAAGAGCGAGATCCTGGTGGAGCAGTCAGAGATGACCTCCGTCTGGCTGAGAGTGTACGGGATCCGCACAATGTGGTAGGGCAGGAAGCAAACGATGTAGCCCGCCGTTACCAGGAGGATGCTGACGAGGGCCCGTCTCACGTTTGGGTAGTTTTCATTATCTCTGTTTCTGTAGAGTTGTCGAATCACAAGGCAGTTGGATATTAAAATGATGGCTGAGAAATTCAGAAATATTGCTACACATATGAAGTTGGTCAGCAAATGCCAGTTTCTTCCGAATTCATTTTTAAATTCCATGCAGCCTACATTCGGCTTTTCCCGGATGTGTTTGATGGGGATTGCCATGTTGGGGACCATTATAAGAAGAACCATGAGCCACACAACTGTGGAGATCATTTTTGCGAATCCAGGTTCTTGGATGCGGTAGATCTTGCAGCTGTGGATCAGCTGGAGGTAGCGGTCAATGCTGACAAAGGCCAGGAAGATGATGGATAGGTACATGTTAATGTAGATCAGGCAGGCTGTCACCTGGCAGTGGAATATCCTTAGCTTCCATGGCGCTACGCCCAGGTCCACAACAATTTTCACTGGCAACGCCAGAGTGAGCAGGAAATCGGCAGTAAGCAAGTTGATCAGGTAGATGCTCACACACCTGTGATTTGTGGGGGTCTGTGTAAAAGCCCAGGCTGCAAAGCAACTTCCGATAATTCCAATGAGGAAAACCAGATAAAAAAAATAGGTGAATGGCTCTAGATCTCTGTAAACTGGACAGAAAGACGAGCTGTTCATCATTTTCAGGGAAAGAAAAGATGGTTTCAACCAAAACCAATAAAAACCCAAAGAATCTGTTAACAAGAAAAAGGGGGAAAGGTTAGTAATTAAAATTAGAAACTATTTTCTTTAAAGCCATTTGCATGCATAATGCCCTCTTCTTTACAGTTCTTAGGGGGTCCTTTACTAGACTGCATGACCTGGGGGACTGTCCTGGGTTGGGGCAAGCTTGGGTTTCATTGTCTGATGCTGTGACCTTGGGGTTTGCTCTGGCCCAGGGTTTTGTGTTCTGATAGCTCTGTTATCACTGCGCAGAGGATGTGAGAGAGCAGAGATTCTGAGAAGTTCAGAGAGGAAGCTGGTGGTGTGACTGTCAGCAAGGCGCCCTGGCTTTCTTTTTATGGGTTTTGTAACTCCTCATGCTGGGAGAACCTAAGCGGACAGGATGGCCACAAACCCATTGGATTAGAAAAGTGTTACTTGAAAAGTATAGTCTTTAAAAGCTGTGTAGCCTGTTAGAACATTTTCAGTACCAAAATTTCATTTCATTTGTCTTTCTAGCAGAGAGAGAGAGAGAAGGATTAGATTCTGGTCTTGGATGGGTGCTTTTTATCTCCCTCCAGTTACTCCTGTGTCACAGTGGAATATACCTGTGGTGTCCAGAATCAGGTTTGAAGATGTAGTACAAAATGTTATCAGAAACACTCTGCAGCTGTGCGTGGAGGCGCATGCCTATAATCCCAGTGGCTCTGGAGGCTGAGATAGGAGGATTGTGATTCCAAAGCCAGCCTCAGCAAAAAACGAGGTGCTAAGCAACTCAGACCCTGTCTCTAAATAAAATATAAAAAATAGGGCTGGGGATGTGGCTCAGTGGTTGAGTATCCTTGATTTCAATGCCCGGTACCCAAACAAAAAAAGACCTTGTAAGAAATACTAATTGGACTGTTTTATACAAGTTATACCAAGTTAGCAATGCATTTTTAGGATTTTATTAATATTTTATGATGAGCATGTGTTGAAGTGTTCTTGAGGGATATTAGGTTTAATATATTAATGAAGTTCCTTTCTCCTGTTTCTTCTTACTTGTTAGAATGTCGCTACTAGAAAAACAAACTATTTTTATGGTGTGGTTTTCTTGCTGTTGGGCAGTACTGGTACAGATGTTTCTCTGGCAGTGTTTCCACATAGTTTTGTGAAAGATGTATTTTAGAAGCTTCTGGAACATAGATGTTTGCTCATTGAGGTAGGCTCCGCTGCCTTAGCATCAGAGCACCTGACCTCACCACCGGTGGTTCTCCTTCTGTGGTAGGTTAGGGGAAGTCAGGAGCCCAGAGCCTGGAATCAGGGTTGAAGACGACATTAAGATCTCACCATCTGTCCCCACATCCCAAACCTGGTTGGGTTTATTAGGGGGGGCCAGGCTGGGTGGGTCGTTTGACAGGGTCTGGTCAGACTCGAATGCCCAGGGCCACAGGGACTCTTTTCTGGTACTGCTTTTTGCTCTGAGTAGCACCAACTTTCCTTCATTTTAAAGATCATAGTATTACATTTGTGTCTTGGTGGAAAAAAATAATATACAAACTGTTTTCCTTTTTTTGTTAGGTGTGGCAAGAGAATGGTGTTTTACCACTGAACTACATTCCCAGCCCTTTAAAAAAATTTTTATTTTGAGACAGGGTCTCACTAGTAGCTGAGGCTGGCATTGAACTTGCCACCCTCTGCCCCAGCCTCAGCCTCCTGAGTCACTGGATTATAGATGTGTGCCATTGTGCCTGATCCATATGTAACCTTTGTAAAAGTTCGAAATACTGCATGTAGTGGCTGACTTAGAAAGTCACATCAGACATTTAGTCTCTCTTTAAAACAAAAGGACAGATACACACTTTTGGAAGTCTTAATTTTCTCAAAAACTATTTAATGAAATATTGTGTCAATCTTGGAATGCAACAATATGTGCAAAGAGATTAATAAGACATTTGCACCTAAAACTTCCTAAGTTAAGCTGTCACTTATAAGGCACATGCCCTTCCCTTTATCTGCCCCAACCAGGGCTTCAGCTCTATGAAAAATATCATTTTATACCAAACTCAGCCGGGACAGTGGAGCACAGACTTTGTGCCTGGTGACGGCTGTATGTGTGCCATGAACCTTCCATCCCTCCTGTGGGATAGCTGTCATTGTCTGTGCTTTGCAGACAGCAGAGTGAGCCGTAATGAGGTTCCCTGGTTATGGTTATGTAGCTCTCAGTTTTAGAGCCAGGACCCCAGTCTGCTCTCAGAAGCTACATTCCACACCACTCCAAAACACTGTCCCCATAATCATCATGGGAAGTAACAGCAGTGAGGGATGTGATGAAGACGCTTAACCGTGCATCCACCAGTCCTCACAAGACCAGGCCTTACTAGCCACGGCAGGATCGTGTTCTGATGTTCTGAGCAGTGTTCAGGTGAAAGCTGAAGTAAGACATTCACTCTTGACCTTCCCCTGAGCACTAATAAAAGAAGTGTCCACTCTCCGAGCACTTTACTGTTTCATTTTACAATATGTATATTTAAAAACTAAGCCTAGTTAAACTGAAGTTCCATAACTGAGGTCCCTCCTCTGTCCCTACTACCCACTGCTCCCATGGCTGAGAGGCAGGCCAGGGCCCTACATGTGCTCAGCATGGGGTCTGCTGCTGTGTCCGCTGCCCATCCCAATTCCCTGTTCAGGTTGGTGGGACCTTCACTGTCTGAGAACAGGTCCTGCTGCCCCGGTACTTGGCAGGTGGTAGAGCTCTGGGATCCCAGGACATCAGTGATGGGCATAACCTTTACTGAGAGCATACAGTCAGGCGAGGAGACCAAGGTCTGCCTCTTGTGTGTTACTCAAGATTTTGCAGCTTTCAGAGCAGGGTGAGGAGCTGTCCTGGAGCATTGTCTTCTAGGCTCCCTGCCTTTATCCTGGTCCATCCCAACTCCTGCCCATCCCCAATTTCCTTGGTGCCTGGAGTTTTGACGGTTGCCATTTATTTGCACCTTGGAATCATGAGCAGCCTTTTCACCTCTGAGTCCAAAAACTAGTGTCATTGTGCCCTGATCTCACCTCCCACCTGTGCCTTTTGTCTCCTTACGGGGTGGTGGGATTTAGACTTCAGTGCTCCCATTCCAAATGTTACACAGATAGTCTCATCATGGTGTGTGGTGAGCTCCCCGGTGCCTGCACAGTTACATGGCATGTCTTGTCAGTAGACTTATGTGAGAGAGAGAAGAATTAGGATAGTTGGATTTGATTAATTATTATTCTAATTAGAATTCACTATGTATTTTATAGGTGAGTGATTTATTTAAAATAGACTGCAGCTTTTCAGCCTGAGAACCATGGTTTTATGAAATTCCATCTAGATGTCAATGAAAACGGTTTACTTAGAATTTCCAGTTGTGTTGATTAGAGCTTAAATCATACCTTTCTGAAATCCTATGTTCTCTATCACAAATTCAAGAACTAAGTGCCTGATGAATATTTTACCAATCAGTTATGAGCCAGTGGAAATGTCAAGTACTCCAGCCAGTCCAAGGAGAGATCTGCAGTGTCTCCTTTGCCCCCTGTACAGTACCCATGGCTGGCAAAAACCTGGCTGGATCCTCCATGGGAGTCACAGGCAAAGTGTGTGAAATGATCTACGGTATGTTTCTAGAGCAAAGGAAGTTTGAGACCGTTGTGTCCTGCTAGAAAGACCTGTGACATGGCCTTTGTCCAGCCAGTTATAAAACCGAGTGACCGAAGAGTACTGCTCACCAGGCTATTTAGCTTGGTTTGAATTAAACTGTCTTTTTGAGACAGATGGATGGGGCATCAGAGAGAACAGAACCATAGAGTAGTTTTTAGGCAGGATCTACTTAGAGTTTAATAGTTGGTACTCTGTAAAGACAACCGAGAGTCATCAACTTGCATTCTGTGGAAAAGCTTTGAATGGATTTAAGTATTTAAAATGACATACCTGGGGGTGTTTTCTCTAGCCTGAGCTGGCCTAGCTCTTCGTCTTCAGAGAAGTGTGAGCTGTTGGGTTAGTTGCAGCAGCAAGAGCCCGTTGCCGGGTTCCTGGCTGTACTAAATGTTTCCTGTCCTTTTTGTGTGGTTTTAAAATGTTGCAGATTGACGTAGATGAAACTGTGGTTTGCATGTAGTTTAACTGCATGAAAGCCTCCCGGAGAAGCATGTCCCAGTCAGTTCTACATGTGTTTTCTTAAACAACTCAAATTTGTCATTATTTTTGAGAGAAAAGACTTTTATTTGTCCATTGTGGTACTTAGGCTTTATTTTATTTAAAACATTAATATTTAAACTACCCAAGATATAGTCTGCGTCTTCTTGATTTCAAGAATGGCAGTATTTATGCCTTGAAGGAATTATGAGTTAAAGATGCAGGAAGGTGTTGAAGAAAGACCTCTTCAGTGTACGTAGTAACACTCACCAGTTTACAGCACTTAAAATGTTATTGTTCACATGGTTTTATAGTTTTTCATTCCAGAATATATTGTACCATTTTTTTCCAAATCATGAAACTGGAGTGTTTTGTCAGTTTAACTAAACGGCTTCATGAATTGAGACAGTTATTTAGTGATTAGTAGATTATTGGATTGTCTGGTCAAGTGTCTGTCCTCCTGGAGGCGGGGAAGTGTCTGCTGAAGTCTGGAAGGAGCCTGGCCTGGAGGGGACATGGCAGAAGTCCTTGCTCTTGAGGAGCCGCTCATCCTCACCAACAGACCCTTTTCAAGGCTCCCTGTTATAAGGCTGCCTTTATGAAAGGCAGCATGAGCTTCTGATCCCAGCCCGTTTTGGGAGCTGGTACGCTGGTCTGAAGTTCACCTGTGAGTGCAGAGCCACGCCTGGGAGGTCACAGTCTGCTTTCTTCCAGTGTCTCATTGTCTTGGTGGGTGCTTTGTTTTCTCTTCTTTTTCTCCTTATAGTTCTTTGTCAGTTTTCCAAATTAAAAAAAAAAAAAAAAAATTTAGACCTCTTTAGAATCTAAACCCAATTTCTTGGTATTTTCACTTAGTTTTTTTTTTTTTTTTTTTTAGAAAAATTCCCCCCAAAAGACTAGATGAGACATGTCCAGCTACAGTGAATTTAGGAGGAGTTTGAGGTTGCTCATGGTGATAATGGTCATTTGATTCAGATATTCTGGGCAATCTTCCAAATTCATGTAGTTATAACTATTGCTTTTTTTTTTTTTTAATATAGACTTAACTATGAAGTAGAAGGAAACTGTTTCTCAAGCTTTGCATTTGATTTCTGATTAAGTACCAAGGTCAACTTTATTGTAATAGTTGAAGGAAGTACTCCATCTTTTAGGATGTATGTGAAGACACACTTGTGAGGTGGGCGCAGTAGTGCCTGCCTATAATCCAAGGGACTCAGGAGGGCTGAGGCAGGAAGACCACAAGTTCAAAGCCAGCCTCAGCAATTTAGCAAGACCCTGTTTCTTTGAAAAAAAAAAAAAAGGGGGGGCGCGGCTGGGGTTGTGGCTCAGTGGTAGAGTGCTTGCCTAGCATGCGTGAGGCACTGGGTTCAATCCTCAGCACCCCGTAAACAAATAAAGATGTTGTGTCCACCCAAAACTAAAAAAATAATAATTAAAAAATTAAAGAAGAGCTGGGGTGTGACTTGGTAGTTATGAGCCCCTGGGTTCAATTTCCAGAACCAAAAAAAAAAAAGGACTCTTGTGGAAGAGACACATGTGCCAGACAAGTAAGTGAGGAGTTAGGACAGGGCTGTGTCCCTGGGCAGGGGAGGAAACGTGGGGTAAGGTGACAGCTAACCCAGTGGCCCGGGCTTTTGTATGGCCTGAAGGAAGCTGGGATGCCAGGATTTTGGTGAAGTCTGTCTTTTCGTCCTTCCTTCATTTGTCATATTTATATGCTCACTTCCGTGACTTCCCTGGTTTACTTCAGGATCATAGACAGAACTGGAAAGCACAGCAGCTGCTCTGAAGACTTGAAGACCAGGTCTGTGTGTCTGGTTTGGTGCCCGCCTTGCCGTGGGATACGGAGCGTGGAGAGCGCAGCTGTGTTGGGTGGTTGAGGTTGGTCACATGGAGGGTCATCCCAGTGGAACTGTGTTCTCCTGTGGATTTTTAAAAATATGTATGTTTTAGTTGTTGATGGACCTTCATTATATTTATTTATTTATGAGCAGTCCTAAAAATCAAACCCAGGGCCTCACACATGCCAGTCAAATGCTCCCCCATTGAGTCACAACCACAGCCCTTTCCAGGGATTTTTAAAAAAAAAAAAATATTTATTTTTTAGTTGTAGTTGGATATAATACCTTTATTTTATGTGGTGCTGAGGATGGAACCCAGGGCCTCACATGTGCTAGATGAGCGCTCTACCGCTGAGCCACAACCCCAGCCTCAGGGATTTTTAAAGTACAGGTTCCATCTGAGTTTCCACAACCTGCTCCTTTTTGTTTCATTGAGGACAACTGTTTCTCGGAGTGTTCTTGGTTAGCCTTCCAGGAAATGCGTGTTGTCACTGACCTAGTGCTTCATGAGCCCAAGTGGGAAGAAACGCGGTAAAGTTATTTTTTCCTTACCTCGGTCATGGTTGTACTTTCTATTTAGGAAATGATGTATTTGTTACTTTCATGGACTTTTATGTGTAAGATGATAAATTGTCCCATAAGTTATAAGTGGAGGAAAAAGGATGTCTTTGTTTTCAGCTCTGTTACCTGTACACTTTTGGTTTTATAGAATACAAATACCAAACACCATTTCAATGGGAGTATTTCTTTTTGATGTATATAATTTTTAAAATTTGCTTTTTAGGCCCCACCACAGCCAGGAACTGGGAACTTTTCTTTCTATTTTTTGGGATTGAACCCAGGGACACTATACTACTGAGCCACATTCCTAGCCCTTTTTGTGTTTTATTTTTAGACAGGGTCTCACTAAGTTGCTGAGGCCAATTTTGAACTTGACGATCCTCCTGCCTCAGTCTCCTGAGTCTCTAGGATGATAGAGCCACTGTGTGTAAGGGTCTGTAAACAAGTCAAGATGGTGCCTGGCATTTTGCCAGAGGGAGTGGTTTGTGAAGTAACGCCAGTGAGCCATTAAGTGTGGAGATTCCTTATTGGTTGACTGCTGTATCTAGTTTATGTTAATTAAGATAAGCTGTGTGGAATGTATATATACCCCTCCTATCCTACAATAAACGGCTCCCACTCCTGCTGTATCAGTGTACACAAGTTGTTCGTCACTCCCCGGTTATTTTGCTGCAGCCGGACTGCGGCAACTGTGTCTGGCTTATTTTCTTAAATCAAGAAAACCATCCACGAGGCCTGGGAGATTCCACCCTCTACAGATGGGAAAGCTGAGGCGTGGAGAAATTAAGACCTGACCAACACCACCCAGCTAGAATCAGCACTCTCTCTCACTTACTCTTGTTTATTGGGAAAGTGCTGGGTGGGGACAGACAGTGGTCATTAAGTAGGCCATCAGGTCAGTCCAGGTCCCCTGCTTAGTGTTATGACCACGGGAACGTCAATGCCACTCTTCCCACCTTCCTCATGGAGTTGCACCCTCTGGAATGTGAGCTCAGCTCAAAATAATGTGCGGGAAGATTTTTATGGTCCATGACCTCTGGAGCAGCCGCCATGTCTCCGCGTCTGTCTGCCCTTTGTCTGGGTTGCTATGCTTAAAGTTTGGAAGATTTTCTTTAAGCATGTACTTCCCTTACCCATTCAGATTAGCTCACTGTTTCCTAATGCTACCTGAGACGCATGGCTTCAGATATGAGGGTGACTCATGTGATTAGGTAGAGTAGTTTTATTTTTATTATTATTTTTTTTGGTTTGGGGGGGGTCTTGGGGATGGAACTCAGGGGCACATTACCACTGAGCCACATCTGATGGTGATGACTGCAGACCATGGACAGCAGTGGGCGTGGCAGCAGCAGTGTTTGTGGTTCTCTGCTGGAGGCAGCTGAGGCTCTCTGCTTGAGCCTTACATCGCTTTCAGTCATAACAAGAGTCTCTGGCTTGACTTTTTGGCCTGACTTTACATTTTCTTTTGTCGGGACCCAAGAACTGAGGTCCAGAGCTTCAGGTCCCCAATCTCCTGTGATCTGGGTGGCATTACAGGATCTATTAGAGGAAGGGGCTGAGACCCGATCTTGGATGTTCCCAAGGACTGTAATTAGCAAGCTGTGGGAGCCCGCTGGGTCAGGAGATGCTAGAAGACAGGAAGCCACTTGGGAGGATTGTAGTCCTGTTGGGTGAGAGGCCAGGAGGGTCTGAAGTCATGGGGGAGGGCTGTGCTGCTGGGAATCTCCACAGAGGTGAAGTCACCGAGTGGTGTGAGCAGAGCCGTGGGAGTCCAGGCCCCAGGGTCAGGGGTGGGGGCAGGCCTGAGGAGGGACCCAGTGGCGGGGAGGAAAGCCAGTGTGGTTTCCTGGCTTACAAGGAAAACCACCACATCGTTGGCTATGGCATAGATTGATCTTTATTCTGTTCATTTTCAGTAGATATTAAATAATCCTCATAGCATTTTGTAGGTCATTGGCCAAGATTTTCTGATCTCTCATTTTGAACATCAGTGATTGTGACTCTGGTTTTCTTATTTAAAATTGTGTTCTCCTCTGATATTTGTAATATCAACCAGACCAAAAAACACAGTTGGTCATGTGATTCAGAACTTTCTATGTGGCTGCATGTTCTTATTAATGAGCAGGTGGATTTGATGTGGTTTAAATTGGCTTTTACTTTACAAACAATGTGAGGATTGGCTTCTCCTTTCAGTCCTAAGCCTCAGAAGCAACTGATAGTCCTTCCTTAGGACTTTGCCATGAACTTCCCGGGAGGTTTAGCAGCTGTCAAATTCAGAGGATTGGGGGAGAAGGGAATGTACCGCCCAGGGCCTGCCCTGACTTGCACTGGGAGAGTTAGGCTGAGGATCCTGGAGGGGATAATGGCACAAGGTTACCCCTTGTCTAAAGTCCTGCACTGCAGGTCCTGAAGGCATTTGAGGCGGTGTGTAGAAGTGGGGAGAGGAGGCTTGGGAAGAAGACATCAGCTGTCTGTGAATCTGGGAGGAGCCTCAGAATCTTGCCGTGAGCCCCTTCAAAGAGCAGCAAGTAATCCCAGCAGTGAGGAAAAGCCCCGGGAGTCTGCAGGCTTTCTCAGGGAAACGCTCATCCTGTGTTTTCCTGTTGATCAGATAGTGCCATTCTTCCTAGACACCCCCCACTCCCTCCGTGCTTGTCCTAAAATTTCTGTTGGAAATGCAGAGGTGGGAATGTAGTAACATCTTATAGTCCCTATAAGACCCCAAACTGCTTTGGAAAACACCTTATTTTGTGTAAACATGTCTTTTCTGTAATTATCTTATAAATAACATTTACATTATAAATTTATGGCAGATAAATCAGTGTGACATTTAATTCTTGTGTACAAGTGGTGCTACGAAGAGGTTAAACCTCCTTGCAAACTGCAGGGGAAAGAGAGCCATATTTCATTGAAGTGGTTCTTTTTGGGGCGATGGCCTGACTTGAAATGGTCATCTGCATATCACTCGAGTCTTACAGAGAACAGGTGACCAAAAGGAAGTGGTGGCTCTTCTGCTGAGTACTGCACAATACAGTTCCCCCAGGCCGTAGTGCAGGCCCTGCAGGTCAGCAGGTCCAGGCACCCCCATTCCCTCTGTAGACAATGCTCTGTGTGGTAATATGTCCGTGGTCTTTGGTGTTATAGGTATTTTTGTACTCATAGAAAGTTTTTGTCTCCAAAGTTGGTAAAAAGATCAGGTTTTGGGCACATGTTAAAGACAGAGTACAGAAATGATGGACCTCACTGATATAAGGAGGAGCAAAGCTTGGTATGAACATGTTTTCCAGATCATTCTTTTAGATGAAGCCAGTGTATTGAGATTTTCCAATTGATTGGTGTCCCTTCCCCACCACAAGGGAAATTGAGCATGTGCAATACGTCTTACTGGCTGGCATGCCCAGAGCTGGGGGCCATGGCTGTAGGCCAAGGTGGACACGGCTCACACTGTGCCGTTTCTGCAGCTGCCCTCTTTTCATTCAGAGGACGCCTGAGCTTTGTCTGTGGGGTGCCCAAGTGAAGGGTGCACTTCTAGGTTTTACGTGTGTATGGCATCCCTTCCAGAAGTTTCTCCAGAGCCTGGGCCTCGCTGTCATTGGGTCACATTGGGTCCTGTGCCGTCCCAACCTGTGGTCAGTGAACCGAGACCTGCTAATCACCAGGACAGGGAAGTGTGACTTTCCCAATAGGAACCTGTACTTGTGTCATCTGAGCAAAGAGGGTGTGGGCGGAGGAGACTTTGGGTAGCCCTGCTGCTGCTACCCGCCTCTGTGGGTAGGTGCCATGTGCCACCATCTCACATGATGGTGATCTTTCTGTGACATTTCTTTTTTTTTTTTTTTTCTTGTTTCTTTTTCTTTAAATTCCCTGCCCCCTGCTCTCTGCCAGGCCCCTGGCTCTCAGCCCCCACTCCCTTGTCAATGCTGACTCTCTGCCCCCTGCTCCCACTCTGCACCCCCTGTTCCCCCGCCCCCCACCCGGGCTCACTCTGCCTCCCGGCCCCTCTGTGACATTTCTTGATTCTTCTTATTCCAAATATTCTTTTTATGAAACAGCTTAGATACTTGAATTAACTGTGCACTGATGTGGAAACCTCACTTGAGGTAACACAGCTCTTTAGTCAGGAGAGGTGTTTAGTTGCAGTCATAAGCTGCTTTGGGCTCCTTTCTGTTAGTTTTCTACATTTCAGATGTTGAGGAGTGGGTACCCACTTTGCATAGCCAGTTCCAGGGGTGCGTTTTCTTAGTTGTTAGCCCAACAGTTAAAAAACTGGGTGGTCTTACATCTCCTGTGGAGAATGAGGAAGTGACTGGCTGGAGCTAGGAGCGTCTGCTCTCGGGGGGCCAACTCTCAGCTCACCGCCATCCTGGCTTCCGCTCTTGGCTTGCACCCATTGCAGCCTTCTCTGTCCTCACAGGCACCTTGTCCCCTGCTGCATTGAGCACCCTGAATGCAGGAGGGCTTGTGCACCTACTAGCTATGGCGGAGCTGGGAGTGCCCTGCTGTCCATCTGCCCCTGTCCTGCTGACCCCAGGGGTCCTGGCTGCCCATTTGCTGGCAGGGCACCTTTGTTTCCAGATGTTGCTCTGAGCCTACAAGCTGGAACAGGAGCTGCTCCTCTGCTGTGGCTTCAGAGCACCCTTATCTACTCTGTGCACTGCTTCCTGACCACTCTTGCACATGCGTGACCAGCCTGCTCCAGGGTCCTGCTTACCACGCAGTCAGTCCTTGGAACCTCAGGGAAGAGTGACTTTCCTAAGGACAGACCTCGCTGAGGAGGTGTCGCAAGCCACTAGCATCCCTTGGCGAGCACTTCCTCTTCTCCTTTGAGCTTTCACTTTCTCCTGTGGCCCAGAAAGGGACATTTAAGACTCCAGGATTCACCCATGGGCCCTGGTCAGGGGGAGTCATGAAGAATAAGCACAGCCAGACTGTTTAGCAAGTTTACTGGCCCAAGCCAGGACACGCCCTTCCACCAGGGACGTCTGCGGAGCCTAGGGATTGTGTTCCGTTTTGGCTGTGTGCTGAGCAGGCGTGGGCAGGGAGGTGGGGGTTGACATGGGTGGGGGCACTTCTCAGCTCCTCTTCAACAGCACCTGTTTTCTGGGTTTTTCCTAAACCGTGAGGAGGTCCTGAGCATGACCTGCTTAGTTTGAAACATATCAGTGACAAATAGAATGTTCAGTCTTTAGGTGACTCACCCCTGGAGCCTGTGCAAGGGGGCATGTCGAGAATCCCCTGTGAGATCTGCTGGTGTATCCTTGTGCTATTTTTTATTTTTAAGAAAAAATTGACAGTCTTGAAAATAATTTTATTTATTGATACAGATATAGTGAAGGATGAAAGAGATACAAACACTAAAAACATTTGGGAAGACTCTTTGAAGGATGGACTGAATGTCTTCTAGCCAGTTAATAAACAGAAAAAAAAATTGTGCCTTGGTAATTGTTACACCAGCAACCGTATTCCATATCTCCATGTATCACATTTATCTGTTTTCTAGAAAATGTGATATATGAATGTTCATGTTATGTGTAAACTGCCAGTACTTATTTTATGTTTTAGATTTTCTTCCTTTTTTTCCCTATTTGTTTCCTTAGTACTGGCCTTGAACCCAGGGGGTGCTTTACCGCTGGGCTCCATCCCCAGCCCCTTTGATGTTTTATTTTGAGACAGAGTCTTGATAAGTTGTGGAGGTAGGCCTCTGACTTGCGTTCCTCCTGCCTTAGCCTCCTGAGTAGCTGGGAGGCATGCACCACTATATGCTTGGCTAGATCTTCTTTTTATCAAATCCATTTGCTTTCTAAGAAACTCTCTCGCCCCACCCTACAAGATAATTATGTCATGAGCGCGCGCGCGCACGTGTGTGTATGTGTGTGTGTGTTTCCATTATCCTATCTGCACTCATACTATGGAGTAGAGGGAGTTGCTGAAAGTACCTCCTGGGTCTGGCTTTGCTTGTAGAGTCATCTTAGACCTTGTCTAATACCAGAACTCCAGCTCATTAGATGGCTTAATAGGTCTTTTATAAGATATATTTAACATGCGTGTACTATTCTTAAAATTGCATTAGTAAAAATTATGATCTTACTGCACAGTGCTTAACTCAAATCTGCTTTCTTTTGAAATGACTTGAATAAATAAGGGGTCTTCTAATTGATTTTCTGCTTCAAATCAGAGAAAACCTGACTTTTTCACTTCAAACAGCCCTTTATCAAACTCTGCCTGTTTTTAAGCTGGTCTTTAAGATTGCTGCTGACAAAGATCATATATCTTACTGACTTAATTCTTGCATATGAAAAAAGAGGACACATATGTGAATTGTCTTGGATTTCTTTACCAATTTAAAATTCTACTTTAACTGTTCAGGTTACTTAATATAAATTTAAACCTGCTATTTTGATGGAATAGGATTGAATGATTGTATGTATTATTCTTTCCAAGAAAAATAATGGTCAGTACTAGGAAAACCTGCAGAAGGGATCCCACGCCCTTTAATGTTACAGAAAAGCTTGGAAACATTTGAATTTGATCGTTGTACTGAGCCCCTGGGGCTTCATAAGTCCTGTCGGTATTGGATGGTGATGCTGGGTCTTTTGCCAGTGATGAGCAAGTGGCTTGTTCTTTGCTCTTGCTCATTTCCCGGCAGCTGGAGGTGGTCACGAGCTTGTAATGGTCTAGTGGGAAGGGCCGGAAGTTCACAGCGTGTCTGTGCTTTCCTGCATTGTGTTGCCCCTTTTGATTCTGCAAGGGTCTGAGTCATTCTGAGCTTGAAATGAGATGTGCAGTTTCTTACATAAGATTTCCCTAAATGGCTGGCATAAGAAGAAATAAATAACGGGGTCCAGACACACGTTGGCAGCAGAGAGCAGCAGGGTGAATTCTTTCACGTAGAGCAGGATCTCTTTTGCCTGGCAGCTGTAGTAGGTTCCGGTTTGACTCATGGTGTAGGGGATCCGGGCCACGTGGTAAGGCACAAAACAGACAAAGAACACAAGCACGATGCTGAAGATGTTGCGGCTGGATTTCCTTTTGACCGAGATGGATCTCCTTCTGGAGCTGAGGTGGGACTTGAAGATCTTCCTGGTGATGGCAGTGTAGAAGACAATCAGCAGGAGGAACACGAGCCAGAAGATGCCCACGAAGACGTAGTTGGATGCCTTGTGCCACTTGCGTCCTAGCTCGTTCTTGAGTTCCATGCACTGCACTCTCCTGCCTTCCTGGACGCGCTGGTCGGTCAGGATGATGTTGGGAATGGCCAGCAGCAGCATGAGCGCCCACACGGCCACCGATAGCAGCTTGCTGTAGCTCACCGACTGGACGAAGGAGGTCAGGAGGGGCTTCACGATTTTGTAATACCTGTCGAAGCTGATGAGCCCGAAGAAGACGATGCCCACGTACATGCTGACGTAGAAGATCACGGCCGAGACCCTGCACACGAACACGCTCAGCTGCCAGGGGGCCAGGCCCGAGTCGCCCAGGATCTTGAAGGGGAAAGTCAGGCCCATCAGAAAGTCAGCGACCACAATGTTCTTGAGATAGATAATGAAACTCTTGGAGCTGGGCACGTAGAGGAAGACCCAGCCCGACACGCCATTGAGCAGGACCCCTGCCAGGAAGACCAGAAGGTACAGCACCGGGATGATGTATTGGGTGATGAGCGTGTTCCAGGAGCAGGGCGGGCCTGGCGTTGGCGAGCTCGTGGAATTGAGCATCTTGTGGCTCTGAAGGCAGAGGCCTGGGAGAGAGGTGACGAGTTACTCTAGGAGTCCTGCACACCCGCGGAGGACAGAGCAAGGGCATGGGGGTGGGCACACAGCTCTGGAACCACCCCTGTGCCCAGCCCCTGACCGGGTGCCCCCTCCTGCCCTTCTTTCTTTCTGGAATAAAAAGGGAAGAACAGAACATTCTGATGATCATAGAGGAAAACTGGGGAAGCTGAGCAGCGTGAGAACTTGTGGGTCATATGGAGACCAGTGTTTCTTAAAATGAAGGTGACCCCACCGTTCTAGGAAGTTCTCCTGCATGTGGTCTTGCAGGCACTAACTGGGAAAGCAGACTCAGTCTTTCATTTTGCTCATAGCTCCTTATTCAATATATTAGGTCTCTACCTGGGTCATAAATATTATATATTTTAAAAGATAAATGTTATGGATTTGTGAAAATGAGTCCAAATATCACACATTAAAATTGTTGATACAGACCTTTTTTGGGCTGGGGAATGAACTCAGGGGTGCTTGACCACTGAGCCTCATCCCCCGCCCTATTTTGTATTTTATTTAGAGACAGGGTCTCACTGAATTGCTTAGTGCCTCGCTTTTGGTGAAGTTGACTTTGAACTTGCAATCCTCCTGCCTCAGCCTCTTGAGCTGCCAGGATTACAGACGTGTGCCACTGCGCCCAGCTGATACAGATCTTTTTTAAACTGCCTACCCTATGTGTATTTTAGACATAAAACAGTATCCTATAAACATAAAATCCAAAAGTTAACTGGCATTTTTAATGTATGATTATGGGTACCTTTTCAAAATTGAGCTTTTTCTGTGGGTTTTTTATTTAGTGTTGAAATATTTATTGTATTGTTTTTATAAACTTTTAAGCAAAGAGAGTAGATGATAATATTTGTACAAAAATTCTACGAAATGTTTCCAAAGGACATTCCAGATCTGTACCGTCTTGTGCGGCGGCCGTTAGCCATAATGATAGCTCAGTGCCATTGAGCACTCCCAAACGGTGGGCAGTCAGGTGGATATGGGCTGCAGATGTCAAATGTACACTGGATTTTATAGACTCAGTGGTAAAAATGTAAAATATCTAATATTTTAAATTTTTATTATCTATTTTATTAAATATAATGTGCTCTTTTAATTTCAGTTAATTTTACTATTTTAAGTATGTGGCTCCTAGAAAATTCAGAATTACATATGAAACTCAATGATGAGTGTCTCCAGAAACTTCCTGTGTTGTAGCACCCTGTATTTTCTTCATGGATATGGGAAGCACTGATTTACAGCACAGGAAGGAATTTATTCAGATGGTTATTTGGTGCTCAGAGCAAATGTCCTCTGGGTGACCCACATCATTGACTATAACCTGGAAACCAAAGGCCCTGGTGGTCTCATCCCTGTCTCCTCTATCCCATGGGTTCTTTGACCTCCTTGTGGGTCCCCCATCTCCTTGGATCTTTCATTGAGCCCTCTGCAGGGATGTCACCTCCCTTGGGGAGCATCTCCCCTCAAGCCTCGGATGGGCAGGGTGGAGTCCCTTCTTGGTGTCCACAGTTCTGTGCCCGGCCCCTGGCCCCACACTCAGCTCTCTGGCTGTTTTGTTTCTGAGTGTTGCTTCAACTGCACATGGGCTTTCAGACCGTGCCATTGTTTAGTCATTATGTCTTAGCGTGATATTTGGGATATTAGATGATATTTAGGATATTAGGGTATTAGATATTAGTTGCCTGCACTCTGGGAATACAACACATGAAATCCCGCTCTTATGATATTTATGTCTAGTCCAACATTGTGGGAGAGGGGGCAGAGGACAGTGGCTCCCACAGGCCAGAGTTGTGCCTTGTCTGTCCTGTATTTCTGGTGGCTGGCATCATGCTTTATGCACAGCGTGTGATGCGCTGTGCCAGTCAAACCAAGGAGGTGGGGCACAGGGCACTGGGATCAAGGAGGTGTGGCAGGTGGAATTGGGAATGTGAAATCCAGTTGCATTCCACACCAAAATGCAGGTCCACACCAGCCTCTATGCTGCTTTCCTCACAAGAATGTCTTCCATGTATCTTTCCCGTGTGTGTGCCATATGGCTAAAGTAGGAATATTTATAGCCATTTGATTTTTGCCAGTCTGTTGACTTTCAGTGAAAGAAAAATTACCTAACTCACTTCTTCAAACACTTTCCTCGGGTTTTAGCCTTTCTCTTCCCTCTAGCCCTGACTTGTTGAGCTCAGAGCACATGGGTTTACTTCTTTGCCCATTTTCTGTGGCCTTTCTGCATATGGTCTTGCTTTGTATTGTGTTAGTCAGCTTTCTTTTACTGTAACTAAGTGCTGGTTGGGAGACCGGACTCTCTCAACCCCTTTACCCCCTCAAGGGCGTGTCCTCAATGATCAAGGTCTCCCACTCCCACTGTGGCCCCTCTTGAAAGTCCCATCTCCTTCCCTCAGCAACATTGAGGACCAAACCTGTCGCAGTGGGCCTTTGGTGACATTCAGCATCGAACCTAAGATCATGCTTCAGATGCCAAGTGAGGAGGAACCTGGTTTCCACTTTTAACTGTCCACTGTGACAGTGGCCTTCAGTTAACTAAGTAAGGCATCCCCGGACCATCAGGTACATTTTTGCCTAGAAGTCGGTCTCACAGAGCTTGAGAGAATGCATACCACTCTGTGCTCCCAGTCTGGTTTGGTGTCTCAGTGCTAGGGACACCGTCCCCTCAATCATCTAGGGCAGTACTCCTGGTAGCCAGTCAGTATTTATGGGATTCACTTGAATTTAATTCTCAAATGAAAACTACACATTGTATATTGAAGAGGAGAAAGGTGAACTATGTAAAATATAATTGTGTAGTGAAACGGTGAAGAATTTCCCAGAAACGATTTAATGAGAGCCAAATGCATTGCATTCCCTTTTAGAAATGTTCTAGAAGCCACTATGTATAGAAAATGTAAACTATTTCCCATAAATTGTTCCAGGAGACTCACGACTCCCCCCCTCCTAGACAGCTGGAGGAAGTCCTTTCCTCAGGCGTTGGCACTCAGGGATTTTTGAGTTGAAAGGTCTCCTAGTGGCCAGGTGCTGTTCTGTGACTCCCCAGAATGCCCGGAATCTGCACGTACCATCCTGGCCATGCCTGGCACACCTCTGCCTCCCGCCCCCTGTGAGTGTGGTGGTGGTGGCTTGACCCAGGTGTGCCTCCAGGATCCGGAGGGAGCTGTGGGTCTTTTCCTCAAGCTCTGTCTTGCTATTTTGGCAGTAGTTGCAGATGAGGCTCTGTTTTAGGATGGAAGGGTGTGAGACCTGCTGGGTAGGGGCGAGGCTGGCTGGGGGAGGGTGCCTTTCTGCCCAAGCCGCTGTCTGTTCTGCCAGGGCAGAAGTTCACGCAGGGGCAAATGGCCTCATCTTCAAGGTACACTCCAAATGAGCCATGAGCTACCTCCCATCATGACCTTGATCTTGAAGCATTGGGAACATCTTATAGCAGTGGTGTTGATGATAAGGGCCCTCCCTCTGTGGTCCCAGTTGTCACAGTATGCCGCAGACTTTCCTAAGGGCAGGTCAGACACTGGTCAAGGGAGAAATGAACGACAAAGGAGCCCTCCTAAGGCAGACACGGCAAGTGAGGCCGTGTGTATTTTCAGGCCAAAATGCAAGAATATGATTGCTTGAAAAACAGGACAGGATCATAGAAAAGACTGCGTCACTTTGACCTTGTGATGTCTCAGCAGTCTCCTCTCGTCTCCAAGAGATGATTAGCTCCCACTGAAGGGACCTACTGGGACTTAGAGGCATTTTACAAATGCAGGGAATAGTCCCGTGCTGTGCAGATTTTATACAGTCATGTAAAAATAAGCAAGAACCAAACGAATCAGAAAGAAAAGGAGAGACTCTCTTGGGACACTGTCCTTCTGCCCCTGCTCTTGCTCCTTGGAGGTGCTGTTCTCTCCAGCCTGTCCCAGCCCCTTAAGGAGGAGAGGTAAGTGGCAGCACAGGTGGCAAGAGAAGAGGGGTGGGAGCAGCTGCATAAGGCCAGGCCCTTGGCTGAGCCTTCGAGGGCTTCCATTGTGCGGAGCTCTGCTTTGATAGTGACCTCCAGGTTCCCTGGGAGGCCTCAGGAATGCAGAAGGTGCCTCCTAACTCCCTGACATGGTGTTTAAAAAAGGTCTCTGTACATGGCTGGACTTCCTAAGGGAGACTGCCTGGTTCAAGTGTTCACCCTCCCTAGGTGGAGCTCTCCAGAACCAGTGCCTGGCACAGAGATTCACCTCTGCTGCTGCTGCTGCTTTGGAACATAATGAAATATGAGAAAGTGGGGTTTATGGGGTCCAAAGACAGGTGTAATGGGAGCAGCATACAGGTCCCCTCTCCATTTCCTCCCGCCTTCTGTCCGCCTGCCCGCCCACCTTCCCTCGCCTGCCCGCTCGCCTTCCTTCCTAGCTACAATACAGAAGGTTTAGCCTGATCCAGACCCTGAGTGCCCCGGTCCTGAGTGCCTTTGGTGCAGTGTGGGGTCCCAGGATTGTGCTGTTTTGGGTTTTCAGGTTGGAGAGGGCATGCAGTCTCAGGGCTCGCTCTTTGCATGGGATTTACATAGTACCTACCCAGAGCACTGCCCCCTCCAGAAACACATGCATCTTACTAAAACATGCTCAGCCAGCACTGGGTTTCCTCTCTGGCTTGTTTTTCTGTTTTGTCTGGCAACCTGGTGGCCTCCTTCTCTCTTACACATCTACCAACCTAATCTTGTGTGTAAATCCACTTTCTCTGAATAAGAGGAAACATTTCCTTATTATTCCCAAAATATTCCCTAACATTTGGACAAAATCAACAACCCTCTTGATAACCCTTGGCACGTTTTCAGTTACCTTTTTGATTTGTTTGCATAAAGGAGGTCTCCTTCAGTGGAGCGATGCAGCCCAACCAGTGTTTGTCTTCTTGAAGTGGCCACGGTGTATCATCATTAGGATTCTGTATTATAGGAAGAAATAAAAGGAAGAATTAAGTAAGTTAAATGAGCACTAGACTGTTTTCACTAGGGAAGTGTGTCCATGCTTATTTTTAAAATTCAGCTTGCATGATTGAAATATTCAGCATATTTATTGCTGTTTTCCTTTACTTGCTCCTGGTTGTCAGTGTTGATGACTATTGATTAGGTTGCAAAATCTGTGGGAACGTAGAAACTCTTTGCTTGACAGTGATGTTTGGAAGTGCTCTGAATTTCTGTGTGGCCCAGCGGTGCTTTCTGATGGTGGGTGGGGGGAACTTTGTTTCTGAAGACCCCTGCATTCCAGTCTCAGGAACTGGCCCTCAGAGAGGAGGTGAGGGAAGCAGCCCAGGCCCTCCTGCACTGATTTCCCCAGCCTGTTCTCTGCAGCATTGCTTGAGAACATGAGGCTCTTTTCCCTGGGGCCAGGAAAGGAAGTGGCTCTCTGACCTCTTCCTGCCTCCCAGGTCTCGGGTGCATTGCTCAGCTGGGCAGGAGTACTGGGATCCTTGGAACCCGCCCAAGGACGGCCTGGAGATCTCCTTGCAGTGCAAGAGAACAGATCTCCATTTCTGAGGCAGCAGATAGCTTTCACTCGGTAGCTCAATAGCAACCACCTGTGTGCTTGTTTGGCATTCAGGAGTACAGAACCACAGGGAAAGAGCGTAACGGTTCAGGAACACTGCACAGAAGGCCTTCCGCACACTCTGTTTGTCCTTCCTGCTCTGAGTGTGGATCCCTGTTGGAAGGAGCAGTAACCTTTGATTTCAATAAAACATATTGTGACACTAGCATACGAATCGGCCAATTCTGAAACGCCTTTGTGTTCCTCTAAACACGTGACAGTGGAACAAGGAGATTGCTGTCGAAACTGGTAGAGCTTGAATGTGGCAAGAGTTTTCATTCAGCCTAAACATGGCGCTCAGAGTAGGTTTGAAACCGCAGACTGACATTTTGCTAGTTCTGGGGTCCACTGCCTGGGATCCATGGTGGAACCCCATGTCCTTTTTAGACCAGTCCACGTGTGGTCCTCTCACCCTTCCAATGGATTTCGGTGGGATCAGTCAAGGAAATGCTAGGTCTAGCTGTGACTCGTGGGAGCTGCTGGATGCCTCAGGTGTAGTGTCCAACCAGGGCAAGGGCTCTCTTCTGGCACTATGGTGTCACGCTTGTGACTTACCCAGCATCAGGAAACAGGCCAGGACCAGTTTTGTTTTATTCCACGGGGGCAGGGGTGTATGTGTGATGTGGGGTCGGGGGCATGCAAACTATGTCTGCTTCCTTGTAATCTTTCTTCTTAGGTTATTCTTTTTGTTATTTTCAGTATCACACTCTATCTAGAGGCTACTTCTCTTCAAGGTATAATCCTGCTCAGCATCCTTCATCCTATTTAAAATGAGTAAAAAACTATAGACCCTGAAGTGGTTACTCGCCCGTAGCTATTAAAACTTGAACAAGTCTTTCCATCTTTCCATAGCAAAAGTAAAATCCCTCTGCAGATGGAGAAGCAGGGTAGTCCCGTGTAGAGATGCTCATCTTGTGTCTTAGTATCATTGACACACAAGGAATCAGGGCCCCGTGGAGAGTCAGACATTGGAAGAGTGTAAGGTGGGTTGAGCTAGCTTTGGGCAGGAAGCAAGGAGGAGCATGGGGACCCATGGGGAACTGGTAAGGACAGACTGAGACTCCACGGTACTTCTGAGCTTGGGACAGTTTGAGCATCAACAAGAGTGAGAGCAAGAACTATGTAATGTTTTGAATAGCCGACAATAAAAAATTAAAAAAATAAAAAATAAAAAATAAAAAGCACCAGCAGACTAAAATATAAAAGATAAAATTCTAGCTTCCACATTCTTCTTCTGTGCTTCAAAGTCTATTTAAACTCTCTCTTAACATACTACTTAATGATTAATATATATGTTGGGAATCTTCTCTGCAGTTGCTTTTATTTTAATTTTTTATTAACTCTTCCATTCATTATTTGATACTATTAACATGTTTAGAATAAAAAAAATGTCCATTTTCCAAAGGGAAGATCAATGAGACATTTAATTCATTTTCAATATAATAATGGAGAAATATTTTAAGTTAAATATCAATATCTTTTATGTCCACATTTAAAGTTAAAGATAAGTGGAAAATGTGGGCAGTTTTCTTCATGACTCAGGAGGAAAATCGAGTATGTGTGTGCTTTTTAATATCTTTCCATTATCTGGCTATTCCAATTAACCTGTCTTTGTCAAGTGGGAAATAAAAGAGGACTTGAGGGTCTCTAAATAGATATGAGCAGAGCAAAGCAGTAAATCTTGATTCTGTCACTCTGAGGAGAAGTTTGGCCTCTCTGTGTCTTGGTTCTCTGTTCTGTGAAATGGGGACATTATTATTTATTATGCAGCATTCATGAGAATACTAAATATTGGTCAACATTTAGCAGACTGTATTACCCATGGCACATGGCCAACAATTTATTTTTATATGTATCTGTTCCCTTCTCCATGTCATCTCTCATGTGTGTATATAAAGTAAATGGCACTCTGTATATTCTTCAGAAATGTGATTTTTTTAATGCATTATCAGGCTGGGAATATAGCTCAGTGGAAGAACATTGTGAGGCCATGTGTTTGATCCCTAGCATGCGCCCGCATGCATGTACCCCCCCCCAAAAAAAAACAACAACAACACTGAAACACTCTGTTATATGCAGCAGATTTGTGAGTTAAACTCCCTAAATGGGTAGCCAACATACCATTTCTTTCTCAAGAGCCCAGCTTAATTTTTAATCTGAGCTCCCACTTAAATAATAAAAAAAAAAAAAACAAGAGTGAGAGCAGTAGCTGAAGGTAAGTGTAAAAACAAACCAAATCCAAGGGATTACAGTGATGTTCTGCATGGAGACCAAACAGGGAGTGAGGGCCCACTGGCAAGGGCAGAGAGGAAGGCAGGATTAGGATGTCATTGTCCTGCACCCTCAGTGCCATGCCAGATTCAGGCGACATCTTCATTGGCTGCCAAGTGCCCCTGGGTAAATGGGTGTGGACGCACAGGATCCTGAGGTCTGAACAGACTCTTACCTCCTCCAGGATAATGAAGACAAAATAACTTCCACTGATCACTGGAATTTTGAACTCATGTCATGGTGGGGACCTTGCACCTGCACCTCCAGGTGTGTAGAACACACCTGTGCTTCCCTGCAAGGCTGATCATGGCCAGAGAAGCAGACCAGTCCATAAGTGGGACATTCTGCAGAACAAACAGCCTGGCCTCTAAAAAGTCAAGGTCATGAAAAACAGACAAGCATGATGGGATGGCGGGGAGTCCTTCCTCAGAGGCCAGGAGGAGAGGGCAGCGATGGAGCAAGTAGCCTGGGGGAGGAGCTCTAGGCATTGTGCGGGGACAGTGTGAGAATCTGCATGCAGCCTCCAGGTGCCGTTGCTTCACCCATATTGGTCTCCCCAGGAGTGTGAGTAGTTGAGTTAAGCAGGAGACTGTTGGGAGAGGCGTACAGAAGTGTTAAGGAGGGAAGACCCACCATTGCCTGTGTCCCGCGTATGTGTTGTCCTTTGGGGGTTTCAGCAGCACATGTGTGTATGTACACGTGTGGTATTAACATCTGTTAGTTTTGAGGGACGGTCCTGAGCCCAGTGTCTGACACGTGACAGATGCCCAATGCCAGTCTCCTGACACCCTTGCTACTTTCCATACCTCTGCCTCCCAGTCACCTCTGGGGGCTTCTCTGTCATCTTAAAGCAGGTGCTTCTTGTTCTCTTCTCCGCCATCTTCTTTTCTCTTCCTACGCTCTAAGCCAGAGTAATCTCTGGAGCTTATGACACCTTCATTTATTTATTTTTTAAACTATTTTTAAAATCTTTTATTTATTTATTTTTTTATGTGGTGCTGTGGATCAAACCCAGGGTCTCACACACGCAAGGCGAGCGCCCTACTGCTGAGCCACAACCCCAGCCCTGACACCTTCATTTATAAAGGAGACATTCACTTTTGTCAAATATCACTCTGATGCTGACTGCCCAGCTGTGGGTACTTGCCACTGGGATCAGAGCAGTGAAAACATTGTCCCTGTCCTCTTAGAGCTCCCGGTGCTGCTGGAGGCCCACCTCCGTCCCCTCCCTGCAGCCCTTTTTATGTTTTACTTTGAGAAAGGGTCTTGCTCAGTTGTTTAGGGCCTTGCTAAGTTGCCAAGGCTGGCTTTGAACTTGGTGATCCTCTTGCCTCCGCCTTCCAAGAAGTGGGGATCAGAGGTGTGTGCCCCCGCGCCTGGCTCAGTGCTGACTACATTTACAAAAATAGTTTTTTTCTTTCTGTAGAATGATCAGTACTTTGTTTAATATAAACTAAAGCACAATAAGGAGAACCAGCGTTGCTCCGAGAGCAAAGCCCCTGCCAGCACGCCCCATCTCCCGCCTGTTCTCCTGGACTCCCCACCGTCCGTCACCCAGAGGTAGTCCTGCCCTGAATTTTGTATTTCTCATTCCTCCCTTTTAAATGGTGTCAACCACGTGTACCTGCCTGTCTTTGTAAACATTGCCCATTGCTCCTAATAGCCCTTTAGGACTGAAAAATCCACCCCCAGCAGTGATTTCTGAACTTCATCTCTTTCAGAGGATGAATTAGGATACGTGGTAAGGACGAACATTTGCCCATGAGGACAGCATTTTAACTTCTAGGTATCTGCTTCAGAAACCTCTTGCTAATGTATATCAGGCAGTAGGTACGAGAGGACTCATTTTAGTACTGTTTGTAGTAGCAGAAATAGAGAACTAGCCTTAGTGATCATTGACAAGAGAATGGGTGAAAAAAGCATTATTTACCTAGTGATTTTTTTTTTTTTTTTTTTGCTGCAATGCATATGAATTCTAGCTGTGAACTTTTAAATCCTCTAATAGTCCTGACCAGGCGGGACTAATCAGGTCTGGGGGTGGAGCTCAGTGGTAGAGTGTTTGCCTGGCATGCACAAAGCCCTGGGTTCAGACCCCAGCATTGCAAAGACAAAAACCAAAGAAAACCAGATGCAACGTCAAGATAAAGTTGATAAAGCATAGTCCAGAGCCTGGATAACCTGCTGAGGCATCACACCTGCTGTCCATAGGATTGAGGGAGGGGCTCTGCCATTTTGGTGCCTTGACTAGTTAGAAATACTGTGTTTTGTTTTTATTAGTGTGTCCTCTCTGCTGCAGGAGAGAAGAACTTTATGATTTCTCCTCACCTGGTAAATAACCCGTAGTAGATGTTGGATAAATTCCTGTGAATGACCTATAAGTCTTCCTGTTTTACAAAGCTAGTGGGCAGATGCAGGGTGCCAGGTGGGGTGGAGCAGGTGGGGACCTGGGGTGGAGGCCAGGGCACCTCCTCGCCTCAGGCGCTGCAGCTTCCCACTTCCCAGCAGAAGTTGGGTGCAGATACATCAAGATTCCTGCCAGGTGCAGATTATTGAGCTACTTGGGTAGTTTTGATCCTGTGAACTAAAGTCCACGATGAGAAGCAGTGACTTCCCAACTGCCCTCTTTTCTGACACCCCATGCCTGGCAGAACTCTGGGCAGGTATTTGTCTTTACACTGTAACAATAACTCACGGAAGGTTGGCTCTGTGAACAGGCGGTGCCGCATGCAGGGTCCCGCCAGGCTGGGCCACGGGGTCCAGGCCCTGCAGAGGCGGGAGTGCCCTGCTGGATTTGAAAACAGACTCACCAGGCGGGGGTGCTGGGAGCCCTGGCCTGTCTGGCTGCCTGGTATGGATGTCCCTGAGTGTCCCTTCCTGGGCAGCCCTCCCTCCTTTCGGCACCCAGCCCCACCCTCCCTGCCTGGGGCTCTCTGGCCTCTCCCCATGGCCATGTTTTTCCTGTCTCTGTGGTTAAAATAATATTAGTTTTCATTTTTCCTTCTCTTCTCCCCACATTCACCCTGCCCCAGAGATAGGCCTCGTGAGAACCGAGCTCTCTGCTCCTGTCCTCGGCTCCGTCAAGACAGGACCCTCAACCGCAGTAGGAACGCGTAATCCCCTGTGCGGCACGTTCCCTGTCCCTGCCTCATGCCTGCCACAGGACCTGAATCCTGCTCCCTCAGGTTTCACTTCCCTGCTTTACACCAATGGTCACACCTAAGTGTATTTCACAGGAGCCTGTGTGTTGTGTGCGTCCCTTTCCATGGCTCCTGGAGTTCTTAGGCTTGGTATTTTGTGATGTTGGTGTCAGCATGATGATGTGCATATCATCGTCCTGTGCAGGCAGGTTTTACATGAGCAGGTTGAGCATCCCCCCCAAAATCCTTGAGACTAGAAATGTTTCAGATTTCAGAGGCTTGAACACCTGCCAAGATGGCCTGGGGGAACACGCCTCGTCTGAAAATCCTGGGATGGTTCCGGTGTTTTGGGTTTCTGGTTTCAGACCCAGGATGCTCAGCCTGTGTGGCACCTGGGTGTTACCCGTGTTAAGTGTTGCTGCGGTTTAGTCACTTTGGTCACCATCTGGCGTTTTATTTTATTTTTTAATGATCAGATCATAGCTCATTCACTCAATTTTTTTTTTTTCAGACAACAGAATTTTGAAAATTTGTATGTACCACTGTGAATTTTTTAGCTTTCTCATGCTGAGATTGAAATATCAATGACAATATTCATATGATGTTTTGATGTGGTATGATTGAAAGTGTCTAGACTTAGAAAGTTCTGTGTGGATGTGTGTGACAAAGCGACCAGCGTTTTAAAAGATACAGTGTAACAAAGTATCAAGTTTTCCTAGTCTGGTTTGGGATCTAGTGGAACTCACAGGCCTCACCCTGACCTCCAGGCCCCCTGACTGGCGACCCCTGGCTGGCCCAGTTGTGGGGAGTAGGTGACTGAGGTGCAGGCACTGGGTGGACGTGTGTTGCTCACCGCTCATTTCCAGGCTTTGGCAGGATGCCCGGTTTTCTCTAGGTGTGGTAGGAGGTAAATTTGGAGTGGTATCTGTTTCCCCTGGTTTTTGTGATTTCTGTTTTTGGCCCCTGAGTCTTGGATTACAGCTTGAGCAATTGCCCGTGGGTTCTGCTCTTGCCAGCGTAGCCTCTAGTTTAACGCTATACTCCCAGGGATGGAGGAAATTCCGTTTTTACTGAGTGGCTGTTGGGTGCCAGGCATCAGAAGCCTCACTTTTCTTTTTTGTTTGTTTGTTTTAGTAGGTGATGGGACAGAGGAGGGTCAAACAGTGAAAAGGTTCAAAGGAAAATAAAAAGATTAGCTCAAGGTCACCGCCAGTTGGAACTCCCCTGCTTGTAGGCTCCTCCTTTCCTACCATGCCCAGGTGCCTCTGTGAACACAACATGGATTGTTTTATACAGCAGGATTCCCGCACTGTTATGCAAACAGCCAGCCTGCAGCCCCTTGCACCCCTGGCTCTCCTCCTGTCTGTAAAACAGGGTCTTTACTGGCTGTGTCTCCCTTGGGTCAGGTCAGGGAGGGGGAGGTACAAGGAGGGTGGATTTCTAGAAGCCAGGTGTCTTTTAAGCCCTAGTCCTTTATTGGGCCTGGCATCCCTGTTTGAACCCCTGACCCCACCTGGATGCCAGGTTCCTGTGGGTGAAGCAGAGGCAAGAAGAGAGTCCTTCCCAGGCCCACTGGCTGTGTGGGAAGCTCCCAAGGAGATCTGTGGGAAGATCTGTGGGAAGTGGTAGAACCCACGGTTCCCAAGGGGTTCAGCACCTGGAACTGTCACTCATTCCTGGACATCCCTGTCACATGCAAGTGATGTAAACATCATTGTTGTTTTTTTTATCCCCTTGACTTCTGGTTTGCCTTCTAGACTATATAATCCTTTGCCTGTTACACGTGATCTTAGCCAAGAGGCAGAATCATAATATTACTGATGTATGGCATTTTTTTTTTAACCTCCCAAAATTTTAATTTCAAGCGATTAATGGTGATGTTTAAAAGTTATTAATAAAATTGCAAATAGAAAAAATATATGCCTGTATTATTATCAAAGGGGATATAGCAAAAAACAGGTCCACCTAGATTTTGTTTGTTTTTCAAAACATGTTTTTACTCGACATTTTCTTTCTCAGGCAGTCCCAGTTCTGTGTGTGGATTCCTAACCACTTATGAAATGTCTCATGTTGAGGAAACCCAAGAAACAGCTCCCCCACAGTGAGCGGGGCTGTGTGGAGGGAACAGGGGCTGGATCCCCGGGATGGGCAAAGGCCCTGTGCTCACTTGTCATAAGCAACACTTACACGTGAATGACATTGGCAGGATGTCTTTAAGTAACTAGAAGCCCTAAGAGGTTGTGTTTTCCCCACTAGAGAGTTGTTCATTGAAAAGAATGAAGGTTTTTTGTTTTTTTTTTTAAATACTAAATTTAGTGGTTTTTGAAATTTCTCGTTTTGGCAGAGTGCTGCGCTTGATGGACTATTCTCTCCATCTCCACGTTTCCTCAGTTGTAATGTTACCCTTCCTCCAGAAAATGGGGCTGTTTTCTAAAACTCTGTGTGCCTGTAGAGAGATTGACTGTTGATGGGCTGGGACGTAAACCAGGATGGATTCTAAGCATGAGTGATATTTCAGCATTTTAAAACCATTTGTGAGGGTCTGGGGTTATGGCTCAGTGGTAGAGCGCTCGCCTAGCATGTGTGAGGCACTGGGTTCGATCCTCAGCACCACATAAAAGTAAATAAAATAAAGGCATTATGTCCATCTACAACTAAAAAAAATTAAAAAAAAAACCATTTATGAATCACAGTCTTCCAGATGTACTGTGCAGCTTTTAGGAAAACAATAGAACAAACTTCACAGTTTATATTCTGTGTCGTACCCACCGCAAATTAAAGCTGAAGACACAATAAATTCATGATATTTCAGTTGCAGTTAATCTCGGAGTAAGAAATCAGAAGAACAAGGAAATGGAAATTGAAAGCTAAGACAGTGGTGAAAACATGCGCAGCACCTGTGCACCCTCCCGGCCCAGCCGGCCTCTTCTAGGGAAAATGCATCCTGCCTGCTGCCCACTGCCCACCGCCTGCCGCCCACTGCCCACCACCTGCCACCCACTGCCCACCACCTGCCACTCACTGCCTGCCTCCTGCTGCCTGCCGCCCGCCCTGGGTGCGGGCTTCCTGTGGGAGGCTGAGACCCTTGGTCTCAGTTTTGGTGGGAATGTGGCCTTTCCTGCTCTTAAGCCGAGCCTCCTCTCCTGTGCTTGCTTTCTGGAGCATGGTAGGTTTTGGCTAGAGTCTGCTCTGGGAGGCGTCCTGGCCCCCCTGTGCTGCTTGGCTCAGAACTCACCCTTCGCTCCTTAGCCACAGGCACCCGACACTGTCCTAGGATAGGTCAGCATGATTTTTCCTTTAAATAGGAATTTCTTAGTGCCTAATGCATGAGCCCCCTGATAGAAAATCGTGCCTCCTTAAATGAAAAGACTGTGTACAGAGAAAGGCTAACTAGAGTGAGTGAGTTTATTCTTTGAAATTGGAAAAGTCCAAGCTCACCTATAAACCTGTCATTCCATCCACCAAATAAAAAGACCCAGTCGCTCTAGAGAAGGCTGCGGTATGTGGGAATCGCAGATATTCTCTTAACAGACTACTCACGCTTTCCCCAGACAGGGGCCGGCGTCTGTGCAGGCGAGATGGGGTCAGCACCCGAGCGGCTCCTCTGTTAGCGGAGGGCTGGCACTGCTTCTGCCTGGATGCTCCTGTTGACCAGCAGGAAATGCTGGGTTAGCTCCCAGACCCCCTTATTTGAGTGCTCTCTGAACCACCGGCTGCTCGCCAGGCGCTGGGGCGTCCAGTGCTGCGGAGTCCCGCGCTCTCTGCCGCCCAGCTGTCACACACGCTCCAGCAGCCTGGATTGGATTGGGACCTGCCCAGGGTTACACAGGAGCACAGCCCAGCCAGCAGTGCATAGTGAGAACTGGATCCCTGCCTGGAGAGGGGGAGAGGAACCCTGCAGCCCAGGCTCCCGCGGAGGACGCGGATCTTTCCCATGCCTAGCTGTGACCTTTTCCTGTGAAGCCACAGTGAGAACAGCTTTTTGCTCTGTTGGGAAGTGGGTTCAAGCTGAGAGTCACGTGGCTCCCTCCACGGCCTGGAAGTGGGCTGGAAAACTTTGGAGCTACGCACACCTGCCCGTTTCCCAGCTTGGCCACAGAGGAGGGAACAGGAAGGCCACATCACATGAGATTCAAGGGGACCCCAAGACTTTCCATGGGTGGAGGGTGTCTGTCTGCGCTGCCCGTCCTCCCGTGTACCGGGGTGCCTCTGATGTCCGCTGCTGACCTCCTCTACTCCAGCTGGGACCTGGCACACCCCTGCCCTGAGCTGGCGTCTAGGATTCTCTCACCTTCTAAAGGTGCTCACCTTAACTCAGACCTGGAGTTGGAAGTCCCTTTTCCCTCCCAATTGTCACTTGACCCTGAGCATTTCCTTTTGAATACGACATGGATTCCTCGGCTTCTCACGCTGAGGTCGTATTGAGGTCGACACAGTGACACTGTTCCTCTCAGGAGGAAGAGCTTGGGTCTCCTCACCACCCACCTCAAGACCATCCAGGCTGGACCATGTCAGCTCCTTGCTCATGCTATGTCCCTTTCCTCCGTCTTGGACAAGCCTGAGGGTCACCACCCTGCCCCAGAGCTTCCCTTAGCTATCAGCCTCCCTATACCGCACCTCTTCTCCTGCCCATGCTTGCTGGGAGTGGAGACTGTGGCTGTCCCCACCTGCCCCCGACTGCACCCTGTGCCATTCTGACTTTCCACACCTCTCTGAAACTGCCTGAGACCTCTCCATTGCGTGTTGCTGGATCTAACGGATGATTTAAGAGTTACTTCTTATAAGGCAGCTCTTTCTGACTGTGGTGCTGCATGTAACTCACTGGCTATCTTGACCGTTTGACGTGTGTCGTCCAGTGAACTACTCACACTGACATCCTGGGCAGCCCTTGCCGCCATCCATCTCCAGAAGGCTTTGCATCTTGCAAAGCTGAAACTCAGTAGTACTTATGCATTAACTTCTTCTTTCCTCTCGCCTAGTCCTTGGGAACTGCCACTCTGCTTCCTCTCTCTATTTGACTTCTCTGTTAAGTCCCCCAGCTCTGTCCCTGTGTAGTAGAATGTATCAGAACTTCATCCCTTTTTCAGGCCTAGTAATACTCCATTGTATGTGCACACCACATTTCATTCACCATTCATCTCTCCATGGTCACTTGGTTGCTTCCACCTTTTGGCCACTGTGAATGAGGCTGTTGTGCATGTGGGTGTCCGAATATTTGTTTAAGACTCTACTTTCAGATGCAGGTGAGGCCACTGTTACAGCTTTGCACCTGGGATGCCACTGAAGCCCAGTTGATGGGCAGTGGTGAGATCCCAGCTGGCTTGGAATCACATTATTGCTGTGCTCACAGAACACAGGGTCCTGAAGTTGCTCCAGATCCCTGCCCCAGGGCAACAGCACCGCTCCACAGTGTCTAGCCATGTCTCTCCTTCTAGGATTAGAGGGAGGCTCAGCTAGAAGAGTGCAGACTACAAACACTGGGGAGGGAAGACAGAAGCAGACATGAGCCAGGCATCTACAGGGGCTTCGTTGGCTCAGCTGATGGTTTATAATACATCCTGGGTTTTTGTGGGAAATTGCACTTTTTTTGCAGTGTGCCATAGGGGAAAAAGTAATGTTTGAATTTGCTAAATAATCTGTTGCTCTTTGCCAAGCCAAATATCACTTACGGAGTCCATGGGTGGAATACACGTACTCCCCAGGAGTCAGGGTGCCTAACCCTTATTGGGGACAAATCAGTGAAACAATAAAGCAGCTGAACAGCACATCCTCCAGCTGCTGCTGAAACTCAGGAAAGAGCATCTTTAAAAAGAAATGATTGCGCAAGACCGTAGGCCCTTGGAGTCTGTTTTCTCTGGGTGTTTGGGATGGTTTCTGGGAGACCTCTGTGTGGGGCCTCTTTCTCTGTGGCACGTGTTCTTCAACTTCTGTCCAATCCTCATTTCATTGAATGCCAATCGGCCTATTGCAGTTACTTTAAATATTTATAGGATCTTGCCACTGCATATTAATCTTGCAGACAGCTGGACCTTTTCTTGACCCTAGTCTTGGGGATAGGAGGGACAGTGTGTTTGCATGGTTAAGAGCATGATATCCAGAAGAACTTGCCTTAGTTAGGAAACTGGCTCAGTCACACACGAGCTGTGTGTCCTTGGGCACCTCATTTAACCTCTCTGTCTCATTAGCCATGTTCTTGGGATGGTCTATACAGAAGTAAGGATAATATCAACTTCAAAATGTTGTTGTGTTTCCTGTCATCAGTGTCCCATTTCCTATGGAGAACTGAGAAACATTGAAGAAGTGGCATTGTGGTGGGAATGGTGCTTCTTGCCATCTCTAAGCGATGTGGACAGCTTGGGGAAGTCCTGGCTCTGCAGTGGAGCTGGGTGTGCTACAAGTCCATCTATGTTAGATGCCCTCTGTCCCAGTCCTCTGGACCGAGTGGCTTAGGTGAGCCTCACAGGGGTTCCCACGCTGCCTGCATTATGGCAGGGTCGGCGGTTAATGTCGCCTGCTCCCACCTTCCCTGGCAGGTGTCCTTGGGCCGCTGGTACAGGGACAACCCGAGAATCGGGTTTGGGCCTCATGACCACTCCTCCTGTGTGTGGCCTCCACGCTGTCCACCTTCCTCATCCCGGCCCCTGGACATTCTGTCCACCTGCTCCTGGCACTGAGGGCATTTGCAGGCCAGCTGTGTGGACTATTCCCATTTAGATGCAGGACTGTGGGTCAGAAAGATCCACAAGCCAAGTAGCTCAGGGGAGGTGGAGTACTCCAGACACCTCCTGGTGCCTATTTTTCATCTAATTTTACCTGTTTGCACATTGGTTAATTCTGTTGGCTTGTGGTTGGCAAAGGGACTTTAGAATGCCGTGATGTGGCTGCCTTGTATGAATCAGGCCAAGAACCCGCCCCGTGGTTTTCTTCTTCTTCCTTCCATGAATGATGGAGCCAGGGCCTCTACTCTCTGGGCCAGCGTTCCTGCTGGGCTCTAGCCCTCCCACTGTCTTCTAGGGCAGGGTTGATCGATTTAGGATTACTTCTGGGACTGTCTTCCTGGCCCCCCTTGTGCCTGCAGGGGGAATTCTTGGCTTCTCTGAGTCTTGGGGGACGGTGACCTTCTGGACTGTGTGTTCTGAGGAACGTGGTGTCTTTCTCACTTTAGATCTGTTCGCTCTGGACTTCCTCAGCCCCCATCTCCTGAAGCACCCCACAGGGGAGGCTTGGGGGAGCCTTGCCTTCACAGGCGTGCTCAAGTTGGAGAATCAATGTCGACTAAGTTTCTAACAGTGCTGGGTTGGGAACGCCTTTCAGAGTTTGACAAAGGCCGGAGAGCTGTTGGAGGGCATTGTGGAGTAGCAGGGGACGCATGTGCCGCTGAGGAACGAGGCTAGACCAAGCATACTGTTCTGTGGCGTGTGTCCTATCAGGATCACTAGATTCTAGGTCATGTGAGTGATTATTTTTGAGAACTTATTATTCATCTCCAGTAGCCAAAGTAGTCCTGGGCTGCAGTTTGCCCCCGGAGTGTGGTGGGAAGAGTTTGCCTCCTGACATCCTGCAGACGTGAATGCTGGGCTCTTGGTGCGCGTAGGCACGGCCCGGGGCTGTGCTGGCACCTGGTGCTTAGACACAGACCAGACCTGGTGGAACCTAGGGCCTGCCCCTGCCAGTGCAGAGGGAGTGGGTGAGTCCTGTTTCACTTCACACACTTAATTTCAAAAAGTTTATAAGGGATGCATAGTTATCGTGGATGCATTAGAAAATAAAGTAGACAGAAGAAGAAACTAGATAACTGGCAAATTTATCCTTGGTAGCCAGTCATTTTGTTGTAAATGGTAAGCTACAAGATGGGGGTAGGAGCCCCTGGTGATGTGACCTCTGGAAGGGAGTCTGTACCTCTCAGGCACTCGGAACGGCAGCCACATTGATGGAGCCTGAGATTTGTTGAGGTCTAATAGTACTTAGTTCTAAGTGGGACTGTCAGATGCTGTCCTTCGCTCCCAGACACTGAGTTGCTGGAACCTGGTAGCTGGTGAAGTAAGTTAGAGGCTAGGTCGGTGGGGTACCCCGAGGTTCAGTGTTTTCCTGAGGCCACACAGCTGGTTAGGTTTGCCTTGAGGCCCTGTGATACCCTGTGACACCCTGCCCCGAGTGGCTCTCGGGTGGTGCCAGAGTCCCCGTGTGAGTGCTGTGGGATCAGAGCACTGCACGGTGAGGTGGGTGCTGATTAGCCACTCAGGGTGTGCACGGCTGGGCTTCTGGGACACCCAATGCCCCCAGGGCCTCACCTGGATCCCTCTCCCTTTCCCTGGCCACCTCCTGTGTGGCTGCTAAGACTCTGCCGATGGGGGCCTCCCCAACTCCCCTGGAGATGACAGGTGTCCAGGTCACTTTAAGCCTGTGACATTCCAGTTTCTGTGCAGCACATTTATGCACATCTGGTTCCAGAAGGGTCCACATACACGCTGCTTTCACAATGTTCTGCCTTCGCAGGGTCGGACAGAGTGACTGCACTCATTGGGCCTTTAGCTAACATCTGTCTGTGAAGTTGCTGTGCACTGTGACCTGAGCTTCATAACGATTTGGGTCATACTCACTTTCCAAAATGTCACGGGCTTAACAAACCTCTGCATGTTTCACTGTTAACTCAATTTTCTTAAAATATTTCCCAGAACACTAAGTGGAAACTTTACTGCTCTCTTTAAAGATATTTGAGAGAAAAACTCCAAGAGAAAATTGACTGAACACACTCGCAAGACTTCCCCTTGTCCTGGCACAACATGGAGTGCAGCCGTGGGGCTGGAGCCCCCAGTTCAGGTCCCCCCTGCCTACTCAGCTCTGCCTGGGTGAGTCCCTCGCCCACCTGCTATGAGGCAGCAGTTCCCTGCGTCCCTCCTGTGGTGGCAACAGCTCAATGAGAATACCCTCTGGAGGCTGCGTTGGCCATGGTGCGGTACCAAAGTGGCCTCTACCACTCAGCTCCATCTCTGGGCCTTTTCATGTTTTATTTTGAGAAAGAGTCTTGCTGAGTTGCTGAGGCTGACCTCTGATCCTCCTACCTCAGCCTCCTGAGTTGCTGGAATTTCAGGTGATCTTAAATGGGGAAAGGCAGAGAGCATGGGCAAAGGTGGGGTCTCTCATCACTGCTTTCTCCTTGCCCCCCCTGGATAAATTTATCCAGCAGTGGGTCCAGCGACTCTTCCACAGTTTTTAAAGCTGTGCCTTTTCCTTTTGAGCAGTGGCATTTGGATCTGTTGAAGAACCATATAGCCCTTCTCTACCCTCGGGTGTTGGGCCTCTTGCATTTCTTTTTCCTGGACTTTCTCGCCCAGTTCATTTCCCCTCAAGGCCTCCGGGGGCGCTTTGGAGCTGGCCCTCAGCACACTGCTGGAGTTGACCCTCTCTTCTGTGAGAGCTTGTTGGAGGGCTCCCAGGGAAGCTTGTGCTCCCTTAGCATAAAATTAAGTCATTGTTGGACCTGTTGTTCTAGAAGTGTAAGAGCCGGGAGCCTTGGGAGAGCTTTGCCGAGTAAGGAGGAGTCGCCTGAGAGCTTTTGATTGTCCTCCAGATTGTTCCTCCTTGAACTGCATTTATGACTGAAGAGTTCCCCCGTCATGGTCAGTACTGGGAAGCAGGAGCCTCCCGTAGTAGTCCCGCCCCAGCTCCTCTGCAGGAGCTGTAGGAAGGAGGACTTTCTTGTCCCCTGCCTGGCTCCTTAGACCTGCATGGGCACTGGGGCTGGTCCCATTGTCCTTACACTAGAATCCAGGATGTGAACCTGGCCTCGTGGCCTACCAAGAGCAGCCCTGCCCATTTTCCCAACTGCATTGCCAGCGTCCTCTGCCTCATCCCTGTTGATGCCACCCTGGTCTTCTTGTTCCTTTTCCTCCTCTTCAGAGATGTCCCCTGTTTCAGGAGTGGTCCCTCCAAGGCTGGAGCTCTGCACCGACTCTGGTGGCTGTGGCAGTCTGTCCCCATCTGGCCTGACTTGCTGGTTCCTCTGCACTGCGGGGCTGCGGGGGTCTGTGCCTGGCCCTTGGTTCAGTGGTCTGGGGTCATTGTGGGGTGGGTCACCTGTCTCTGCGGGCTGTTGCATGGCCAGCTGGTGGCGTGGCACCAGGCATCACCAAGGCTCCGTGCATATTGCTGAGCCAGGGAAGGCACCAGGCAGCGGCTTCTGGTGGCTGGGATTCACGAAGCCCTCTGAGACCAATCTGCATGTTGGCGGCAGGTGCCATGGCTAGGTCATCTGTCTCTTCAGACACGGGGGAAACGGTGCCTTTCATTTCAGGTCTCCTGGTGCGGATGTGGAATTTCTGAGAACTTTTTCTGGAAGCAGATGTTCCATGGACTGGTTTCTCACCCTTGAGCCTCATCACTCTCTGCTTTTCCTCCTGTAATTGTGTCTGACATCATGGCATCACTTCTGCTCGTCACCGCATCTCAAGTGCCACCCGCAGGCCCTGCCCCCCATGTCTCCCATCCCCCCTCAAAGCAGTGGGACAGTTTTACAGTCTGCATGTCCCAGGCTCCTCCCAAGGGGAGTAGGAAGTGTGCAGCTAGCGGCTCAGCTTAAAGCATCCTCTTCACCAGGAGGAATCTGTGCTTGCGGGGGGAGCACATGGATGCAGTCATCTCGTGGCCCTGGTGTCTGGGTGGTCCGAACAGCTCTGGTCAGGAGCACTATGTGCTCGTATGTGGGGTCCTCAGTGGCTGCTGAGGTTTTCTTTGGCGATGTGCTCAGTGCCCTTAGCCTGCTGCCCAGGCCTCTCCTCACCTTCAGTACCTTTCTCCCCAGAGATGCTCCACACACAGCGCTGCATTGGAGGCTTTGGGCCAAGCAGGCTCCTGCTCCTCCTGCTCCTGCGGGTTGGCAGAGGCCCGTCTGACTTCTGTTAAGTGATCAGAGTTCCCCTCAAAGCCTTCGCCATGGGCATGGCATCTTCTCTGAGGGACAGATGAGGGCTGGGGTGCATTGCCAGTCACTGTGCCCAGTGGAGCATGGACTTGGCACATCCAGGCCCCGGGTGGGTTCCCAAGGACCACCTCTGCACAGAGAGTGCAAACACGCCCGAAGCAGCCTGCCAAAGAGCCCGTGAGCTATGGAACCCCGTCACTGCCTGTATTTTGAAATTCCAAAAGAAAGAGACCTCTAGGTTTGCATTTACTGTTCCCACCAGCCGAATGCAGTTCCTTGTTGAGCCAGTGACACAGGGCTGACAGGCCACCTGGACTGTGGACATTGTCACACTGAACTTGCACAGAGCTCTGGTGCCCTGTGCTGTCCCTCCTCTCTGGTGTTTCTCCCTACCACAGCAGTGTTGGTAGGTAAGAATAGGAGGCGCTGTGCTCTTTTTTCTGGAATGTTCTTTTCTAGCAACTAGATGATTTCAAGTGTGTGAGAAGGTGAGGAGCAAGTAGTGTGGACCGATCAGAAGAAAGGGACTGTGACTCAGATAACAGCCTGGGGACAAGGTGGCGAGGCCAGTCAGTGGGCCACCTGGTGAGGGGGAGCAGATGGCGCCGTAGACCCTGTGGAAGGGCAGGCCACCTGCAGGCAGGGAGCAGCCTGTGGTGGGATTCTGTGACCCGGACGCCCCTCCTGGCTCTCCTGGGGTGCTTCCCTGTGATTCAGAGCGACTGTCACGGGAGGTGATGTTGGTGAAGGTGTCTATCCTGGGATGCCAGGGAGTGTGTTCTTCCAACCAAGGTCTGTTCTGCCAGCCACCGACACCATTCACTTAACACTTCATAGATTGTATATGTCCTGTGATGATTTCTTTTATTAAACTGGGAGTTTGTTTTTTCCTTTCTTCCTTTTGTCCTTTGGCTGTGGGAAGGATTATGCATGTAGAAAGCCAAGATAATGCCAGGCTCAGTAGCACACACTTGTAACCCCCAGGTGAAGTAGGCTGAGACAGGAGGATGGCGCGTTTGAGACCAGCTTCAGCAACTTAGGCCCTAAGCAACTTAGTGAGACTCTGTCTTAAAATAAAATATAATGAAAAGGGCTGGGGATGAGTGGTTAAGCGCCCCTGGGCTCTCTCCTTCCTACCAAAAACCAACCAAATAAAAACAAAACAAAATAAAGGCATGATAATAACTGGGTGCTATTAAGGAAATGGAGATAATTGAAATACTTGATGAGAAAAGGAACGAGCATGGAACTTACCCAGATTAAAGTAGCTAATCATGAAACTATTTTAAAAAAAAACAAGTTTATACAATGTTTTCTTTTTTCTTTTTTTTTTTTCTTTTCTACCCTAAATTCCAAGCAACTATTGTTGGTAGCCTTGTGAATCTGGTAGTCATTAAAAACTGAGGGTCCAGCGTGGTGCTGAGGAGTGCCTGGGCCTCCGGAGACCTCCCATGGCCCCTCCCGGTGCCACCAGCGAGTGGAGGGAGAGGAGCCGACCTGCGAGCAGGGCTCTAGTCCCAGGACAACCCCTCGAGAGGCAGCTCTTCTTTTCCTCGAGTACACCCCGTTGTCCTGGCAGACCTGTTCATTTTTCCACACCCCGTGGATCAGCAAGCGTTTTCCGGCCTGTTCAGTGTGTGCTCTCTTAGCAAAGTCTGAAGGGTGTGGGTCAGGGTTGTTAGGAGGGGCTGGGGAGTCATCGCTATCTGAACAGCACGCATGATTCTCTTCATGATTCTCTGAGTTGACATGTTTTCAAGAAGAAATTCTAGTACCATTTTTCAGAGCCATCTAAATCCTATAAAATAACACCAGTGTTTCAGGCCATAAAAAATATGTCCCCCGGGAGCGATATTTTTAAATGTTTATATTACTCGGTTCTAAGTCTTCTGCAGAGCTGCTGTGAATCACTGTTTTATGGAGCCTAATTCATTAAAGAGAATTCAGCCTACACCAATGACATGGTAATTTAGTTAATCTAATGTATATTCAAAGAAGAAGGAAATCTTGTGACCTGCCGTTCTCTGTTCTCAGTGCCAATTAAACTGCTGTTTATACAGAAAGAGAAGCTTGGGATTGTCCTGCCCTGGTCAGAGGCTGGTCCTGGGCAGGGCTGGGATCCAGTGCTGAGTGGCGGTTCCAGTGTGTTCCTGTGGGTGCTGCTCATACCTTCCCTTCCAGCAGGGTGTCACCAAGGCTGAGCCTAGGCCTTAGGGGCTTTAGAAACACTGTCCCCTAGCCTGGAGGCATTAGTGAGCGGGGAGGGTTGTGTGTCACACCCTTGTTCTGTGTCCAGAGCTGTTTCTGGGTACAGTGGAGGACTCACAGAAGCAATTCAAGATGTAGCACACCCCTAAGATAAGACCAACCCACAGAACCTCTGGACCAGACCAGGGAGGACCTTCCCAGACTGCGTAGGTCAGGATGTCTCAAGACACAAAACGTGCTGACCTTACAGGGAAGACGCAATCAAGTCAACCTTATCAAAACTTAAAAGCTTCCATTTTTTCCACGGACACCATTTAGCAAATGAAGGTGGGCCACAGCTGGGAGGAGGTGGCCACACAACTACACATCTCCATTCAAGGGCTGAGACTTGAAGGAACGCTGGCTGCAGAGTTCTTAGAAAGAGACAGCTCAATTACAAACAATGGCCAAAGGACATGAGCAGCTCATAAGGATGCTCAGTGGCATTAGTCTAGGGAAATGAAAAGTAAAGTGACTGTTACGTGTACTCCACCCCTGCCAGAAGGGCCCAGGGTAACAGCAGCAGAACCCACCCCACCTGCCAGTGCCGAGCTGGCAGGAAGCGGGGTAGCTAGTGCCTTCAGGGGTTCTTGGTTGGACTGTAAATTAGCAGCTCTATTTTGGAAAACAGCTTGGTGGCTTCTTTATTAACGGAGACAGGCTGCTGCTGCGGGACCTCCTGCCTTGACTCCTGGCTGTGTGTGTCTAGACTGTCTGTAGCCACTTTATTCTCAGTAGCCCCAGACTGGGCACGCTCATCAGCTAGCTGAAAAGGACAAGTGAATTATGATGTCCTCGTTGAGTAAAATGACTCTGTGACCAGAAGGGTCAATACATGTCATGCAAAGGGAGAATTTCATGTTAGAGCCACAGGGGTCTGACCCACAGGAGCATGTGCCACGCAAGTCCAGCTGCAGGCAGGTCCACTGCTGGTAAACGGGCACCGGGCCTGGGAATCGGGAGGGGTGCCCGTGGCTGGAGGGACACAGGCAGATTTGTGATGGGCTTGTTCTGTCCCATTGCCTGTAGTTTATGCCCCTAGTGATGTCAGTGGGGACAAGTCACAGGCACTTGCTCTTGCAGCTGGCTGGGTGCTGAGTAGACTGTGACCTTATTACATGATGTGTATGTGATGGAGGACTTTGAAGGTGGTAGAGATGGCAAGGGGTATGTGCCGAGAGCCATCAGGAAGAGGCAGGTTAGGCAGCAAAGGCCTCTGGGCAAGAGAAAGTTTGTATTGTGGGTCCCCCACCCCCGCCCAACAGAGATTGAACCCAGGGGTGCCCTACCACTGAGCCACATCCACAGCCCTTTTTGTTTTTTATTTTGAGACAGGGTCTGACTACATTGCTGAGGCTGGCCTTGAACTTGCAGTCCTCCTGACTCGGCCTCCCGAGTCCTGGGATTATAGGTGCCATTGGGCCCAGCTGTGACTATAATTTCCCCGATTGCCAACTTTGTACCAGGCATCTGATAATTCTTACAATGATTCTTTAGATGGCCATTTGTATTCTAGTTTGACAGATGAGTAAACCAAGCAGGCAGAAGCTTAGAGGCAGGCTGGGGTTGGAATCTGTTACGTCATGAGACCTACACTCTGCTCCTGAGAAAGAAGATGGCGGCATGCTTACCCATACCATCCCCTTTCAGGGCAGCTGATGGGTACCAGCTGGTGCCTGCCGCACAAGGACAATGAGACGAGTCATCAAGGAACTTTCTTGAGGTTCATCAGAGTGGATGGTGTAGCCGAGAGTTGAAACTCGCAACACATACGTTTTCTCTGTTGTGCTCCTAGTCACAGGACTGGCTGTCCCCTAGAGAGAGCAGGGCACGGACTCTCCTGAGCAGGGCAGGAGTGACTTAAATCAGTCCTGCATAGCCCCTGGGTTCGTGTGCCACTGGGTGGGACCTGTTCTTCCAGGGACTTCAGAGCCCCTGTTTGGGTCTGAGTTTTTTTCTCGCATGATTTCTTGAGTATGTTAAGATTCTCACACTCCTTGAAGAAAACCAAGAAACTGGGCATGACTGCTGTTGTGCCACCTGTGTGACTTATGAAGGACAGTCAGTATCTCTGCCTGGTTGGTGACCATACTGAGAAGAGGGGGCCTGGGCACAGGGGGTTGGGGCACATGTGCCTTCTGTGCTCCTGCTATGTAAGGGAGACATTTACTCTCTTCTAAAGATGACGTCCACTCCTGTGCTTTGGGTTAGCCACCTGCCTCAGCATGCCAGTCCTGAGGACTGCTGGCAGGCTTTGTGGTCACGAGGACAGCTGGCCTTAGTTTTGTTTTCATCTCAGACCCCATCCTTCCACTTCCCCTTTTCACTTCTAGGAAGGAAGGCAGTGCTTACAGATGTCTTTATAGTGGGGAAGTGGCAGCAGACACTTGGGCTGACACAGGTAGGCAGATTCAGAAGACCGAGAAGGCACCCCTCCCTAGGACACCTCCTGGGACCTCTAAAGGACTAAGTGTCATTTCCATGNTCTCTCCTCTCTCCTCCTCCCTCCTCTCTCTCCCTCCCACTGCCTCCCACTCGTCTCCCTCCCCCTCCCTCCCCCTCCCTCTCCCTCCCTCTCCTCCCTTCTCTCCCCCTCTCTCTCCCTCTCCCTCCCTCCCTCCTGAGAGCAGCAGGTGCTGTTTTATTGGGTGGCAGCCCTCACCCCTCTGTCTCCCTATCCGAAAGCTGAGGGCCAGAGTGTGATGTGAGGCCTTTGATGCTTTCCAGAAACAAAAGCTGGGCGACTGCAGGGAAGAATCAAAGGCCAGCAATTTACTTTACTCTGAGCAAAGGCAGAGATTTCAAAGGAATCTTAATTGACCAGATCCAAGGATGGGTGACCAGTATTGTGTTTGATGTTGGAAGAGCAGGTGGCTGGCTCTGTGGTAAACATGGTTTTCTGTGAATTACTAGTGTCACATGACGATGGTAAAAAATGAGGTGAATGAGTTACTTCCTAGGCCTGTCCTCTTTTAGGGTGTTATGGGGAAGAGGAACCGCCCAGCATGGAGGAGGTCTGACAGGATTGTGGGGGCCTGTGCAGGAGCCTCGGCCCCCGGGATGCCGGACCTTGGCCTCTCACTCGAGGCCCATGGTTTGGGGGCGCACTGTGAAGATGGGGAGCTGGACAAAGCGGGCTCCTCTAACTGCAGCTCAGACTCGTGGGCAGCAGGCCTTTGATACCCGTGGGGGCTATGGTGTGGCACCCTGCCGCAGACCATGTCTGACACACGGAGCCCCTTTTAGCATCCCGCCTGCATTGGAAGGGTGGCCATGTCCTTTGTTTTCTAACCAGGACATGTTTGAGATAGAAAGGGAGCACACTTTACAGTTTTCCCAGATAGCAGGGAAAGCGGGACGGGCCCAGGACCTGGGTCACTCTATTTGGGAGCTCAGAAGCGAGGATGCGGCCCTATCCCCAGGACGGCATGTGAAAACTGAGTTCTAGCCCTGGAGTTTCCACGTCGTTCCCTGGTGATGCTGACGGGCCACGCTTTTAGGACTGCGCTCCACAGATGTGGCACTCGTGGGTTGAAGAGGAAAATTCTGGCTGAAGGGATTCCTGTAGCTGTCATCTCCTGTACTAGCCAGCTCTGCAGGTGAAGATGCTAAGTGGACCAGGGCAGAATGAGCCTGTCATGTGAACTGTCCCAGGCCGGGGCAGTCCTTGGAGCACGGAGACGGCAGGTGCTGCTAGGCTGAGCCTCCTTGCCCACCTACCCAGGAAGCACTGGGGCTGGAGGCAGCAAACCTGACCTCTGGATTCTCAAATAGAGCCCTGGGCCTCAGAGGCCCCCACCCAGATTCACCCAGAGAGCATTTTATCCAGTGAACCTAGTTTTAGGGACTCGTATCCTGTCTATTCAGAGGTCCACATCAGCATCTTGGGTCAATCAGAATGTCTTGACCCAGCCTCCTCCCTCCTGTGATCCAGAATAATTACATTAATAGTTAGTGTAATGATAGGAGCTTGCTGATGGCTACATTGATGACAGCAGTCTCCTAACTGCATTGCAATAGGGTCTTGGGGGGGGGGGGGGTGCTAGCGTGCTGTTGTGGGTTCTCAGGGGTCCACTCTTGTTTACTAATTAACCAGCTTAGATTGGGAGACTTCCAGTGTCGTATTGGAAAGGTCTGTGTGAATTTGGGGTTCATTGGTAGATGAAAGTGTGGCTCTCGGGACATCAGCTTCAAGGTCACCAGGAAATTTGTTAGCAATGTGAATTTTAAAGGTCCAACTCAGACTTAGTGAATGAGAAGGTCTAGCTGGGTCCAGCTCAGGGATAGATAGTGGGTTTATTTATCTGTCTGCCTATTTATTTTTAACAATCCCTCCCGAGATTCTCAGGATTAAAGTGTGAAAGACACTGTTGTGGCAACACTGTTTGTCTTATCTGTTCTGACCCGCTCCACAGGGGTGCTGAAACCTCTGAATTGTGGTCCAGTTGCTTGACATGTAATTACACAAGCTTTGGCTTGCTGAAGTCCTCTGACAGGGTGGAAACAGGGTCCGTCCTTATGACCCACACTTCCCACATTAGCTCGCTAAGGACATTGCAGATATTATCAGATTTTACCCTTGCAGCACCGAGGCCTGGCTCAGGAGCTGGGTGTCGCTTAGGGCGCTGGGTGGACTGGGCCTCAGCGGGAGGCTTACTTGGTGCCTTCTTTCCCAGGGGAACCATCAGCAGTGTGCCCCCCTAATTCTCTCAACTTTAGAGGCTCTCCCCTCTCTGCTGCTGCTCCCCTCCTTCCTGTTTAAAGATGTCCGTGATAATTATAATCTGATGTTTTTACTGTAACTTTTGCCAAAGTGTGTGCATAGCACTGGAAATTGAGAGGGTCTAAGGTCCTAGCGGTTGGTGACTGAAGGCCGGATGGGAGGACAGGGGGTTGGTGACTGGTGGCTGGGTGGGAGGAGACAAGGGTTGGTGAAGTGGCGGGAGACGTGTGGCCCTGGCACAGCTGGCCAACTGTAGTCCTGTGGGGTAGGGGTCCTGTGTGTGCCCGGGGGTGTCAGTTCTTGTGAGGTCTGAGAGGCAGCCTTGCTGAGGCTGGCTGCGCCCTGGGTACCTGCTTCCTCAGTGTGCAGAGGGCTCAGCGGCACTTCAGCTATGGGAGCTCTTTCCCCACCCTCTGCCACTTCCCCTCAGGGTGTATGGTATCCGAGTGTCTTGGTGCCCTTCTTCCTCACTGAGGCGAATGGACACAGCAGCCTGGGCTTCCTGTGTTAGACAGTCTGTACCTGTGTGTGTGCACTGGGGATATTTGTGTACATACTTAGCAGTTTCATTGAAGTCTAAGATTTTGTGTGTTTACAAATCCTAAAATGTGTTATTTTGATATTTTGTAGTATTGCCTTCTTATTTTTAACTTTATGTCTACTTTTAGTACTAAAATGATTTTCAAGTTTGTTGTGTTTTTAAAAAGATGAATTTACAAACTATAATTAATTTTTTTTTCCAGTGGGGTTAATCTTCTCCACAGGATTAATTGTCCTTGTTTAAAATGTACCTACCCAAATGTGGTGGCGAATGCCTGTAATCTCCACAGCCCGAGGGGCTGAGGCAGGAGGATCACAAATTCAAATCCAGCCTTAATGACTTAGTGAGACCTTGTCTCAAAATAAAAAGTGCTGGGGATGTGGCTCAGGGGCAGAGTGCTTGCCTGCCTTGTGCAGTGCCTTGAGTTCAATCCCTGATGACCCCCTGCCCCCAAATCCACACACAGGCAGACTGAGCCACCAGGAGATGGCATGGAAGCGGTTGAATATGCTGATACTGAGAGTCTGTGCTATAATTCCCCACATGTAATTTCAATGTATAATGTTTAAAGTATTTGAAGTACTTTAGCTGATTAGTCATAGCCATGAGTAGAACTGAACATTTTGCTATGCACAGGGTATTTTTGTGGCTTATAATTTTCTGTAAAGATTTCCAAAATATTATACGAGTTGCCAGGAGAGTTAACATTCCCAATAGTGAGAAGGTCGACGCTTGTCCTCTCTGTGTACAAATAGATACGACTCTCTGTTCACACATGTAATTGCCAACAAAACACACGCACTCTGACTTCCATGTAATATTGTAGTAATGGGTTTTGTAGTCTTAAGAAAGCAATTTTGATACACATTTACAAGCTTTTGAAATGTTTGCCCTGGGGGTGAGTGCCTTTTCAGCATTTCCTTCAGTGTCTCTTCATTAGGGATACAGTTGACAACCACAATTAAGAATCCCAAATAATCAACAATGACAGTAGTATTTCAGGCTCCCTAAAGTCCAGGGTTGCTCAATAATAATAATAGCAAGTCTATTAACATGACAACCAATTATAGCTCTCAACAAAAAATGACTTCCCTAGGCAGCTCTGGGGGGTAAACACTCCCCCCCCCCCCCCCCCCCCCCCCCCCCCCCCNGCCACCTTGGCCACCGACCCCCTCCCCATCTATTCAGGTGGTTTCCCAGAGAAGTTCTTTCCCTACCTGTTCTGGTGCTTTGCCTGGGAGTCAGATGGCGCTCATTTCAGAATCCCTCTCAAGGTGGAGACCTGAGGAGCTCTGAGGAGCTCTGCTGCAGAGTTCTGCTCATCTTCAGGAGCAGATGAAAATCAGGAACTGAGAGAAACCACAAGATAATGGGCTGGCCTCCGCTCTGCTGCAGTGGGCAGTTAGACCTGGTGAGGCTGGGAAGTGGCAGCGCGTTGGGAGGCCTCAATGGCTTGGTGTGTGGGTGTCAGGCTGACCTCTGACCTCTGCATGAGTTCCTTTTCCTTCAGTAATGCAAAAAACGTCTACTTTTTTTTTTCTTTTTCAAAATTTCTGCACTTTCTCCCACATCTCTGTATCAGCCAGTGAACATTGTTGCCAGGCAACAACCCAAACAGTTTTTCTTTCCTAACTCTGTCATTGGCGAATACAACACATGGAAAGAGATGGGGAACAGATACAGTCACCCAGGAGGAGACTACAGGGCCCACCTGGCATCCCCAGCTGGATGCTGAGTGGCGCTGCCTTGGAATGCAGAGGCAGCCTTGGCTAAGGAGGCATTACGGCACCAGTGAGTCCCTCTAAGTACACCACCCCTTGGCACTCATGGGAGATGGGTTCCAGGACCCCTCAGATGCCAAAGTCTATGGATGCTCAATTACGCCCCCTACAGAAAATGGTTTAGTGTCGCGTGTAACCATGCAAAACTACTTCAACCAGCTTTTCTGCTGTTGTGACCAAAAGACCTGATAAGAACAGCCTTGGGGGAGGAAAAGGTTATTTGGGGCTCACGGTTTCGGAGGCCTCAGTGCACAGGCGGCCTTCTCCTTAGCTCTGGGTCCAGGTGACGCAGGGCAGCTTTGAGAAGGGCTGTGGAGTAGGAAAGCCGCTCAGGACATGACAGTCAGGAAGCAGAGTTCACCAGGAACAAAATGTAAACCCCAAGGCACGCCTCCAAGGCCCACCTCCTGCAGCCACACCTATCTGCCTGCAGTCACCACCCAGTTAATCGCCACTGGAAGGTTAATGCACTGACTAGGTTAAGGCTCTCCTGGCCCTGAGCCTTCTTGCATTCTCATACATGAGCTCTGGGGACACCTCATACCTAGACCATGAAAACATCTTCCTGTATACTTTAAATCCTCTCAGATTACTGATAATACCTAACGCAGTGTGAATGCTCTGGAAATAGTCATTGTGTATTGTTGGGTGTTGTGGCAACGAGAAGTCTGCCCACGTTCAGCACAGATGCAGTTTGTCTTTGGAGTGTTCTCCATGTGTGGTTGGTTGAGCCTCAGGGTGTGGAACTCATGGACACAGAGGCCTTCTCAGTGTGCATGACTCAGAAGGAAGGAAAGCTCTGACCTGGGAGATGCCACGGCCGCCCCTGTATCTTGGGGAGCTTGCTCCAGCTGTCCCGTGGCCAAGTCCCGGCTCAGGCTCACATCTGATGTTCACTTTCCCTGTGCACATGAGCTGTTGGCAGTTGCCCTCGGGCACTGTGGTCAGTGCTGTGACAGGACGGGCTCTCGTGGGCTGCAGGGTGCTTGACAGGCAGCAGGCCATGCTCTGACACTACGAGGCAGTGGCAGCTGAAGCAGGCCCTCGTTCTTTCCCTCTCGAGGTGCGTTTTCTTATTTTGTGCCTCATCTGCAAATTTAATAGTCACGGTTGGTCCTCAGACAGAGGCCTGAGGGGCCTGGAGCTGGTGGGAAGCCCCTGCTTGGCTCCACCTGAGCGTCACCTTTTGCAGACTTCCCAGACCTATCAGCCCTCACGGCTACTTTGACTGCAGGGATGGGGACTCCGCTGTTGGTGAGGCCTGTCCACCTCAGCTCCTGAGGTCTGCCCTAGGAGATCCCTTCAGAGGCCAGTCATTACTAGGGGCACTGCAATTCCCAGATGGAGCACTCTGTGTCGGGGTGGGGGAGCTGCTTGTGCATGGTGTCTCTAAGTGGGGGTCGTGTTCACTGGGCTGGCGGCAGGTACCCGCTTGTGCTATCCTGTCCCTCCTGACTTTCTGTGGGGTGCTCCACATACCTGTCACTGAGGGTGATGGGGAGGACCTTCTACCTTCCTTGCCTGGAGCTGTTTGCATGTCCTCTCAGTTCCAGGAGTCTTGAAGCCAGAGGTCATCCCTCCAGTGATGCAGGTGAGCTGGTGAAACCCTGGGGAGTAGGGGGATGCAGGAATGGGCTGGCACAGCCTCCTGTGGATGGGCCAGTGTGACCTAGGCTGCTGTAGGTGCTGTCCTTAGCACACAGTGTGTTTTAGCCCATTGAGAACTTCTGACAGTTTAGTGGGCTGGGTAGATTCCCTTCCTCCCCCAGCCCCATGTTTTTCTTAAAGAATGAGGAAACTGAGGCCTGGAGAGGCCAAGTCAGGTCCCGTTGCTCCCAGAGCTGGGATTGGAGCCCTGGAAGATCATCTCCCCAGCCTGTGCTCTGATCCTTTGTTCGTGTCTCAATTTAAGACTGGAGAACCTGTGTAGGCCTAACACCTCGGGGGCTAACCCAGAACCTGACTGTGTCGTATTGTGCTGGGACAGCCAGTTAATGACCCCTGTTTTATAGTCTTATTGGCAGGTACCAGGGAAAGGGTGGGAGAGAGGGAACCGCCAGATGGCCACCATAAGGGAGGCCCATCCTCAAGGTCACAGACAACTCGCATACCCTTGATAGGGGAGCATTGAACCCAGGGACGTTTTACCACTGTGTCCCATCCCCAGCCCTTTTATTTTGAGACAGAGTCGTACTAAGTTGATTAGGGCCTCACTAACTTCCCCAGATGAGGCTTAAACTGTGATTCCCCTGCCTTAACCTCCTGAGGTATTGGGATTGCAGGTATGTGCCACTGCACCTGGCTCTGTGTGTGCTGTTAAGGTTGCATGTCTTAGGACAGACTGCCTACCTTAGTAGTTTGGGCGTGGGGTACAGGGCTGGTCTTGGGGTTCTTCTTTCCATTTTTAGGAGAACCTTTAAGGGAGAAGCCCCTCTGGGTGATCCTCCTCAAGTTGTTGCTACCTGTGGTCTCTGAAGTGTTTAGTTCTCTCTGGCTCTTTGAAGGCCTGGTCGACAGACCTGGCTGGCCTGTCACTGCGGAGCTTGTTCACTACTGATTCCAAGACCTGCTTCAGAGGAGCAGAGCTAGAATTCTGTGTTTTTGACTAAGGAATTGCCGTTTTCAAACATACAGGGACACTTCAGAAATAAGGCAGGGTGTGTGTCCCTGCCCTCCTCCTCCCTGCCTTGGGGCCCCTGTTCTAACACGGGAGGGACTTTTCTCTGTCCTGCCTTCTACCTGTTTCATCTGTCCATACACCTAGCTGCCTAGGCCCAGAATCCCGTCTCTGTCGCTTTGGACACTTATGTGGATCTGTGGCTTGAGAACAGAAGTTTTGAAGGACAGGGTGCTCCTAGGGTGGTGATAATGAGAAAGACTCAGACGGCCAAGGCAGCCACAGCCTAAGGCAGCCCAGGGAGGAAGGACGAGGGTCAGAAGGGGCGTCTGTGTCCGGGGTCTTTACACAGGCCCAGCGCCCTCATCTGGAGTGCTTGGGACCAGAAGCGTTTCTTCATTTTAGGATGTAGGTATAGACTTCACTGGTTGAGCAGCCCTGATCTGGAAGTTTGAAATGCTTCGGAATCAAACTTTTTGAACCCAACATTGGTGCTCAGGAGTTTCTGAATTTGGGAGAAGTTTGCATGTGGGGATGAGGGTGCCCCACTTGGATTCCGTTGTGTCTTCTCTCGTCGGTTTTTCCCCACTGGATGTCAACAGATGGCTTAAATTTGGTCTTATGCTGGGCATGGTGATGCACACCTGTCATCCCAGCAACCCTGGAGTCTAGGGCGGGAGCATCACAGGCCAGCCTCAGCAACTTAGACCCTATCTCAAAATAAAAAGGGCTGGGATGTTGCTCAGTGGTTAAGCACCGCTGGGTTTAATCCCCAGTACCAAAAAAAAAAAAAACCCAAACAAAACAACCAGGAAACTAAACAAAAGTAAATCTGGCATTAGAACATCAGCTGTTCCGACTGTCATTAGTGGGGGGGCTAGCCCGTACTGTCACCCAGACTTTGGAGACTTTTCCTCCTTGGATGCACGGACATGTCTGTGAGTGTCAGCAGGATTCACAATGCGCCTTCCCTCTGTCATGCTTTTATGTAAGGTCGTGCTGGGAGTTTGTGTTCATGGTTGAGTGAAAAGATCAGCTTGTAGGCCTCTTTCTCCTCGAGAAGTCGACATTAGCATCTTATTGTTTGGGGGGAATTTAGCTCGACAGGCAATATTTATTGACTTTAAAACCTTCACATGTCCTTTAAATTAGTTATCTGTGACCTTTACCAGCACAGACACCTTGGCTTCAGTTAACACTCAGCACCAGAAGTAGTACAAAGTAATAAGAAAATAGTGATAACTACCAGAGGGGCATGGTCCCGTCTTCCAGGAGTCTTGTGCCAAAAACTAAATGAATAAGTAAATAAAAGAAAAAATTTATAGCTAAAATGGTCCACATTTGCTTTCCCCTGACCTATGTGTTTTGATTCATGCTAAGCAGTTCCTGTTCCCATCGCCCCTTGTGGAATCCTGACCCTACAGTTCTGTGGGATTTCATCCTGGTGGTTCTTTGTTTTTGTTTCGTCAAAACTGTCCACAGAACCCTGGTGGCAGCTGGCGCAGCCCACCAGACCTGCACACACATGCTCCCTGCCGCTTTAGCTCTGTTTCCAGGCAGGGCCCCCTCATTGGAAATGAGACTGGCTATATATAAACCCCCCTGAGTATTCAGACTGCAGATGAGCGGGTCCAGCACACGTGACGCCAGATGTGCTGTTATTGTTTCCAGGGAGCTTGTATCTGTGCCCATAAAAGCTTGCTTTTCTCAGCCTGATTCCATAAACATACTATTTTGTTTGTTATCCCAAAAATTCAACTCTGTGTGATTCTTAACATCATGTATTTAGAAACTTTTTTTAAAAAGTAAACATCAAGAAAACCTCAAGGTTAAAGCTGCATCCCAGATCTTCCTAGTTTCTTTGCTGGGTAGAGAGTGAGACAGGTATACCTGTCCCTCCCCACCTGCCCCTGCTCCCTGACCCCTCCCCACCTGCCCCTTCTCACTGGCCACTCCTCACCTGCCCCTCCTCACTGGCCCCTCTCCACCTGCCCCTCCCCACTGACCCTCCCTACCATCCCCTCCTCACCCTCCCTGTCCCCATTGCCCCTTCCCCACCTGCCCCTCCTCACTGCCCCCTCTCCACCTGCCCCCTCCCCTCTTGCCCCTCCTCACTGGCCCCTCCTAACCTGCTGTTTGGAAATGGGTTCCTGTGAGCCTGTGGTTCTTCAGTATGCATAATTCACTCAACCAGTGTATTGATGGTCATTTACATAAATGTGAGCATTTCCCCAAGAATTCATTTTAACCCCATGGCTGCTATTACTGGCTTACATAATTTTTTTTTTTTTTAAAGAAAGACCTCAGTGTCCAGTAGTTTATCCTGGCATGTATGTTTTTAGGTAGGGCTGGGGTGGTCCCCAGAAGAATTCCATGGGCAGTGAGAGAGCCCAGTGGGGTGAGAATGCAGAGGATCCTAGCACAGGGCCCTTGAACACCACAGAACTGTGCCCCGCATGGGGCATTTCAAGGAAGGGAGAGTGGGGTCCGCTGAAAGAGCTGTCGGGCCTGCCTGCTGAGTGCCCGTGGACTCACAGAGTGGGGAGAGTCAGCCTGTAGGTATTGAGGAACAGTGGCATCGCAAAGACGCATCATGCTGAGTTGTTCAGGATTCAGCCATGTGAAATATGGGGGGATTGTAGTAAAATAATTGATAATGTGCTTTTTTACAATGTGGCTGGACAACCTTATGTATAGACCGTGGCTTTCTGTGTCCTTCTCTGAGGCATTAAGTCCAGCCAGTGTTCGTTTATGGACTGCTGTGGGGCTGGGTAGCAAGAGCCATGTCACTGGCACTGCATGGTGAAGCACTGCCCCTGTCAACCTTCTCCTAATGGGTGACAGGCCCAGAAAGTCATTGGCAGGCATCCTGCTTTCACCCCAGGGTGACATTAAGAAAACCTTCTGCTGCAGCACCACCACCTTCTAGAGGCTGAGAGAAGCAGCCATTTACAAAAAGGAACCTATTTTAGGGACGGTTCACAAACCTTATTACTTTGGTGTCAGCACTGATGTCCAAGGTCATGTCATGAGTTAAATACCTTTAATTAGTTGAAATATCTTCACTTTTAATTAGTTGATGTGCTCAAAGAGTTTTTTTTTTTTAAATGGTCGATGTTCTTATTTAATTTCAACTGAAAGAGAAATAAATTTCAGTTGATGTTAACAAGGAATCAAAGTTTTGAACTTTCTTAAAAAACAAAAACTATGGTTTTTGGGAAAGATGCTCAGAAAGCAGTAGCAGTAGTTTTCTTTGTAACTCAGGTCTCAGAGACACATCATTTCTTATTGTCTTCATTCTGTTCACATAGCTTTTAGGACTCACCTGATTGCTGGGTGTGGTGGCACATATCTGTAGGGAGGCTGAGGCAGGAGGATCACAAGTTCAAGCCCAGCCTAGGCAATTTAGGGAGTCCCGAAGTAACTTAGCAAAAACCTGTCTTAAATAAAAAAAAAAAAAAAAAAAAGGGCTCAGGATGTTGCTCACAGGCAAAGCACCGCTGGGTTCAATCTCCAATTAAAAAAAAAAAAAAATTTGCTGTTTCCATCTTCGGCCCTGAGACCTCTGTGGTGCTGGTACACTTCTGAAGCAGCCTGTGGTTTTATATTATGTCTCATAAGATCAGGCAGTGGCTGTCCTTGCTGCCTCTCTTCTTTGGTATCCCCAGTGTCCTCTACCATAGGAGGTGCTTAGAAGTGTTTGTTGAGTGAATACCTTACTACAATATCGGAGACCGGGAGGACCCTCAGCTCCGTCCCCGGGTTCTGTAAGTAAACACAAGTGAGGCAAGGGGACTAATCTGAAGAGTGATTATGAATAGTTTAAATAATATCATCCCAGGAGTGTTGAATCGTCTCATCGCTCTCATCCGCACACTCTAGGGCTTCTTTGTGGGTGTCTGAAGACTGCTGTGATTCATGATTCACCTGGAACAGGTCACTCAGAGGTGGCACCCACTCTCTGAGACAGTCCATCCACTTAGCGCTGTGATGGTCCAGCTTTCCTGGCAGTCTCTACAGGAAGCTGGGAAAGTGAGTTGTGAAGTTCCTGAGAGGCTCGGGCTGGAGCCCCAGCCACAGAGGCTGCTTGTCCACACGTGGGGACGCCTGGGCACCGGGGCTCAACAGGTGCCGGTGGAGTGCCTGTGTCATTGGGACTTGGGAAGCTACACTGAGAGGAGGTGCACTGCAGGGCATGGGCATGTTCCAGCTGAGTGCACCCAGCTGAGGTCACAGCAGGGTCCTGCGCCTAGGGCACACTGTGGTGACGGGGCTGAGCCAGGGTTCCCACTGGTGGAGGGTCTGCAGATACCCTTAGAAAGACAGTGCCCCTTAGAAAGTCGGCTTGACAGGGAAGTCTTGGTGTTTTTAGGCGGCCAGTGTGGAGACAGCTGTGGTTCATAATTGAGACCATAATCATGCTGTTTCCTATGGGCTGGTCAGTTTGACCCACAGGAGGAATCAGTGAGACTGAATTTCTGTCTTGGTCCCTGGCAGGCCACCCCTGGTCATACGGTGGTGGTGTGGTCTGAATGTCTGTGCCCCTTCACTTTCCCTGTGTCCAGTCTAGCCCTCGCTGTGCTGGTATTTAGAGGAGTGGCCTCTGGGAGTGACTGAGCCACATGGTGGGGCCTCCTCCAGGTGAGCCTTATGAGGGAGGCTGGGGCCTCAGCTGCTCCTTTTGCCCTCCTGCCCTGTGAGGGCACAGGAGGTGCCATCTGTGAGGGATTGGTCCTTGTCTGGCACCCAGTCTGCCTGAGCCTGGGTCAGGGCTCTGCAGCCTCCAGCTCTGTAGTAGTACATTTCTTTTGCTCATGAATTACCCAGTTTATTTTGTTATAGCAGCAGGAAGGATCTAAGGTGGGTGAGCAGGATGAGAATGCTGGTCACACTGCGTGACACATCAGAATTCAGGGATGAATTCTAGTTGATGCTAGGCAGGGGTCAAGGTTTAGACTAGTGTCACAGACTGGAAGATCAAGGCAGGGGCTGCTGGGCTGCTGTGGGCTCTGGCGCAGCTGGCCTCTTCCAGAGAGGCACAGACTTCCTGCAGGTGGCGCTAGTGCAGCCCTCTGCTGAGATCCAAGGGCGCCTGTGGCCTGCGGGGCTCCGCCTCCTGATGGGCTCTGCAGGGTGGTGCCTTGGTAGGGCAAGGGCAACCTCCATCTCCAAGGAGGTCCTGAAATCAGACTGTTTTGCACCTGGAGGTAAAAGTGTTAAGAAAGGTTTGTGACGGCTTTGCTTTGAAGAAGAAAAAGAGTATAAATTAGAATTTAGATAACGTCTTCCTTCAGGAAACAAGAGCAGAGAGAAAGGTTCAGTTTGGGTGGGCTGTGTTCTTTCTGGGGCTTTAAGCAAAAATCTCAAACAATGAGCACCAAGCCAGGAAACGACATACCCAGGCTCCTAGGAGACTGCAAGTGTTAATATAGTTGGGCTAAAAGCATTTGATAACCTGAGTAATTAAGCAGGCTTTGGTAATTACTGGTAATACCTGGAGAAGTGCATTTCTGGGGGTGCATTGGTAGACATTGGTGTAGGGCTATTGATGGCAGTGAGGAACAGAGCGGGGTCATGGGTAGGTGAGGTGGGGCAGGGGAGTGTGCAGCCCCATGAGAACCTGGACTTTGGAGTCGCACCCCCTCACACCTTCTCTGTCTTCCTTCCCAGCCTTATACTGAGCCTCTGCTGGCGCCTCCCCACCCAGGTCTGTGAAGCGGGGGTGGGTGGGGGATGGATGGGGGGGGGTGGTGACCGCATGCCTTCCATAGCGTTGTTGTGCGGATGAAGGAATTCTGTGTGTAGAGGGCTTTGGACCATGACTGGCACACACTGTACAAGATTTTATCATTATCTGTTTTTAATTTGCCTCATGAGTTTTTCTGGGAGATGTTTGTTTCTATGTATCTATAAAGAGCTGTCTTTAAATAAACATTTGTAGAATACACTGAACTTCAAAGCAGGCGTCTTGTGTGAAGTTCAGATACAGACCGCACAGAGATCGTTTCCTTTCTTTTTCCCATTTTTGTGATTGTGTAGAATTGGAAATGAAAAAAATGTGCCTCATTCTTCCCTTTGGACATTGTTCAGTCCCTCTGTAAGTCAGCTTAGCTCTTACTGACAGCTGGACCGCTGGGTTTCCATGTGGTTGAACATGTTCTTCTCTTTTTGCAAATACTGTAGCAATACAGACCAGAGTTTCCTAGGAATGTAGCCTAGGGTGCAGTCCCCCAGAGGGGAGACTCTGAGGTATTTCCTTGTTGTGGATGGTGGCTGGCCTGGGTGACGGTGTCATACCAGGGCGACCTGTGCTCTCCACCAAGCTATTCTCAGGGCGCAAGACCGGCTTATCAACATTGGAGCCTGAAATTTATATCTGTTTTTCACAGGAGGTGTATTTTTGCCTAGTTCCATGTATATTAACCAGTATTTTACAGGAATGGAGCTTTTGTTTATCTAATTTGGAAATGTCTGAGAGTTCCTCATTGTAGAAGTCACATCACTGGTGGTGGTGACATAGGGGCATTGGTCGCAACCCTGGTGGCTCTTGAGTCCCCATCATTGAATGTGTAGGTGCTGGCATCCGACATCTTCACACAGAATGACGAGTGGTATCTCCTTCACTGTTTGCAAACTGCATTGCATATCACTTGCAAATTCCTCTGTTTCTCGTACTGTGATTATGGTCACACACACAGAGACAGTCAGTCTGGGTCTCACAGCTGTGACATGCATCTGTTTGGGCTATCATGATTCGGTTAAATGGACCCATCTTTCAGCAACACAAGTTGAGTTTTAGCTACCATGGTTTATTGACTGTGCATAATTGCATGAAGTATGAACTTCACTGCCAGCTCTCCCATTCATAGATCATGGTTAGGTGACCGAGCGTTTCACTTCTTTGACACCCTCTCAGTAGCAGCCCCCTGCACACCTGCTGCTACTCACTGTTCACGCACAGGCACCAGAGTTTGTGGTTGTGTTGCCTCGCTCGCCAGCAACGACAGCCTGACATTTACAAAAAGACCTCATCGAAAGAGTTGACCAATGAAGATGAACACAAAGAAGTGAAAAGGGACAGTTCAGGAAGTGAAATTCTCCTCAAATGTAAAGAGAAACCCATTAGAAGTAGCTGCTGTGGGAATGCTGGCTGGCCAGGAACCTTACCCAAGCAGGCCCACAGCTTCAGCGAGCTTGGCGTGGACAAAAGGGTGAGCAGTCCCAGGGAGAGCAGTGCTGGAGGTCCTGCTGGGTGAAGGGGCCCTTGAGTTCATTCATGACATTCAAGGGGCAAAGAACACAATGTTGGAAGGTGGTTCAGCTCAGGAGCACGACAATCCACAAGGCACAGAGGAGAGGATTGTAAGGAAAATACCAAGGAGAAGCCATCATTCAAAGGCATGCGAACAGTTCAGGCTTTTGGAAAAAGTTCATTTTTGGTAATTGACGGATGACTTTGAGCATGTGGAAGGTGTTTTGATTAGACTAGTAGCAGCCCCTGAAGCACTGGATGAGATATTTAAAGACTGTTTAGACACTGTCATGGTTTAAGGGACAGGTCTCATTTTTTTCACAGAATCCATTAACCCTGCTTACATGAACTGTGTGTTTGTGCCTGTGTACCTGTGCAAGTGTCCAGAATGCCGTTGGAAAGCCTTGTATGGAGCATGTAAACCTAGACTTGGACTTGGAGGCTCTGGGAAATCTGGTGACATTTGTGACTGTGTTTATAAGTGAGGCTAATTTAATCAGGCATTTCTGAGAGTTGTGGAAGTGCCCAGACTAAAGCATTGGGTATTCTCCTGCATAGTTCAAGATAGAAACTGGACAGTTTACTAAGAATATTTGCCTATGAAACAAATAATGGGATTTCCAACTTAGTTCTTTTATCTTAGTTTCCGAATGAAGAGGGAAAGAAATGTGTGACCATGAGCCACATTGGCCATTTTTATAATTTTAGTTGAGTTCTTCTGTGGCTTATAAGAAAAATTTAAGAGCATTCAAAGTGAAAGTTGCTGTTTGAATCTTATGGGTTTCTTGATTATTTAAAGCTGAAAGTTTCATTCTTTCCTCTTCAGTTCTGGTGGGTTTTTTTGGTGTTGTTGAAACCATTGGTAAGCTACACTTTATTTTTAATTTTTCCGTTATTTTGGAAAGAGCAGCCACTATTTTTAGTAACATTTTCACACGAAATCCCTGTGTTACTGCCACCCTTTCAGTTCTTGTTCCCTTTTTATAGCTGTATGATGACTTCCTGTAGGTGTTAATTACTCCTTCCAGATATTTCTATCTCACCCTGCTCCAGGCGACTCAGGTAAACCTTGGAATAGGTTACATTATGGACCTCTAAGGGGAGGCTAGCCACAGTCTCAGCTGCCCTGCTGGGTGGCGGGCTGTGAGCAGCACACAGGTTGTTTCTCAGCCTGTTTTGACGCTTACCACCACGAGGTGGTGCTGGTGGGCTGGGAGTGCGCTCCAACCCACCTCCCCCCCCCCCATGATAGGAAGTACTTTAGGAAGTCACTTAGGATTATCCAGAGATTGTTTTATATCATGCTGAACTCGCTGTCATTTTACATGGTGTGTGCCTAATAAGCATTTATTGATTTGTTAGTTTCTTGTGTTTACTCAGGGAAAAATCTTTATGTACAGGGTTTGAGTAATCCTCAGCTTTATTTTGTTCTCAAGATTTTTTTTTTTTTGGGGGGGGGGCGGTATTGCTGGGCATTGAACCCAGGGTCTTATGCATGCGAGGCAAGCACTTTACCAACTGAGCAGTCCCAGCCCCTTGAGTTTCTGTTTCCCTTAGCACATCTCATTTCTCTGTAGTGAGTGTAGCATTTCTTAAAGTGTACTCGCTTGTGTGCATATGCACACACGTATAATATTTTGCCTTGAATATTTAATCTATAGTTACGCATTTTCCTAGGCAGTGTTCTCTTAAGTCTTTAGCTGAGAAATAAAATATTGCATAGTATTTGGAAATATTTATCAAGAGGCTTTATAAATACAACTGGGTCAATAATACACAAATTGAAAGATATTCTACAAGATGGGTTATTTTGAATATCAGCTTTATGGAGAATATCAAAATCCCCTTTAGGAAATTCTTTGTTTTTCTTCTGAATAAAAGGAAGAATAAGAATGGAATTTTATTGCTGTAAAAAGGATACTGAAGTGTTGCATATACGTTAAGCATCCCTAATTTGCAAATCTGGAGTCTAAATGCTCAAAGACCTGACTCAATGCCATAGTGGTAGACTCTACCTCTGGCCCCAGGTGCTGGACTACAGTTGGCACAGAGGCCACAGCAAATGTGGTGTGTTATTACCTTCTGGTCGTGTGTGTTAGGCACAGGTGAAACAAATGAGTTGTGAGAGTGTCTCTAAGATACTTCATTAGGTATGTGCAAATATTACAAAACTCTGAAACCTTCTTTCCCAAACATTTTAGATAAGAAATATTCAACCTGTTTAACCCAAAATCCTTGAATATGAGATTTTGTATTTCATATTTGAGAATATTTCCAAATTGACAATTTTGAAAAAGCAATTAAATAGATTTTTCTTTTTCTTTATTGTTAATGGAATATATGTTCTACTTTCCGACATTAGAATCATATTTTGGACTGTTTCTATTGTAATTATTTTACTCATGGAAATGATCCATTCTTTGTTTGCCTGGATAAATGATTTGTGGGAATACAAGCCTATGATTTTGATGGCTTTTGTCACATGACTTTTTAAGAATGGGGATAATAATGCTCTCTTTCTACTTTTTCTAAGTCACTGTTTTAAGAGGTCCCATTGATTATTAAATGCCATTTCAGAGAAACAAAACCACCATCCTGTTAGATGAGCCCATAACTTAGGGCACATCTTTGTGTAAGTTTCTAATTTTAGAAACATTCAAAGGGTTTTGAAATACCCTAAAGACCTCCTAAAATGGAGGCCTGGAGCAGAGGATGGGGCCAGGTCTGGAGTAAACCCCCGAGTCTGGATGGAGCTGCGTATTCAACAGCATCCATCCCTGTGAAGTGGGTTGTAGGTGGAGGAAATGCAGTAGAGAGGGTGGTCCCGTGGCAGGAGGTTATTGTCCTCGATGGGACGCTGAGCCTCCTTGCACAGGGTGGGTGTGATTCTTCCCAGTGTCCTGGGGAGGAAGGAAGAGACCTTAGCCTTTCCTACCAGCACCTCATTGGCTCATCTATAGCACATCTTTCCTAATTCAGCTAGGGGCACAGAGCAACCAGGGTGGCCAGTGAATGACCAGGTGCGGTGTGTGCAGTTACGTATTCTAATGCCCCCTGCAGGTGTGGAGTGGACATGTTGGTGGAGGGATGGATGTTTTGATAGAAGATGTCAGATAATTGTTTTAATTCCTTTCCCACCAACTCCTCTGCCAGATGACCTCGCTTGTGGGTAGTCTGGGGTTCCTGAGGGTAGGGGGAGGTCACCCTGCATAAGTTACTCTTGCACCCTAAGTTTTGTTCACTTTCAGCTTCTGACTTAGAATTCCTCAGACAGCTCACGGGTGTGGGGTGAAGTATGTGCGTACTGTGCACGTGTGTCCCCTCTCCTTGCAACTGCAGCGCGCTCTATTAGGCAGCAGACTTCCCCCCTGCCCCTGGTCCTCCATCCGTGCTTCCCCTCTCCCTCCTAGGTCAGGGAACAAACCTGGCATTCCTCCTGGCTCTCACAGCTGGCGGTGCTGCTAACGCAGGAACCCCTGAGGTGTACATTGAAGAAAGGAAACATTCTGAGATTTAAGAGGCCACTTCTGTACATTTTGACTTGACAGTGAGCTCTGCCTTTCATCTAAGCTATAGTTTTACACCAGTATTCCTATTAGAGGTTGGGAATAATTATAGGGAAGAACATTTTACTAACAGTCTTCCTAAAGTAAAAAGATTGTTAAGTGACTGTTTGATGAATGAAATGTACTTATTAGCTAAGCCTCTGTGTTTTCTTCTCTGCCTTTAGTATGTGAGGACTTAAACTCATCGAAAAGGTAGTATGATAATGGGAAACGTCACTTCAGAGGACTATATCCAATGTAGTCTTTTCTTAATATTCATTTAAAATCATATTTAAAATCAGTTTTTTGAACTTGCCGTTTTCAATATGTTGCTTTTACAGCTGAACTTCTTTCCGCTCCTCCCACCACACAATTTTTCTTATGTGCATAAGACCTTGTTAAGCACAGCCAGGGGACATTGGCCAGAGGTCTTGGAAGGCCTAGTAATCAATATTGACTCACTTATAAATAGTGGGCTGTTTGAAAACAGCCTTGTCTTTCCCAAATCTTTGTTTTTGTATTGGGGATTGAACTCAGGGGGTGCTGTACCACTGAGCTGCATCCCCAACGCTAAAAATAAATAAATAAATAAATAAATATTTAGAGACAGGGTCTCGGTACATTGCTTAGCGCCTCGCTGAGTTGCTGAGGCTGGCTTTGAACTTCCGATCCTCCTGCCTAAGCCTCCTGAGCTGCTGCATTACAGGTGTGCACCACCACACCTGGCAGTCTTCCCCAAATCTTAACCCTCAAGGCTAAAGAGATTTCTCTTTATACTTGTGTTCTCTGCAGAAGTGACCTGGGGGCCGCAGCGTGTTCTGGGGGAAACTGCGGTGCCCCCGCCACCTCACTTTTCGCTGTGCCTGACTGCTTTTCTCAGTTCCAAATTACGCCCACTTTCACGTTCCTGTGGTTCTTTTCTAAATTCATGTTTTGATGGGCTCCAGCCACAGTAATGGAAAGTGACATTTATTTACACTCTGTACAAGGACCCCCACAGGGCCGCCCCCGCCCCAGCCTCACACATCAGTATAGTCATAATATATGCGGACTTCCGACCTTCTGACACTCTGCAGTGACCTGATGCTCTCACTTCTGGTTCTGATATTGGATTTCTTGAACAACCTTCTTGAAAATGACCTGCACATGAAAAAGTAAATTATTGGATCCAGGCAAACGTTGCATGCAGACAAGAAAAGCGTCATTTCCTCGCAGTAGTACAGGATCTTGTGTGCTGACTCATCCAGGAGCCTGTCCAGGTGGCTGAAGGTGAAGGGGATCCTGCACAAGTGGTAGGGCAGGAAGCAGGTGAAGAACACGGCCACGACCACCCGGATGCTCTGGTTGTGCTTGCGCTTCCGGCTAGACTGGCTGATGAACTGCCGGCTGGATTTGTGGATGTACCTGGAAATGGCAATGTAGCAGCCGATCAGAATCACCAGCACTACCACGAACAGGCAGCTGTGGACATAGACGACAGCCCGATGCCACTGGATGCCTAGCGGGTTTTTGAGCCTCATGCAGTCGTGGATGTTCTCCTGGGTGGGCTGGACATTGGTGAGGATGATGTTTGGCAAGGACAACAGAACGGTGACCGCCCACACGCAGCCAGACAGCACCTTCGTGAAGGTCACGCTGTACATGCGCGAGTCCCCAAAGGGCTTCACCACCTTCAGGTAGCGGTCGATGCTGATCAGCCCGAGGAACACGATGCACGTGTACATGTTTGCGTAAAACAGAACCGACGTGTATCTGCAGAGGATGAACTTGAAGTACCAGGGGCCAAAGCCTGCATCGTGCACAATCCGAAAGGGAAATGTCAGCGTCATGACAAGGTCAGCCACCACTATGTTCTTGAGGTAAAATATGAAGCTGGTTTTATTCCTGATGTGGAAGAAGATCCACACGGCCAGCCCGTTCAGCAGGATGCTGGCCACGAACAGGACCAGGTAGAGCACAGGCAGGATGATAGTGTCAAACTCATTGTGCAGGGTGGCATTCGCTCGGAACCCAGCACTGGAGTTACTTGAGGTGAGACTCCCTTGGCCGTGAGCCCCGTCATCTGCAGGAGAAATGAAGCAGGGGACATCAGTGAGTGGCATGTTCACCTGCCAGGGCCCCCGAGCTGTGGATGTGCTGCGGTGTTGGGAGTGGGATTCAGGGTGACCTCGGGAATTTAGGAACCAATTTAGCACTTTGTTAATGCTTTGAGAGGCTAGAGAGTGGGTGGCCTCCCCTCCCCGACACCTGGTCCTGAGTGAAAAGTCATGCTCCTGATTCTCAGTGATTTGGCCTTTTGAAAATGGGCATTATCACTGTAGATTACCCTGACTTTTAATTCAGTGTTTGTCAGCATCACAAACAGAAGGAAGAAAATTGAAATTTTCTATAACAAGAAAGTAACATCCAGTGGGATGGTGATTTCTCCCTGGTCTTTGCCGCACTCTGCAGGTCCCCAACCCCCTGCATACCTGGTTTAAGCTGCGTGGTCCTCAGGAGTGGGGAAGGAGTTATTTTGAATTTTTGCCTGTGAATTCCTTATAATACTTGTGATTCTTTAAAAATAAATATTAAATTTTTTTAAAATAAAAAGAAAATTTGTCTTCTAAAGTACAGCAAAGTCTAGGGTAGAAGTAAACCGACTTGCTCATTCTTCTAGGTCCATTTTCATTATTGTAGAAGTAATTAAGTTATAGGTAGGTGTGAAATCCCTAAGATAACCCGGGCTTGGATTACAGTCATCCCTAACTGTCATACTCCGTCTAGTGTATGTTTCGTAAAATGTGTTTGCATGGCTGAGAAGATCCACAGTCAAACACTGTTGTGTGGTCCAGTGGAAAAGCGCTGATTTTGTTTTCTGCTTGTTAGTATTTAAGTTTACGACCAAGGAACGCAGCTTGTTAAAGTAATTGCCGCCTGCTACAGTCGTCTTATTTACAAGGCTAGATTATACCTCTCATGCTTATTGCATGAGTTTTTAAAAATTTTAGCTTTCTTGAATTTTTGGCTCATGTGACTGAAGAATTCTCTCATACCATCCATCACATGGTCATGGAAATGGTTTACAAGCCTTTATGTGCCAGCCATGAAAATGACCCCTGATCCCGTGTGTGGGAAGTGTGGAGGGACGGCAGCGGCTTTGTGCTCTATATCCCCCCGCCACCTTCCTGCAGGGACACGCTTGCTCCCCAGGACTGTTCCCCTGTCACTGCACGGGGCAGGATGCTCAGACCAGCCTGCTGTGCTTCCTGCCAGTGGCTAGAGGTCCCTGAGCAGTCTCCTGGGAGCCTCCCCCTGGGCTGTGCTCTGGCTCTGACTCCTCAGCCTGCCCCTCTCTCCTCACAGCTGTCTGAGGGCCACTTCTCTCTCTGGCCTCTACCCAATTTCCTTAGAAGCCACTTCCCCCAGTGAAGCTCTTGGCCATTTGGTCTCAATTTGCCATCTGCCCTTTTAGAGAGCCCTGACTGACACAATTTACAAATTCACTTTTTAAGAAGAAGATCACTTTCGAATTTTTACTTCCTGCTAATTAATAATATTTATTATAGTTGCATTTGTGTTTTAGAACGGTCTTATTTAGGTTTTGGTGTGATTTTACCTGCACTTCTCTAGATGGTAGTCACTGTAGGATGTATTTTGTTTTCCTTCTTTGAAGAAGTGAACTAGGAAAGATTGTTTTGGTGATTATAATCCAAAAACAGGTTCTCAAATTGCTGCCTGGAATTTCAGTGCAGGTTCTTCCTGATCAGCTTGGTCCTCATTCTAATTCTTCTCCCTTTATCCTTGCTGCGTTTTAAAACCTGGTTTTCCTGGCCTAAATACTCTTGTACAGGCTACTAATTTGTCCCTGAACTAGCCTGTTATGAGACCCACAGTATTATTAAGCTTTACACGTTTAAATGCCTGATTCAGCTGCCACCCGAATTACTGCTGCCAGTTTCAAATATTGTCTTGAACAGTATCATTCAAGCCTATTTTATTTAATAAAGTGTTGTGGTCTAGGTTGATTCTGCACCAGAAGACCCAAATTAGCATCAAAGCCATTAGAAGGTTCTCAGAAGTGTACTTTTAACCAGGATTAGATATCTGCTTGAATTGATTTACCCAATTAAATGACTAGCAGTCACTTTCATCTTTCCCAGAGCGGAACCCTTAGGGAGGCAGAGGGGTCAAGGATCCAACCTAGGGATCCAGCTTGAACTGGAGCAGGCCCAGTGCTGTGCCTTGGGACAGTTGCTTCTTCACTGAGTTCCAGAGCTTTTGAAAGGCCAGTGGGGGCTCTGGGGCTCCAGCAGACTGGTTGTGGGGTGTTTCAGCTCTTGCTGTTGCCCCCGGCTCTGTGCGCAAATCCACAGTGGAATGGAAAACCCACCCTCCTCCCGACATCCCTTGGGGATTGTGAGTCTGTTCACTATGTCATTATAATATCTTAGAGTTTAATTATATGAACCAGCACTCCTATTAGACCATCATCTACCTAGCAATTACGGATGTTATTAAAGACAGAGCCTTAAATCAGAGTGCCAAGAGACGTCTGTGTGTGTACTCCGTTCTGTACATGGAGACTGCCCAGCAGGACAGGGTTCCACTGCCCAGCAGGATAGGGCTCCACTCCACAGTGGAGTGGAGCCGTTCTGTGGCTTCGATTCAGTCTGGTGTCCAGCCTGGAGATTTTGTTACCTCCACAATAGTGGCTTCCTTTGTGTACATGGGGACGAACACTGGAACATAGATCTTGTTAAACTCGGCTGGTGAGACCTGGACCTGGATTTACTTCATCCCCCATTCCACACTGACAGCACAGCTTAAGCAGATTACTTGTTAAAACCTGTGCAGGGTTGTTTGTGAGCTAGCCAGGTAGTGGAGGGCCAAACACGGCTGCCTAGGAGCAGGTGAAGCCCACGCCTGTGGCTCTGACAGTCTCTGGATAGCATGGAGAGTTTAGCCAGCTTTCAGGGTTGGTCTGTGTCAGGCACCTCCTGCTGCCTGCTCAGCCCTTCCTCTACCACTGCCCTGCACTTTTTAGAACTTGCGTGTGCTCAGGAGCATCTCTCTGCCAGTGTCCCCGCTCAGGGGCACGATCATGGGAACCCTACGGCTTCCTTCACCAGGCCGTTCTATCACGTGCTGAGAAAGACCCGGCCAAGCAGAACAGCCTGGGGTGTCACCTGAGGGAAGTTCGAAGCTGCTTTTGCCACGTAAGGGCTGCTGGTCTCTATATTTGTTGATTTCAGGGTGGGGTGCCTGCCTGTTTAGTGCAGGTGTGATGAAGACTACGTGGGGAGCAAAGAGCAAGACTGCTGGACCTGCCCACACCTTCCCCAGCAAACGGATGGGCATATGAGAACCCTGGTTCCATAAGAAGTTACCTGTGTATGACTCACAGGTGGCAGAGAGTCATGCACGTGTGCGTGTGTGCATGTGACAGAGGTGTGTGACAGGTGGGGGTCTGGCTGCTTGTAGCGGAATGGGCATCGGTCCTCTGTGCACGCATGTGTGCATTGGAGGACTTTGTGGGCTGTGTGGGCAGATCCAGAGCTAACCACACGTCACTTAAAATTAAAGTCCAGCTGAGCACAGGAACAAATTCCGCTTCTCCTCTGCATTACCTCTTTCAAGTGTGTGCATTCCTTACTCAATCCCCATGTGGCTGTTTATTGGCTATCACAGATTTGGAGAACGTCCCAAATGATAACACTTAATGGAACTGAGTGGGTAAGAGCTGTCCTGCTGGCTCCTGAGGGTTAAACGCATGTCCAAGTGGGACACATGTCATTCTGAGCATAGCATCTGGTCCATAGGAGGTGTGTGTGCATCCTGTAAGGTACCAAATTCAGTTTGTCTTGTTGACAGTGCCACACTGGGAGTGATAGGGACTGGTGGAGAGTTCTGGCACCTCTGATTGTGGGGAAACATTGTTGCTAACTGGGGTGTGTCACTCTCTGGCAAAAAATATGAAAGTGCCAACCTATGTCATTGCTCTCCCTGCCATGTGGGCATGAAGTCATGCAGATTACGGGTCTGCACTGCTTGCCCCAGTGGCTCTTGTAGGAGCTCTCAAATGTGGCACAGCAGAGGGGTCAAGGTTGCCTTGTGTCCCCTGGGGGGCTTCAGCGACCCTGGTCTAGACTACCCATGTGGACAGTCAGCTGTGCTTTGCTTTCATTTGCTTGGTTTTGCAGGCTTTCTCCAGGGGGTTGGTTTTGTCCCCTCAGAGGCAGCGTCTAGGTGAAGCCCAGTCTAAAGCAGTGATCCCGAGGGTGTCACCCTGGAGACACCATCCTTCTTGGCTGCCGCTTCTTACTTACTGAGAAGCAAGGCTAGCTGCTGGTTGGTGAGTGGTCCTGTAACCATGAGGGACCCCAAATGGCACACAGTGCAGAGAAGTCACTGATGGAGCACCCCCACCTCTTTCCCACGACAGCTTACTTGGTAGTCTGGCAAGTGTCAAGTTGAGCCCCATTCTTCAGTTATGCTTTGTGAGCAAAAATGCATGTCAGGACGCTCCGGGGGACGGCCGAGGCGTCGGATCAGCATCGGCGGTTCCTGGTTTGATTTCTAGAAAAAAGAAAAATGGCAAAAATTACAAAAAAACCTAACAAACAATAAAACAGTTGGGAAGGATTTTCTTTGGTTTGGGACTCAGGGGTGCTCTACCACTGAGCTACATCCCCTGCCCTTTTAATTTTTTTATTTTGAGACAGGGTCTTGCCACATTGCTGAGGCTGACCTCGCACTTGTGATCCTCCTGTCTCAGCCTCGTGAGTAGCTGGGATCATAGATCTGTACCAGCAGGATTTTGAATATAACACATATTAACTTTTCAGTAACAAAGTCATCAGCCACCAAGATTCAGAAAGCACATGTTCTGGACGTGGACAGCCGTACCACACAAGTGGTCTCTTGTTGTGCCATTATGCACCTGCTATGAAGTGCAGGCTGTTCCTGTGCCTGCTCTCCCCCTGGAACCCTCTGTGTACCTCTGGGAAGTTGGTCAACAGCTCTGTGACCCAGTGTCCCCTTCTGAGAGAGGAGAGGCAGTAACTCTCCTGCGGGGTGGAAGGAGGGCGCGTCACAGAGGCTGGTTCTCAGTGTCCCCTCAGAAGTCTTCCCTGTCTGTCTCTCTGCGACCCCTGTCTCCTCTATTTTGTCCTTGGTGGTGGTGCTGGGTTTGTATTGACCTGAGCAGGTATAAACAAGCGCACCTGTGTTGGGACGCGTGTCCAAGTGGGATTGTTCCCACACTGGGGAAAGGCCTGCGCTGGCTTTGTGGGCTTGGGTGTACCCTGCGCCGCCACCTCCTGCTCTCTGGGTTCTGGTTCTGCCTGTTTACTCACTAGCTGTGTGACACCTGCAGGCAACAAGACCCTTCTGCACTGGACTGTAACATCTGTCAGAGTCTCCACGGACTTAAAGATGGTCCTCAGAACTGGGGCCACTGACTAGGTTTGAGTGTCTCACTCTGGCTAAATACAGCATTTAGATGTATTTAGATGCTTGGCCACGTTTTGGTGACGATAAGCCAAGATCGTATGTGTGTGTGGTTTTGAGAGCTGTGGAACACCTTGCCCTGCCCTTCTTCCCAGCACTGGCCAGAGAGGACATCCAGGGAGGTGCTCTGGGTGGTGTGCAGCCCACTGAGCTGCCTGCTCCGAGGGTGCCATGCGGGACTTGGGTGTCCCTAACTGCTCTCGCTCTTACACCACACAGCTGCCGAGACCCGAGTGGCTGCACTCCTCAGGTGCAGCAGGCCCACTGGCTCCTGTCGGCAGGTTTGCCAAGGTAGAAGGGAAGGGCCCCTGGGAGGAAAAAACAAGTAAGTCAAGAGTTGAGAGGCCTGCATCCTGTCATCGTATTCTCACTTCCATTTGCTAATGTCACCTGCAATTCGATATGAACTTAGTAGTAGACCGAAAAGAAACGCTTTTAGAAATTTCAGGAACACCCCGATTAGCTATTCTGAGGGTTTAGGCCCCTTGAATAGGCACAGGGTGTGGCAAACGGTGGGTGTGTGGAGGCATGGTCTTGGTCACTGCAGCAGAGGCAATAATGAGGCTCTCCGTGTCCCCCCTGTTCGGTGCGGCCTTGTGTTAGTTTTTACCAGATCACAGGGAGGCGAAACCACGCTTTCAGTTTACGCATGATCATTTCCCTGGGAGAGTGACTGAGGAAAGTGACCTGAGCAGCACACCTGTCACCTTAGGCCTCTCTGTCCCAACCTGTGCGGCTGTCCTGTCCCTGCTGTCCTCTGGGGCTTCCCCAGCAGAAGCTGGTAGAGGTGGTGAGAGCACAGAGCTGGCTGAGGGCCCAGACAGAACCTGGGTGAGGGGCTTGCATCCCACTTTTCTGGTAGGGGATTCACATTCAGAATATCAGAGAGGGTTCTTATTAAAAAGAAAATGACCCAGTTGGTCAACAGATTGTCTGGTCATTTCACTGAGAGACCATTAGGAACCCTGAACCTCATTCATCCGCAGAGAAACCCAAGCAAGACCACAGCTGTCACCACTTCACATCTTCAGCGATGCCTATAAATAAAAGATGGTGGCAAGTGTTTCTGAGAATGTGGAGAAACAGGGTCCCTGCATGGTGCTGATGAGAATTTTGGAACCACCTGGGCAGTTTCTGGAAAAGTTCAGCCTCAGTTTTTCAGATAAGCCAGTGGTCCTACCCCTAGGTGTACACTCACCAAGGGAAGAAAAGAGGTGCCGCGTGGACACTCACACATGGAGGTTCATAGTAGATCATGGCAGAATTTGGGGACTGCGGTGGTAGATGGAGTGTGGCACTGTCACGGGGGGATGGGGTGCTACTCAGCAATGGGAGGAGGTGAAGTCCAGCCAACATGGGGCTGGATCTCAGACACAGTTGGCAAGGAAGAGAAGCCAGACATGAAAGGCCACAGGCTGTTTAGGTGAAATGTCCAGAAAATGCAAGTCTAGGAAGGCAGGAAGCAGAGAGTGTTCCTGGCTGTGGGGCGGGGCGCCAGGGAGCTTACTGGGGAGAGGAGAGTGCGTTAGGCCCGGCTACGCCAGCCTCTCCCATTTGTGAAAACCACTGACTCATCCGCGTAACATGAATCCAAACCACAGAAGTTATATCTCAAGTTGAAAAAGGGGAAAAGCGTGCACAGAAAGGGAACAAAGCCAGGCAGATGTCTCACTGTGCCACAAGCATGAGTTCCTAAGACCAAGGAGAGGGTGCACAGGACGACTTCCTCTTTAGAGGCAGGCGGCCAAGTAAAGGGGCCACAGCAGAGCCCCCCTCCTGAGCCGGGCAAGGGCCACTCACTGCTTGTGAAGAGTGTGACTAGGTTACAGGTTCCTTCTTTTGGAATTGGGACTTTAATCCAGAGGCACTAGATGTGTCTGGTGATTTGTGCTTGTTCAGGACCTACGTTCCCATTTTCTGAATTCCTGGTGAAATCCTATGGAAGACTTGGGATTCTAATTATTTCGGGAGTGGTTTTGGAGTTTCCTGGGATCAGGGAGACTCTCCGGGCTTGGTGAGTGATGTGGTGCTTCGGTGTGGCTGCTGGTTTCCTGTCTTGTCTCTTCTGCTGCTTCAGCAGATGTTCCACCAGCAGAAAGCAGGTGCTGGGAGCAGCTGCGGGATCTAATGTGAACCTCCAGGGTGAAGTCCATGGTGGAGCTAGTGGCCAGGCTGCAGTCCCAGGGAGCAGTGCATGTGGTGTAGCAGCCAGAGAGCCCTGAGGATTGCCCAGAAAGAGTTGCTGGGCAGTTCATCCTGTGGGGACGTCCAGGGACTCAGTGCAGCACCGGGCCATTGTGCAGGCCTCAGGGGCAGGTGATGGTGTGGCCCGTGCTGCATGTGCTGTGCTGGGCCTGCTCAGGGCAGGTGACAGAGGCTTAGTAATACTTTTGAGAGGAGGAAGTGGGGCAGCAATTTCAGACAACTCTCACTTTAAAAACAACAACAACAACAACAACAACAAAAAACAAGTCTGTTATAGGAAGGACAGAGGGAGTAAGGTGGACGTGGACACAGAACTGATGCCAGAGTTTGCAAAGCTCATCATTTAGTGCTCAGCATTTTAAAATGAGTTTCCCAGCTCAAGGGGAATGGAAGCCCCTGCCCTGCCCCCTAGGTGCTATGGTGGAGGCCCGAAGCTAGTCTTTGGCTGACTCCTAGACTCCAGGAGCCTCCCAGTTTCCTCACCCTCCACATGACAGATGATGTGAGTGTGAGGATTTGTCCATATTGGGAGGTGGGGGTGTGGTTGCAGGAGCAGCCAGCCCAGGTGCACCAACCTCCTGCTGTGTGCTGTGATTGATAGGTAAGGTGCCTGCTGCGTGGCTGCCCTGTGTCCTCCTGCACCTGTTCTTGCTGATGCTGCTGTGTGCTCTGTGGCCTCAGCTGCCCTCCAGGAGTCCTGTGACTGGCACTTGTGCTCAGCCTGCTCCATCTTGTCTCCACCCCTTGCGCTCAGCCTGGGATCCCTGAGCGGTGTGCCCCAGGAGGCTTTGCATTCTCTGCGTGTCCAGCACTTGCAGGGTGTTGCAAGAGGCGGCTTGCTGCAGAGGAATCAGGGCTTGGTTCCAGGGCTGCTCCTGGGCCGGAATCCTGCCCTGCCACCTCCAGCTCTCCAGCTCAAAGCTGATGAAACCATTGGAGAATGTGGTGTTTGTGGCAGGCCCAGGTTCCCAGTCCTTCCTGAGGCTGAGATGCTATCGCTCCTCAGGGGCCTCCTGTTTGCCTCCAGCCACCCTCAGTGGCCTCCTGAGGCTGTCTTCCTTGCTCCTGCCTTGGTTATGGTTGTGGGAACAGTGCTCCCAGGTACCAGTGTTTTCTTTGTCTTGGACTCTGAAGTCCGCACATGATTTGATTTCTCAAGCATCCCTCCCTGCAACTCTGCGACCTAGAAATTCTTTTTTCTCCCACAGGTAGGAGGATAATGAGGTTCAGACAGTTTAATTAACTTGTCCTGACTCACACAGTGAGTGATGGGGTAGAGTTGGGGTTCACATTGAATCTGATCGGAACTGAAGCTGCAGCTACTTCTGTTACACTGCTGGGGAGTAAAAGAAGGCTTCTGGGGGCTTATTTGGGAGATCGGGAAGAGGGAGGGCTCCGTTTTCCCTGCCAAACTTGTGAAGGACTGTTCAGCTTCCAAACTAGATCTCTAGTTTTATTTGCCTTAAAACATCACGAAACTTCACATAAGAATCCACATCCGGGTCCTATCCTGAACGTTGGAAAGACCTGTTGGTACCAAGCAGGGACTGTCCAGCAGTTTTAGCTGCCCTGTCCCTGGGGAATGAGCCCTTACATGCTCAAAGTGCCCCTGCTGATGTCCTCCCCTCAGGATCTTGCCTGCCAGGTCCTATGGTCACTTGACTTTGTGACCCTTGGTCCAGTCACCATTTGATCCTGTGAGGTCACAGTGAACCCAGATGGCTTCTGGCACACTTTGCTTGGATTTTGTCCTCTCTTCCCGGCTCCCTCCAGCCCTACAAACCCCTTTTCTGATTTCCCTTTTGTTAGTGACCATCACTTAGTGTGCTTTTAAAAATGGTTCTCCTGGTACCTCTTAGTAACCTGGAAAAAATAGTTCCAGGAGTTCCTGTTTTGTTCCTATCCAAGGACTCGGTAATTGTCATCGTTGAGTTTTGCTTTGTTCCCAGTGGTCTGCTGGGCCCTCAAGTGAAAACCCCATTAGCCTCATTGACTGTTGGAAATGTGGAGACTCCAGGTCTTCAGGTCTCATTGGTGGTAGAGTGAGGCTGATGGAACCCCTGCCCCCTGGAAAGAGCAAGGGAGGCAGGAAGAGCAGGGAGCCGCAACATCCAGGGCTCAGAAGGAAGCGGCTGCCCGGAGCACTCAGGCCTGCAGTCCTGGGCTGGACCCCAGCAGGGAAGGGGGGGTCACTTGTACATGCTGGGGAAACCCTCGTAGTCAGGAAGAGCGGGCAGAAGGGCCCTGCCGGGCCACAGCGAACCAGACTCTCCCTGGGCTCCATGAGTCTCATTACTGCCCTCTGGTCAAGAGCTGAAAGATAAATGGTCCCTGAACACGGTTGCCCTCAGTGATTTTCTGGACTTCTTATTTGGTGGTGGTGGTGGTTCTTAAATGACTGCCTCATAGGCCCTCTTGGCCTCCCTGCTGGCCCTCTGCAAGCTCACATCTTAGCTGTGAGGATGTCCCTCAGTCCTGGTGGTCATGTCCCCACTTTCTTGTTGAGAAGCAGCCCTGCCCCCGCAGGTCCTGTGGGAGTCCTGAGGTAGCCCAGTTTTTAGTGACAGAGACCTTCACAGAAGACCTCAGAGTTTCTGCCTCTCGCATCCTGTGGTCACGGATAACCCAAGACTCTTTCCCAGTTTAAACCTGTGCCTGTGTCTGTGTTTGAGCCTGTGAGCACCTGCTCTCCAACAATCTGAGAGGACAGCTCTGCTGAAAGCCCCCCGCGGAGGAGGGTTGCCTCACTGGTAGGTACCTCTTTTGTAATGGAATTAGGTCACTGTATTCAACAAGCATCTCATTAATGCATTAATGTGTGGAGGAGGTCTCCTGGGGCCTTGGAATGTAAAGCACAGCAGCACTTCATTCACATTTTCAGCTGCCGCCCTCAGAGTCTCTGCCATAGCTGTGTTGGTGTCTGTAGACTGCTTTAGGCATGATTTGTGTTCACATTGAGACTTCACGTATTTTTTCAGGGCACCTTGCACCGGGTGTGTGTGTGTGTGTGTGTGTGTGTGTGTGTGTGTGTGTATTTTTATGGGACAAGTAGGTACAAACTTGACTGTAAGTTCCTCGAGGTCAGGGTTTATATGGAATTGTTCTAACCTCAGTCCTCCTCCTGGTTATTCCTTTAGCACAGGAGAGAAACCTCAACAAGACTTTGCTGTATGGGGCAGGCCTATAACCCCAGCAGCTCTGGAGGCTGAGGCAGGAGGGTCGCAAGTTCAAAGCCAACCTTAGCAACTTAGTGAGACCCTGTCTCTAAATAAAATTTTAAAAGTGGGGGGAGGGCTGGGGATGTGGCACTCTTAGGTTCTATCCCTGGTTTAAAAAAAAAAAAAATTCAGCAAGTTTCCCTGCATGATGCAGATAATGAGGGGCAGGGTAGGCAGTGAGTCCAGTCTCCCGGCCCCAGGCTGGCAGTGTGCTTGGCTGGCAGCCCCAGGGGGCCTCCTGAGCCTGGATCCGATTGGCAGGTGTCAAGGTTTTGACTCATTGACCTTGGACATATCATTTTGTTTCTCAGAGCTTGAGCCTTCTCATCTATGAAAAGAGGAGACTAATAATCACCTGTGCTCTCTCCTAAAGGTGCCATGAGAATCTGGTGAGCTGTGGTCAACACCATGGTATATAAAAGGGTAAATTCCAGGGAAACATACTTTTTCTGCTTAATAATGAAAGTCTTCATCAAATTTTGCGGGTTTTTTTCATTTGAAATACACATTTGAATTTTCTGTTCCAGCCTAGTGTAAGGTACTCAGATAAATCCTGGATCATGGACGCTGAGGCAGTTGCACTGGGCCTTTGGGGCTGCAGTCTGCATAACCAGCCAGTGGAGTGGCTTTAGATGAGTACAGGCGGGGCTGACCAGGGCCCAGGAGTGGTCACCATCTGCCAGCTGTGCAGAGGAGAAGAGGCTCTCTCTAAGCTTGTGTAGCCATTCTTCAGGGCAGGGCTACCCTGTGGCCGGAGCATTGTGCTGGGGAGTAGAGCTTTGTCTGTGTGGTTGGTTGTCACCTTTGCGTTCTGATCGGGTCCTCCGATGGCTGTCTGGGAAAGGTGTCCTCCAGGCCTCTCCCAGCAGGACGGCTGTCAGGTAGCTCTCCTAAGTGAGTGGCAGTTTAATCAAAGCTTAATGCTCTTCAGGTTAGGGAGTAAAAGCAGTCCCTAAAGAGACTGGGGCCACTGAGTTTATACCCTTTGTCTTCACAACACCACTGGATGTTTCGGTTTTCATCAGCATCAAACCCTCATTGTTCCCTTTTCTCTCCTCCAGTGAAAGCAAGTACCCCACCCCCACATCCAAGGTAAAAGTCTCTGACCTGACGTTTAATGTACTTAGAAAGGACTTACGCACGAGAGTTATTTTCAAAGTATTCCTGTGTAAGTGTATACTTCTGATATCAATCATCTTTAAAAAAAAGAATCTTCCTCTAATGAGTGGAATTATTTGAATGAAAATGACTCTTTGGAGCGGCTATATAAAGTTGGTAGCTTCCTCACGTGGAGAGATGGGGACCTGAGTGTCCATGTCACCTCACATTTCTCACGTGTGATTTCCTCTGCTGGCCACATCTCCTTGCTTGATGTCCTCCTTTGTCTCTGGTCTTGTCTTCTGGTCTTGTCCAGGGCCCAGCTCAAGGCCCTGTAGGTGACCAGGCTCCCTCCCTAATCCTGTCTACCCTCCACCCCGAGGTTCCCAGCCCCGCTGGCCTGTTGTCCTGCAGACCCCTCCTGTGCTGGTGCAGGAGGCAGGCTCCTCACCCCTCAGTGTGACCAGCCGAGCCCTCATCTCAGCTTCCTGTCCTCCTGCTTGATGGCCCCCCCCCTAGCTGTCACTTGGCATTTTTGTTCTTCTCTTGCCTGCCCAAGCATCCCTGCGTCTTTCTGACCCCAGCGTTTGACAGAGCACCTGGCAGGCAGGATCTACGCTCCAAACCTACTTGACCTGTGTTAAGTTCTCATGCGAGGAGGTCCCCACTCTGACCCAGTCCCACCTTGGAAGCCACCTGCCAGTGTCTTTTCCATGAACATCTTGTTCTGCCTTCCAAAGTGACGGAGCACTTCATGCCACCACGATTGACTTGGAATCTGTGTGCTTTCAGAAGCTACAAAGCATCTTTGTTCTTGGTGCTGATGATCAGATTGGACCACAGGAAAATGTTTTTATACCATAAGTCATAATGGATGTTTTCAGTTGGCTCTTCTGCTAGGTCTAGTGCTCGGGAGTTCTTATAATTAGACCCAGCCTGCTGGGGAGAAGGGCCTGAACACTCTTCCCAGAGGAACTATGAAGACGCAGCAGTGTGATGAAAACACCTCAGGGACCCGTGTGTGCCTGGCCCCCTCGTGCTATCTGGGCTGTAGGGTGCTCTATAGCCTGGAGCATTCCAGCTGGCCTCTGAACTGGCTGGCTGATGGGTACCTGTTAGGTTACCTGTGGTCTCGACTGAACATGAGCAAAGACCGTGCTGTCCCAGCATGCCTCGTACAGGACTGGGTCTCAGGATGAAGGACAGGGGTCGTGTTTGAGATATTATGCTGCTGGTGTGGAGCACAGAGTGGGCGGTTTTTTCATTTTCTGTGTATATTTTATCGTTTACAGCATGGAATCTGAATGATTGATTTAGGCAGAATGGAGAAGGTGATGTTGATGATTAACAGGCACATGCTGGCACCGAGGTGTAGAGGGATCTTCTGGATGCACTGTCGACACCACAGGCACTACTAAGTGGAAGCTGCCTAGCCCCTTGGTGGCATCCGCTGTCCCTCTGATTCATTCATTTGCTACACTGTTTGGGATGGGTGGCCTTCCTGTCCAAACTCGTCCTCCTTATACTTGCCAGATTCTAAGATTACAATTAGGGTGAAGAATCACAGCTCCCCTTATTTTAGTGTTTGTTTTAACCAAGCATTTTGAAGTCAGGAAAGCTTGCTAGCATGCCTGTAGGAACACTGTTCTCAAGACCAGGGATGAGTGGACTGTGGCCTCCCAGTGCAAGTCAACGTCTCCTTGCAAGCCCGAGCTGCGACAGTCTGCCCAGGTGTGATGTGGCTTCAGCAAACACATCCAGCGACAGTGTTGTGGGTTTCCCAGTATCCTCTTAGTCAGTTTGTTTAAAATGGTTCATTTTTATTCTTATTTATGGTCTTTGAGTCTGGCAGGTGTGAGGAGGGGCAGGCGTGCACTGGCAGGTTGTACACCCAGCAGTGTGACCTGCCCTCAGTGCCTGTGGTCCAGAGGCAGCTGGCCTCCACTCATTGGCCTCCTGGCTCTGGCCTCTCAGTTCTCAGCCTAAGCACCATGCAGCTGAACTCCGGCGTCTGTGCACCCAGACCTCATTTTCTATGAATATTTTTCTTTCTTCAGCTATGTCGTGAGCTCCTATGGTGTGGGGACCTTGGGTTCTTTGTTTCTGCTGCCTGTTAACACTGGCTGTGCTTTGAGGGCAGCTGGAATCTTCTTGTATTTAGCCGTGAACATGCTCTGGCCTCCTGGACCTCACCAGCCAGGCCTCACTTGCTCTGTGTCCTCTGGAGAGGTGCTCTGGGGCTGAAAGCCAGTGGCCTCTCCAGCCTGCAAGCCCCTTCAGGCTGCACAGCCCTCCCCTGGCAGTGCCAAGGTACAGGCCCCTCTCTCAGGAGGTGGCAGGGACAACAGTACTACAGGGTTCGGTGGGCCTGGCTGATGTCCCTGTGCACCTAGGGCTATTCTAAGTCACATGCATTTTGACTTATTAAAAAGGACATTGGATTCAACTGTCAGATCTCTTTACTTGGGTGAGTTGCCCACCCTCTATGCCCTAGTTTCCCCTTCTGGAAGGCAGTCCTCGTGGACCTAACGGGGTCCTGCCCTAGCATGGCCCTTTTATTCAGACCTGGCATTTAATAAGAACTCAGTGTCCATATGCTGCTCTTGAGTGGAAGTAAGAATGTTTCTCTTGTTCTTTCAAATGAAGGCTGAGGCTTGGGAACGCCTCCCAGCAGATGTGTGCTGCCTGTGGGTGCAGCATCAGAGCTTGTCCTGTGGCCACAGCCAGTGAGGACCAGGCCTGGACTTGAGCGCAAGTCAGGTGGAATAGCTGAGGCTGGCCTCCAGTGTGCTCCTCCTGCTTCAGCCTCCCAAGTTGTGTAAGCATACCTGGCAGCATCAGCTATTCCCCATAGTCAAACGGTATGGCAAGTGTACAGTAAATGGATATATTTTTACCTATTCAGCTGCCACAAAAGAGATAACTGATAGCAAATAACGAGTTTGCTCTGAACCCAGGAAGCAGTAGGAGAAGGGTAGCCAGCAGGCAGTGTGCTCCCGCTCCAGCTGTGCTTCTTGCTGGCCGGCTACTCAGCCCTCAGTTTGCTGGGCTGTCAATTGGGGTGCTGGAGTGAGCATCTTAAAATCGCGTATTTCCCCCCCTAAATAACATCTGCTAAGATATTCAGGAGTCATGGCGCATATCAATCCAGCAGTGTGTGCTAATTATTATCCCACCGCAGGAAGGACAGTGAGTGGCATATAGACCTGTGTGAGCCCTGACAGAAGCAGGGCTGGGATGTGGCTCAGTGGCAGTGTTTACCTAACATGCACAAGGCCCTGAGTTCCATCCCCAACATCACAAAACAGAAAGCGTTGTTGAAGGAGTTACCCTCTCCTTGCAAAATGATGAACGTTTTTTGGAATGACGGAGGAGTAGAATCGAAGACTCGTGGTTGGGAAACACTGGCTTTGGTGCCTCGTACCAGGTGAAGCCTGGTGTGCCTCCAAGTGCAGGCTAGTGGACATTCCCTTATCTGGGGCCTGGAAGGATGCTAATGAGGCCAGTGATGCTCACTGGGTGCAGAGTGGAGGGGCGTGCACTCTTCCGCCTGTGTTTGCATGGACAGGGTCGCAGGTGTGGGGATCATTGCCAGGTCAGATGGGAGCCTGGCCTGACACAGGGGAGGCCCTTTGCCCCTATGGATCCCCTTTCCCAGGAGGAGAGCTGAGGTGCTGAGCTTGATTATCAGAGAACCCAAGGCTCACCCCAAGTACCCAGCACTGCCTGAGAGGAAACTGGGGAGGGCCAAACCAGAGGCCCCCCAGCTCTGCCCCAGCCAGCTGCAGGGAGTTCCTCAAACTCAGCCTCTCTGGTCTTGGATTCTTCCCCTGCAAGGGGCCTCCAACAAGCACCCAATCAAATCTCCTCACTGTGCCTGGGAGCAGGGGCAGAGACCTTTGGGAACTGGGAGCCTTCCCCAGGTCACACTGGTGACTGGTGACCCCAGCTTTTCTGCTGAGCCCTGGGCTTTCCATTCCCTAAACCGACTGCTGCCTCGTGCTGTGCAGAGAGCCTTCCCCGGGGACTCGGAGCCACTTGGCTCAGACCTCTGCTTCTTTGCGGCCTTCGCCATGCACCTTCTGTTGGGCTTTGTGGGACTTTCACGGACTTTTGTAGCTTTTCTCAGTTTGGAAGCATAGCAAACACAATTGCACTGTGATCTTTTGTACCTTAAATGTCTGTGGCATCCCCTGAGAGCTAGCTTGAAAGGAGTGTTCTCACAGAGAACGACACACTAAGATATCAAGCGAGGAAGCTGAGCTGGCCAGCTGCCGCACACAGCCCAAGGGAGAGCATAGATCTACCGCACTTCCCTCTCCCTCCTGGTGTCTCTGCGAGGACCATCTCAGGTTCAAACATCCCCCTCAGGGTCCTCTGACTAAATACTTTCTTTTCTTGGCTACATCCTTTATTTTTTTAAACTCTTGATTAAACCCAGCAGTGCTTTACCACTGAGCCACATCCCCAGTCCTTTTTAGTTTTTGAGACAGGATCGCTAAGCTGCTTAGGGCCCCACTAACTTTCTGGTGCCTTCCTTGAACTTGCAACCCTCCAGAGCCGCTGGGATTACAGGCGTGCACTACTGTTCCTGGCTTCTAGACTGTCTCTTTAAAAAATAGAGAATTGAGAAGTTAGCTAGATCTTCTCCTCTTCCTTCCCATGCATTCCTGCCGCAGCAGTCTTTAGAGAGGTGTAGGAACAATGACCTGAGTAGGGGACTCAGAACATGCCGTTTCCTTGCCTAGCTTCATGGAGACAGTTCACTTTGAATCGGCAGAAATAATCGTGTACTTTCAGCAGGGTGTCTGGCTAACCCCCAACATATAATAATTTTTCGTTGTTCATATTGGTTACAAATTGAAGTCTCAAATTAGAATTATGAAAGAAAACCATTATTATAAATGTTATTATACCTAACATGACAACAGATTCAACTTGAGAACATGATGTGAAACTGTTTGTAGATAAAGCTTAGCCTAAAAAATAGAAGTTCTCTCTACCCTAAGTGCATCCATCATTTAACCCACTTTGTCCCATGAGCCCTGATGGCGAACATGTATAAAAACTCAAACAGCAAATATACCACTTTCGGTGGCTTTGAAACAGTTACTCTTTGCAGACCTGGAAACCTGGGACTTCATGGGTTAAAGTCTTTATTCTAATTTAGAAGAGTGAAAGCTCTCTTGCCTTTCCTCTCCTCCCTGGGTGCCAAGTTGCCCAACAGTCAGAGGGGAGCATGGCTGAGCCGGTGCCTGTGGCCAGGTGCGGCGGCTTCCCGGCCTTCCTGCCTGTTCAGACACGCTGTCTCAAGGCATCAGAATGAAGTCTGCCCTGTTCTTTGTGGCACAGTGAAAGACTGAGATTCTTTCTATTGAAATGAAGCAACTGGGACAAAAAAGAATCCTTTTTTCTTCCTTTGATCTCTTTTAAAGAAATATGGATAAAAGATTAGGAGGCAGACCTAAGTTGGGGTCCTGGGGATCAATTATGAGTGGCCTTGGATTTTGCTCTTCTAATGAAGCCAGGGTGGAAAGCGATCCACTGGATGGATGTGCAACCAAGAGGAGCGCCCAGGAGGGGTAGCAGGCGGCTGGGCTCTGCCTGGGGGACGGGAGGCTGAAGCAGGGGTCCCTCCAGGGCGCGCGCCCCCCCAGGGGCCAGTATCTGGTACAACCCGCATCTGATTTCTGCTTTTCCCTCAAACCCCAGATTGAAGGAGAAGTATAATTACAGTCTTCATCAGCACTGCGTCCCATCCACCGCGGTTTTTAAGATAATTGAGAGGCTTTCTTACCTTTCAATGTGGGGTGGCTGTCCATTCACCTGTCCAGTGCCTTCCAGCTGTGGGGAGCTCCCCTCCCCTGATGAGGAGTCAGGTGGGATTAAGGCTGGCAGCGAGGTGGGCTTTCTGGTGGGCTGCAGCAGGCAAGCATCTTCTCCCCTGCCAGGGAGGGTTGGGTGCTCCCTGCCCCTCTGAGGCCGCCCTCAGCGGCACCCTTTGAAACTCGCCTGCCCAGGAACAACTGGAGAGACCTGCTCTCGATAATGTGCGTGACTCACCTTGAGGAGTAGGTGAGGTTTGTAGATGGTGGAGAGCTTCCTGAACCTGCAGCAATCAGACGGTGACTCACCTGAGCAGCAGAGGCTGCAACCTGAGCATCAGGAGTGGGCTTAAGGGGTGGGTGGCAGCGCTCCGGCTCGGCCTGCTCGCCAGCCCCGTCTTCAGGTCGGGCGGATTTGTTCTGTCTTGTTTTCTCTCTCTCTCTTTCTTTCTTTCTTTCTTTCTTTCGTTCTTTCAGAAAATCGTATTTGTAGCCTCCTTGCTGGGTTAATTCTGGATTTAAAAAGGAACAAAAAATATATTTCATGAGAGAAATTCTTTAAAATATTATTACACACATTATTTAGAGAGTAAAATTGAAACGCATTTATAGTAAGTAGCAGTTAATAACTTTTGGAATCCAGTAATGGTATTCTTGAATCTGAGGAAATTTGTAGAATATTTTCACACATATACCAATATAACTATCCAAAGTATTCTAAAATAAAGGTAACCTAGAGACTGGTTCACTGAATCCCATGAATGTTATTCTTCAAAATGAAAAAATAATTTGTTTAATTCTTTCTGAAGAGCACATCACAGTGATAAATTTATATAATATACTTTTAAAAAATTTAATTAATTTTAGAACTTTCAAAAAGATCTCAAGTTCTGGTATTTGTTTGAATGCAACATTTTAAATAAGTTAATTTAACCAAATGGAATCAATACTTATGACTATTTGTTATAAATGAAGATAAATTAAAATCAAATGTCAGGTGAAAACATTTTTCATGCCAGTACATCTGTAATACGTATTAGTGTGTGCTTATGACTTACGGAAATAATAAATATATATTTATTATAATAAATAAAAAAAATAGTTGGTTCTCCTTCTGTGTACAGAAAAGCAAATATGTCCAGTTGCCAGTATTGGGGTATCAAAATTATATTCCTTCAGTTGCCTTTTCCTAAACACACAAATGCAGAAAACTACAAGGTTAGTATTTTTCCATTCTGAGTGGGGTGGGGTTTGTGTGTCATGACCTAGCGAAGGCCTCCGAATGGAAGTTGGCCTAATCTTGTGTGCATGTCCTGGGGTAACCTGCAGTTTTTTGCTGGGGCTGAGGCTGTCTGCACAGCTTTGTGTTTTGCCTGGAGCGTGTGCAGCCTGTCCATGCCTTTGAGCAGCAGGGTCATGCCCTGCAGACCTTCTTTTGGATTGAACTTTTTCTTTTTATCATGGTGCATAAAGAATGAATGATCTGGGCTGTGCTGTAGCTCATTGGTAGAGCTCCTGCCTTGCACGTGTGAGGCACTGGGTTCGACCCTCAGCACCACATAAAAATAAATAAAGATATTGTGTCCAACTAAAACTAAAAAAAAAAGAGAATGAATGATCTGCTGCTCATTGTTCAGTAGCTTGCTGGCAGAACAACTGCCAAGTCTTAAGAGCATCGATTCAAAGGGAGACATCCCTGCAACCTTTCCAAGCATGCTGAGCAAAAGTCTACATGTTCTTAGGACTGCCAGTCACATTCCCAGGAGAGATGGCATAGTAGGGACCTTCCCAAGATGTTATTCGACAGGCTTCCCTTACATGAATATAGCCAGTTCTGCTCTGTTATGAACTTCAAGTTTTAATACCTGGGTTGACTTTCTCACTTGGGTCAGTGATCTTTTTTTTTTTTTTTTTAAACTTTAAGGAAAATGCCCCCCCCACACACCTACTGATGGTTTTGATTTTTTTCCTTAATTATAAATTTGAAAGGAAAATGTTTTGGTAACTCAATATTTTATCACCTGGATTTAAGTGGCGTTTTAAAAAAGGTGAAGTGCAAGAGGGTTGGGATGGGCCCTTCTCACCCTGAAGGCCTCTCCAGGTCCTTGGGTGTCTGTCTAGGTCCTTGGGTGTGTGTCCAGGCTCCTGGCTGTGTGTGGTGGCTGCTCAGGAGGGCAGGGCTGTGTCCTTCCCTGGGATAGGCCTGGGGCAGAGCAGGCCTCCCCTCCTCACTAGCCAGTAGCCAGGCGAGCCCTGTCTGGGGACAGTAGCTGTGTCCACCTCCGGCTGTCGGTGCACACCAAGTCTGGTAATGTCCAAGTTCACCCAAGTCAGCCTTAGTGCAGCAGTCTCCCTGTGGTGCCTTATGCCAGTCTCAAGCCAGGGCGAGTTGCAGCTGGTCTTACCTGACATTCGAAAAGGGAAATCCTTCATGTTTAGTCACAAAAGAAGTGCAGGCCTTGAGAACAGTGGCCAGCAACCAGCCCATAACTTTGTAAGTGTTCACATCATCGAAAGGTAAACCAGTGGAGTTTTTATTTCTGTTGATTTTTATAGCAAGTCTCACATTTCATAAAAGCCCTGGGAGATTTTATAGTAATAACTGCTTTGCTGCTTCGTTGGAAGATCTTGGTAAATGCAGGGTGGCGTTTTAGTAATGCTATTTAGCCCATTCAAATCTCAAATTTATTTTGAATACAAGACATCCTTTGTGTCTATGTGTGCATTTCTGCCACCATAATGCTTAGATTTTTTAAAAAAAATTCCTTTTTGTTTCAACTAAGAGTGGTATTATTTCCTCTTGGAATTATTTTTAAAGCTGTTAAACCCACACATCAGGTGAAGGAGTGGTTCAGTCAGATTTACCAGTTGCTGCCGTTTTTCACACAGTCCTCACCCCACCCACACTCATACATACATTTTTTTGGGGAAATGTGTTTTAAGGTGCAATGGATCAAACTTACCTTTAGCATGTGTTTCCAAAAAAGCAATATGTATTTTCTTACTTTATCATAATAGTATTATAAGTCCAGATAATAATGTTGAGATAATGAATAAAGACATACTCCCATGTGAAAATTTTGACAATTTTTAATGTTATCTTTTAGCCTTTTTTTTTTTTTTTTTTGAAGTGCAATTCAGTCATCACATGTTACATTTGGTTTGATGCTGTATAGACTCTTTAATTCTTTAGGTTAATTCCTCTACTTTTTTATTTTTACTTTCCCATTAATCCTTCTGAACTTTTAAAATTTTTTTTCCTTTTTGTGGTACTGAAGATTAAACCCAGGGGGAGCTCTGCAGTGGGCACCCCCAAACTACATCCCGGCCCTTTTTATTTAGAGACAGGGGCTCACTAAGTTGCTTAGGACCTCACTAAATTGCTGAGTCTGACCTTGAACTTTGAATCCTGCCTTAGTCTCCTGAGTCACTGGAATTACCTGTGTGGTCCACTGTGCTTGGCTCCTCTTGGCTTTTGAAATCTGTGTCTGCCAAGTCCATCCAGGGGGTTGTGTAGCAGGAGGGGCTTCAAGACTCTGGGTCCTTAGACATGTCAAGCTGTCCACATCAGGATTTAGAATTTGACATGGGAAGGGGATGTCTATAAGCCTTTTAAGTCTTTAAGCCTGGTTCTTAGATTACTAACTGACAAGTCCTAGAACAAAATTCTATTTTTTTTTTAAATACTGGGTGGCTCATTCAACTTTTCTTGGGTTCAGTGTCTATTAAATGACCTACTTTGAACCTAGATATTTGGATGATAAATCTCATAACCTCACTGACTTCTCAAAACATAGTCTTCAATAGACAGAGGTGCCAGGGGGGAGAGGTGTTTCTCACATCTCCCATAGAATTGGAATTGGCTGAGGGGACAGGTGGGCTTCTCAGTCCTGAAGTGAGCTCTTTGTTTCTGCCCCTCACCTGTGTCTGTAAGTCCTTGGGCAGCTGTCCTTGGGCTGCTTGGTCTCCGGGAGGCTCCTCCATGGCCTCAACTTCTTTCTCTCCTCCCTTCTTTACTTGGCATTGGTGTGAACTGGGGACAGTGTCCCCTCCAGTGCCTAGCATTTGTGTTGTGACCTCATTGTTCTCTGTCACTATAATCTCAGACATAGCCATTTCTTCAAGGAGATGCTCATGAAGGCTGTCGAAGACCTTGATAGCACAGTAACTCATTATTACTAAAGACGAGAGGGTTGTCACTGAAACCTAGCTCTAGGGATTTCTCTTGAATCCCATGCCTTTTCCACATAGCCTGAGCCTACAACAAGGACTGCAGTGAAATCTTCACCAGGTCCTACTGGTCCATCTCTGCGCACAAAGCCATTCTAATCCTGACTCACACCCAGGGTGCCATGTGTAATTATCACAAACCCTTTAATGTGCCTTTGAAGAGATCGCTATCTTTGGTCCCTGTGGCTTGAATTACTGTGTTTAATCTGTCACCTGGAATGATTTGCATCTGTCAGGTTGGCTTCAAATAAAGTACTTGCCTCTTCTGGCTTGAGAACTCTACATGGAATGGTGGACGAAAGGGGCTGATGAACTGGACCTGAGTCTGAGCTGGCCTGCGTCTGGCCCCTGCCCCTCGCCCCTGCCCCGTGGTGATATTCCCTTTGAGGCTGGCCACTTACTTCATCCAGGTCCGGCTGTGGGCAGGTTGCTCATGGGAGGCCGTGTTAGGCTGCGGCAGGACTAGACCAGGCCAGGTGGACTCCAGAGTGCAGGGCTGAGTAGCCATTCACTGTGGGCAAAGCCAGCAGGAAGCCGATCCCTGCCCAGCAGGGAGCCTGGGGAGGCCTCCTGGGGGAGGGAACCTCAAGGGAGCCTGCACAGGGACCATTGCCGGGAGCTCTGTGGTGCCTAGGGAGCCAGCAATGCTTTCTTGTTGAAAGGCCAAGGGAGAGTGAAGGGGTGAACTGACAGGCAGAGTCTGTGTGCACGGTGAGGTCGGAATGCTCAGAAGCTGAGCGCCTACCTCAGCCCAGGGCTTAAGGTGTTTCCCCGATACTTGGTTTGCCTTGAGAACGTTCCTAGGTTCCCTTTAGTGATAAAATGAATAGTCCTTGAAATACTTTCTGTGATCTATACTGACAGTTTTCTCTTCTACTGAGGAGGAAATCCACCCCCACTCTGGAATGGTGGTAAGGTAAGGCCGAGTCGGGGACCCATGGGAGCAGGGAGTGTTGCTCACAGTGCAGGCATTCCTGGTTTGAAGAAATACAGTTACACAGCAACTGTAAAGATAAAAATATTAATAGAATATAAATTTAATAAATCCGCTGATATTGTTTAAAAAACAAAGCTCTACAAGTATTCACATACACATCAGGTAAAGTTGCTTACGCTGGCTATCACTAGGCAAAGCCACGTGCGAATATCCAACTTACAACTGAAGTCAGACGTCACGGTGGCAGGGAGGGCTGGGTGCGGCTTGCCCACTTTCTTACCAAGCTGCTCCTGCCCGTGGGAACACGGCCTTTGATCCTGCCCCTGCTCCTCGGCAGTTTCTGTGTGGTGGTGTCACTGCGTGTCTCAGTGTAGGGAGGACCAGCTGACCTGTCCTCAGGAACCCTGGGGAAAGCCTGGCTAACGCGGCTGCTGTCCTTCCTCTGTGGAACTCTTGGCTCACCCGTGCTTTATGGGAGTTCAAGTGTGCTTCCTCCAGCTCCCACGCCTTAGGGTCACTTTCAACCTTCAGAGGGCCTCATCCTGCTGTCACTTTCTCCCTGACTGTCTTGTTTTCCAGCACAGGGGTTTGCCCTCCCCACCCCAGCGTCTTCCCTGTTCCTCTTCTGTCTGCTCTGACCCGAGGTTCTTGTCTTCTTCCTCATCCTCTCCCTGTCTCAGGGAAGACTGTTCCCTTGGCCTGGGGTCTGGCCAGCCTCCAGGGCTCTAGTCCCTGTCCTGTCTCTGCTGAGCAGACTGCACCACCCGGCTCTGCCATGCTTCAGGTTCCAGATGCCCCGTGTCTGCTGTGTGGCCTTCCTTTTGACCCAGCGGCTGTGCTCCCTTCTGAGTGCTGTTTCTTCTTTCAAGCTGCAGTTCAGAGATTTATCTGCAGTGACCTCCTTCCTCAGTTTCCCCACTTGGACTGGCAGCCTTTCCCCTGAGGTTCCAAATCAGGTGACCATGCACCTCCCCACCTACCGCATCTGCACTCACTGTGGCCTGCGTTCCTGACCAGTGTGCTACTTCAGACGCTGTTGACCTGGTGTTGGGGCGATAACAGAGGATCCACTGACCTGAGGCAGACAAAGCCACTTGGGGACCTCCTTCCCCTGGAGTCCTCGGTGCTGGAGGAGCTGAGAGTCTTCAGAGGGTGGAGGGCCTGCCCTTCCTGCCCCCGAGTCTGTGGCAGCTTGCATGCTTGTAGAGTCTAGAGTCTCCCTCGTCTCTCCAGGGGCCACTTCCTCCCCTTTCTCACTGCTGGTATTGACATTGGACTGCGGGGTGGTGCGGTGTTGGTCTGCAGCCTACCTGCCTGTGATTGGCTTGCAGACCTGCCCTGGGTGCTGATGGGCGCTGTGTCCCAATGGGGGGTGCCATATGCTCACTTTGTACTTCACTTTCATTACTTTTTCCCAGCATGAAAACTAATCATACCTGCCTTGTGGGGCTATAAGAATAGAGCAGCAGGTATCCCTGCAAGTGTCGAGCACGGTGCCTGGCACGTAGCTGGCACTCAGCCGATGAGCGTGAGCTGCTGGGGAAGCCCTGGGAGGTTCGTGTGTGCCTCTGGGCCTGAGCTGCTGAGCCAGCAGGCCCTGTGCTCACAGCCCACACATGGATGTGTTGTTTGTGGAGTCGGAGTCTGGGGGTGGCTTCGGAAGTTATCAAAATTACAGGAAATACCATGTAAGAGCCTGAGGCTCTTTCCTGAGGTCATAAATACCGTGGTTGAAAACTGGGTTCCGAAGCCAGGGTGTGAGTGAGCGCCCCAGCCCCCCTGCCTGCAGGTTAGGAGGCCCCAGGCAGGTCACCTGACCTGTGTCCAGCTTCTTGTCTCCAATGTGGAAGCGTGGAAGCGGCAGTAGCACTTCACCAGCTTCTCAGTCGGTGCCTGGGCTCTCACATCTGCCTGGTGCACTGTCATAGTAACATGGGCTGCTTCTGCCCTGCTGGGGCCAGTTTCACCCCTGCTGTTCTTGCCAGCCACAGCCTCAGTTCTCCATTGTTGTAACCCCTGGCAAGGCATGCTGGGTGCTCCGACACAGTCATGAGCTTTCCAAGTGCCAAGTCCTCACCCCTGCCTGCCACCTTACTGCTGCCCTACTCCCTTTAAGGACTTTATCTCCTGGGGACCCATCTGGCTCTTGGTCAGGACAGCAATGCTGTCAGTCATCTTGATGGAGGTGTGACCTTAAGGAGTGTTGAGCGCAGTGGCCCTTGACATGTGGTTCACATCTGTGGCATTACTGTCACTCAGGAGCTTATGCCAGGCCCTCCCCAGCCCACTGAATCAGCTATTCTGGGTGGGTTTAGCAATCTGTTTTCAGATCCCTCCAGCTGAGTCTGGTACTCACAGGTCATGAGTGTATGTGACACACGTGTCCCATGTTCCCGTTATCCCCATTTGATCCATGTAGAATCCAAAATATTGAGGTATGTTCCTTGGCACTTCACAAGATTTGTCAATTTTACGCTTAGTAGGACTCTTATCTAAACAAGGTTTCCTTAGCTGTAGTGTTTTTCTTTTTTTAGTTATAGTTGGACACAATAGCTTTATTTTGTTTATTTATTTTTATGTGGTGCTGAGGATCGAACCCAGTATCTCACGTGTGCTAGGTGAGCGCTCTACTGCTGAGCCCCAGCCCCAGCCCCAGCCCCAGCCCCAGCCATAGTGTTTTAATCAGCTTTTACTCCACTGTAACTAAAGGACCCGACCAGAACAACTTTAGAGGAAGAAGAGTTTATTTGGGAGCTCACAGTTTCAGAGGTCTCTGTAGACAGTGGGCTCCATTCCTGGGGGCTCACAGTGAGGCATAACATGGTGGTGGAAGAGTGTGGCCGAGGGAAGCAGCTCACATGATGATCAGGAAGCAGAGAGACTCGGTTGCCAGATACAAAAAGTACCCCAAAGGCACGCTGCCAGTGCCCCCTCCTCCAGCCACACCCCACCTACCTCCAGCCATACCCCACATGCTTCCAGCCATACCCCACCTGCCTCCAGTCACTACCCGGCGAAGCCCATCAGGGGTTAGCACACTGATGGAGTCACTGCCTCCAGTCACCACCCCGTGAAGCCCATCAAGGGTCAGCAGACTAATCGGGTCCAGGCTTTTACAACCCAGTCATTTTCCCCCTGGACTTCGTGTATTTTTCTCAAGTGTGAGTCTCTGGGAACACCTCACAGCTAACAGCCCACCAGGCCTGGGCCACTATGCCCTGCGGGTTCTGATAAGTTCACCTAGAGTGTGCTGCAGGAATCCCCCTTCAGAAGGATGTGCCTTGTCGTCCCCAAGGTGGCTCTCACTGCTACTCTCCTTCCCCTTCCCTTCCACAGGGCACTCCCTTGTGGCCGCAGGGCATCCCTCCCCTCCTGGGGATTGGAGGACATCTCAGCTCCTGACAAAGGCCCTCCCTGTGCCCGACCCGCAGGTGGCAGAGCTCAGCTGCCTTGGCTTCACCTTCTCCTCTGTCATTGGTGGCTATGCGTCATCAGCCTGCTCTGTAGGTGTCTGGAGCTTAGGACTTGGGGTGGCTGGTTTGGGAAGTTCTTCGTTTTGTGACTGTCACTTTGGGATGGCTCTGATATGCTCCTTCTTGACGAACATTCTACTGTACAGATCAGGCCCTCTCCTTCTAATGGTAAAATCATCATAATGGATGGAGGATTTGTGTTTATGGAAGGCAGATTTGCTATTGAAATTCTTTTGGGAAAGATTTTTCAAAGAAGTCATATATACTTGCTGTACCCACTTCCAGGGGAGATTGAAAGTGCCATTAGTTGTGAGAAACATAGGGGAGAGCACAGGCACAGAGAATGGATCAGCATGGCTTAGATGTCCTTCGTGATATCAGTCCCTGCAGAGGTGGTGGGGCTCCCATGGAGATGAGGATTCATTGTATTGGAGACGATGAGGACCAGGCTTCAAAAGTACTTTCTAAAGTGGTTTTGAAGATTGTTTATCGTATTCGTGCAGATTTCACTTCATCAGTTCCAAGAGGGAATCACTAAAGCTTTTGTCAATAGCTTTAAAACTGAAATGTTGCTCAATCAGCTATACCGGCACCAATGAGTAACCCTGCTTCACTCACCATGGATTGCTAATGAACCCAGGCACTAGAGTGCTAGCCTGTGTGTGTGTGAGCCCTAGGAGAGCAGCCCAGGGCACCAGCATCCCTGGGCCTGCGTGTGTGTGAGCCCTAGGAGAGCAGCCCAGGGCACCAGCATCCCTGGGCCTGCGTGTGTGTGAGCCCTAGGAGAGCAGCCCAGGGTACCAGCATCCCGGGGCTGGGTGTGTGAGAGCCCAGGGCACCAGCACCTCTGGGCCTGTGTGTGTGTGTGAGACCTAGGAGAGTATCCTGGGCACTAGCACCCCTGGGCCTGTGAGTGTGTGTGAGCCCTAGGAGAGCAGCCCAGGGCACCAGCACCCCTGGGCCCTTGTGTTGAGCCCTAGGAGAGCAATGAGAGGTTGGCACCTTGTTTTCAAGAATTTATTCCATCTTTTGATAAAACATCAATGAGAACTGACTTCCCTTTTGCTCCTCTAGGACATAACAATGAGACTCATTTGATTTGTTTTATCAAGCACTTATTAATTGTATGATGAGACAGTCTCTGCCCTCAAAAATATGTGCAGGTTTTTCAGAGCACCGATACATATCTGGGTGCAATTGCCAGGCAGAGTGCCCAGCACAGTGATGGAGCTGAGCTAGTGCACAGAGGTAGGCCGCTGTCTGGGCTGCGCTGCTGTGGGAGCTGGCCTGTGAGATGCCAGGCAGTGAGTGATGGCCCCTTGGGGTTTTGCAGGTGGATGAGACTTCCCTAGGTGAGTCACAGGAGACTCACATGTGCACAGGGCCAGAAGCGTGGCCCCTGACAAGCTGACAGTTACAGTATATAGAGGACAGTGAAGGTCAGGGGTGGGAGCAGCTGCTTCCAGAAGGCAGGCAGGCTAGGGCCTTTGGCCATGGAAGGAGGCTGCTGGGCTTCACCTGGCTGTACTCCTGTTGGAGTCAGTGGCCCATCTACATAGGACAGCTCCTCCTCTGTGTGTTTTCTTTTAGGAGATACAAATTAGCATCCACAATTCCAGAAAGCACATTTTACTTTTTTTTTTTTTTTTTTTGACCCACAAAGGAATCCAAGAAAAACTGTGGAGGGAGATAAGGATAAGTAGCCTTGGCCACGTCCCCCGCGCGAATGTCACTGACTGTGGGTCAGCAACCACATCACTTACCTGGACCAAGAACAGCATGGCCCACTTCAAACCTGTCTTTCAGGAACCCTAACTATCACACAGTCAGGACCCGCAGTTCGTTAGTATGGGAGACCTGTGGGAGGGGAGGACCCTAACGTGCCCCCCACAGTGGGAGAGCCTGGTGGTGGGGCAGCGGAGTTGACACGGGGCCAGGAGTGCTTTGCTGAGCTCCCAGCTTCCCGGTGGCAGAGCTGTGTGTAACTGGGTGTCAGCTGGGTGGGGTACTCATGTCATGGCTCTGTGCTGTGCTGTGGGACGCAGAGCAATCTCTTTGTAACTGCAGGGAGAAAATCCTTCCTGCAGGATCTCAGTCAACCCACGGGGACCCTCAGACCCCTTGTGTCCAGCATCCCTTTCACTTCTGGCTCAGCTCCCACCTGTGGCCTTTGCAAGTTAGTTTCCTGCTTCCCTCAGCGGTAATTGATCTGGGGGCTATGAAGCCACATGGCTGTTTGGATCATGTGTGTGAGTGAATGTGAGGTGGTGTTTGGAGGGGAGGCTTTTAGGGGTCTGCATTTCCCTCATCTTATCCCAAGTACTCAGGGGATGTCCTTGGGAAGGTGGCCTCGTGTGGCCCTTTGCTTTCCCTTGCATCCTCTTGTTGTGGCTTTATGAATAGGTTCACGTGGTGTTAAACTTCACAAGATCGTTTTTGTACACCTGGGGTGATCATGCAAGGAAGCATTTGTACCCATCTCTTTTTCTTTATTGCTTAAATTTGGTCTCCACACAGATGGTTTCTGAAGCCTTTTGGCCATGTGGCCGCGAGCTCAGTGGCAGCGGTCAGCCCAGGGTTATGTGGTCTGTCTGGCTGCTCTGTTGCTCCTGGTGTGAGGCCCTCCTGCACCTCATGCAAGGCAGCCTTTCTGTGAATCTTTTACATAAGAATATGTATATTAAGGGATCCATGCAAATGTTAGTTGCTGCCAAAAAGAGAGTCATTTCTTTGGCAATGAACAGCCGGTTCTCCAGCGCACAGTCCTTCTTGCTGCTGGTTTGGCTGTGAGTGTAGGGGATGCGGGTGAAGTGAAACGGGGCAAAGCACAGGAAGAAGACAGCCAAGACCACGAACACCTTCCCCCCCAGCCTCTTCTTGCTTTTGCCATCCTTACTTTTGACCTTTTTATAAGAATCATAGACTTTTTTGGCAATCACCGTATAAAACAGAAGCATTAGGACAAACACAGTCCAGAAAATGCCCTGGGATACGTAGTTCACCAGCCGATGCCACCACAGCCCCAGAGGCCCCTTCAGGGACGCACACTTTTTCACAGACACTGGAGTTGCTTCCTTGTCATTCAGGATCATATTCGGCAGGGACATGGAGAAGAGAAGGAGCCAGACGAAGACTGTGACCGTATTTGCAAAAGCAGGTTTTTTCACGAATGATTTCTCGAAAGGTCTGACAATCTTGAGGAACCTGTCAAAGGCTATGAGGCCCAGCAGCGTGATGCCCACATACATGGCCTCATAGAAGACCACGGAGGAGAAGCGGCACACGAATGCTCTGAGCTGCCAGGGCCCGAGGTGCCCGTCAGAGAGGATTTTGAAAGGAAGCGTGAGTGTCATTATCAGGTCAGCCACCAAAGTGTTCTTGAGGTAGATGACGAAGGTGGAGGAGCTGGGGATTCGCAGGAACGCCCACAGGGCCAGTGCGTTGAGCAGGGCACCCGCCAGGAAGACCCCCGTGTAGAGGGTGGGGAACACCAGCTGGGTGATCCGAGTGTCCCGGGGGCATCGTTCGGAGCCATTGAAGCCCTGCATCCCCGTGGCGTTGGCCGGCTCCAGCATGGACTGCACACAGACAAAGCAAACAAAGGCTATTCAGGACACTGTTAAAAAACAGACTTCAGCTGAGTGCTGGCTCACGCCTGTAATCCCAGCAGCTCAGGAAGCTGAGGCACGAGGATCATGAGTTCAAAGCCAGCCTCAGCAACTTAATGAGACCATAAGCAACTCAGTGAGATCCTGTCTCACTATAAAATAAACTATAAAATAAATATAAACTATAAAATAGGGCTGGGGAGGTGGCTCAGTGGTCGAGAGTCCTGAGTTCAATCCCTGGTACCAAAAAAACAAAACAAACAAACAAAAAAAACAACCCCACACTTCAGCTGGGGAACCTGTTAGTGCCCTGTGTTCCTTCCCCACCTTGCACACATCTGTGGAGAGGGTGCTGATTGTTTCTGGCTTGAATTTTTAAGGCACATAATACAGTGTTCGTACTTTAACAGTACCGTTACTTCCCCTCCTCCTTGTGAATCCAAGTGACAGGTTCTACCTGATTCGTAAGTGCCACTGTGAACATGGCAGTGAAACTTGGACGGCAGTAACACCTGGGTTAGCCAAGCTGTCCTGGGCTCACCGAGCAGCGGCCCTCCCTCTGCACACCGTGCCTTCCATAGCAGGCACAGTCATAACAAGCATTGAAACTCACCTTGCTCTGGGCGGGTGCTCAGCTCCGTGTCCTCCGACTGCGGCGGGCATAGGCTCAGCCACCAATGCTGGGAAGCAGCCTTCTGCTTTCTTACGCCGGCTTCCTTCCCCATTTCCACTTCACGCTCACTTCTGTCATGAGGTCTGGTGTAACCTCTTGCGTTCGCCCTGGGCTTTGCTGATACTCCCTGTCACTTGAGAGGTCTTGGGCACTCACCACTGGGACTTGCCGCGGTAGCTTCAGTTGCAGTTCCCTGAATGTTTTCTGCCCGTCACTCTGCTCAGGCCTGTTGTCTGTGGATATGCCCCAAGAACTTCGACTCCTGTGTGATAAGTAGGTAGAAAGACCAGGAAGGTATCCTGAGGTACCCCCCCAGTAGGAGACGAGTCGTGACGCTAACATCTGGCAGAACCATCTTCTGCATCCTCATGGACAGGGTTTCCAGAGATGTGTTCAGGAGGACGGCCTGTGTGTGTCTGCAGGCATTTACCTCCATATGTTTGTTGGTCCCAGGGTCCCTGAGAAAGAACAGAGTTCCTAAGAGGTGGGGACTCATAGTGCAGACTTTTGGGGATGAGAATCCGCTACCTACCAGTTGTGTGGTTTTAAATCACAGACACGTGATTTGACAGCTCTCCATGTGTGCAAGGAGTTTGAAAATGGTCTGTACCCAGAGTGTTGCTGAGAGGGTGAACTGAGGGCCTAGTGCCAGGCAGGCACCTGGAGAGCCCCCGAGACACAGTCTCCCCGCCACAGTCCGGCCTGGCAGGCTGGAGTGGACGCGCACTCCCCTCACGGCCACACGGGAGATCTCTTCCTATGAACGATGGCGGGAGGCGTGGGGGGCCTCATGAACCAGCCTTGGGCCCCGTCTGTAAGTTGTTCCCTGGCCTCTGTTGAAGCGTGAAGAGGAGAGGGCAGTTGTCCAGGGCAGTGTGCTTGCCAGACCTGTGAGAGCAAAGCGGAAGTCGGGGCTTCTGGGGATGTGGGGTTCTTCACAGAGAGTTTCATTTCATATTTCTTGCCACAGGTTTTGCCTAGACTAGACTGTACCTTTGGTCTGATCAGAAAATTTTGGATGACTTGTCTTGGGATTCTGAGAATAAGAGTTTCATATCCCTTGAACATTTACAGCTATGTGCAGTACAGTGTCTGTTGGCTCTGGTTGGCCCTACCTAGCGGATGGCATAGTTTGAAAAAGTTCTCTGTGTGACTCGAACTTATTGATCTCTTGCAAAGGAGACTCAAGATTTCACCGGTATGGTGGAACATAGTAAATATGTCTGGGATTGAACCCAGGGGTGCTTGACCACAGAACCACATCCCCAGTCCTTTTTATTTTTTATGTTCAGACAGGGTCTTGATGAGTTGCTTGGAGCCTAGCTACGTTGCTGAGGGTGGCTTTGAACTCATGATCCTCCTGCTTCAGCCTCCTGAGCTGTTGGGATTACAGGCAAGCGCCCCTGCACCCAGCTAAACATGTGTCTTTTTCTTTGCTTCAGTGTGGGACAAAAACTTTTAATTTTTATGTACAAGACTTTAATCTACATAATTAATTGCAAATTTCCCTACAGCCCCAAATCCATTATGTTGATGAAAGTTTGAAGTAGTTTCACTTTAAACAAGGGAAATTCTGTACCAGATAATTTCATCATGCGAAAACTGGAAATCACATTTTGGCCAGGTTTCAAAATGTCAAAGTGTGAGAAACTTGCAAAAGCGGAATGGATGACTAACGGTGGTGTCTTCTTGGCAGTCATGGAAGCACATTCCTTTAAATGTGAGAGTTTCAAAGTGTGCACTTTAGTGAGAGAGTTGGGGTCCTCCTGGGCTCCCTGCTTGAGGAGGGCTTTGCTCTTGAGGGATATGGGAAGTGCTAGGTACAGCAGCTAGGGACACTTCTTGGGCCATGGGGTCTGGGCTCAACTGCTCTACAGGTCTTAGAACTCTTGTGACCTTGGGCAGCTTTTTAATCTCCCTGTGAACCAGTTGCCTTCTCTTTAGAGTGGACATAAAAAACAATGTCTGCTTTATGGAGTCATTCAGAGAACATTTATCATGGGCTTAGAAAAATGCCTATCATATGGTAGGAGTCCTGTAAATTTTTTTTTAATTAAATCAAGTTGGAATAAATACCTGTACACCTATGGGGGTAATCACAAAAGATGGGAGGAGTCAAAGAAGATACAGCGAGAGCATCCAGAAACTAGGAGCCTGCCAACAGGCTCTAGGGGAGTGTAGTCAATGTCCATAACAGCACAAAAGCTGGGCTGTGGCATTGATGACATCATATCATTCAGTCCTCTGAACAGTCCCCAGAGACTAGGTCCCCCTTGGAGGTGAGAAATTGGAGACCAGAAGGTAAGTGGTTTTCCCAGTGCCATGCTGCTACATCCCCCTGCCAGCGGATCTGGTCCCTGTGAGCCCTGGGCACCTGCTTGGCTCAAAGCCCTGTGACGGTGGGGGTGGGGGTGTCAGAGAGGATACTGGGAGAGGCCGCAGAAACCAGCCTGCCCAACGGAATCAACTGCTGTCTCCATTCCCCATCTTCCTGTGGCACCTGCAGTTGGATCCACGGGGCAGTGGAAGGGTTCCTGTGGATGTGGCTAGCTGGTGCCACATAAATGGCATCTGCCACTACGGGAAGTCTTTGCTTTCACTCTGGATGAAAGTTGAAGTGAGATCTTTATTCCTAAAAGAGATGTTTAATTCCCATCAAAGTGCACCACTGTACCAGGTGCTTCCTCAGATCATGTGGAATCGTCGTAAAAATTCCATACGAGACTAACGAAAGTGACAGCAAGCGAAAATAAGTTTCACACTGTAACAGTCAATATGACGACCTATCTTTATAAGTTAATACCAAAAATTACTGCATGGAACCAGAAACAGGCAAAAAAAATTGCAAAATTATTTGAAATGTTCAGTATTTATTTTGAAATTCTTTGTTGTGAAAGGTGTGTTAAGTATCCATTGTTGTGACAAAATTTTTGAGAAAATTAAGTTGAAGGAAAAGATTTGTTCTGGTTCAGACTGTGTTGGGCTCTTCACCGTAGGTTCTTGACAAGGCAGAACATGGTGGGGAACATGTGGTGGAGCAAGCTCCTGTCTCCTGGTGGCTGGGAGGGGGGACCAGGGAGTGGAAGGGCCTGGGGACACATGCCCTCCACAGGCATGCATCCCCCACCTCTTCCACCAAGCCCCCTTCCCCGAGAGTTACCACTGTCTCCCAGTAGTCCCACAGCTGGGAAGAAGCCTTGGGAGACATTAGACACAAACTACAACCAAAGGAAAGCATGTGTTTGAAAATTCAAATGCACATGGATATGTAGCAGAAGGTGAAATTTAATCCCCCTTACATACATACATGTATATGTGTGTGTGTGTGTGTATGTATATATATATATATATATATATATATATATATATATATATATATATCACACACAACAATGTATATGTGCACAGAAATATATATATACAAACATGTATATTTACATACATATACACAGTTATTTACACAGTGGGTTTTGTTTCATTTCATATTTAGACTGATTAGTGCATTTAGACTGATCTGTTTTTTTACAGAATGAACACATTTATAATAATTTAATAATGAATATATAAGTCTACCATAGCTTAGTTAAGCTGCCACTGGTTGGAACTTAGTTTGTTTCCAGTTTTTGTTATTTAAAACAATGCTGTAAGCTAGGCACAGTGGCACACACCAGTGCCAGCCGCTTGGGAGGCTGCGGCAGGAGGATGGCAAGTTCAAGGCCAGTGTGGGCAACTTAGTGAAACCCTGTGTCAATTTAAGGACTGGAGATGTAACTCTGTGGTAGAGCACTGGCCTAGCATGTGTGGAGGTCCTGGGTTCTATCACCAGTACCACCAAAACCATCTTTATGTATTCTTGTGTATTTGTTCTAACATATTTGCAAGAAATGTCTAGAAGTAGGATTGCTGAATCAAACGTCTTGTTTCAGAATATTGAATGTTCTCTTCCAATGGTTGTCCCATCAAGGGTGGGATTCTTCAACACTGCCATTAAAAATATTTTTAAATCAGTTAGAAACTTATGGGTGAAAAAAAACCTATGCCATAAATATAAATTTATATTGTAATTGGTGGGGTGGACATGTATCCTTTCCTGTTTTTATTGTCCCTTTCTATTTCTCCTGGAAAGTCCTTCTCATGCCCTGTTCCCGACTCTTTCTCAGGACCTCTTAATTAGTGATGAGTCAAGGGGCTTCCACATTCAAAGTCCCAGCTGGCGGTGTCCTGCCCCTCCCTGAGCATTGTCCTCTGAGTGTGCCAGCTCTTTGCAGTGTCAAACCACAAGAGCAGTTATGTGTGTCAAGAGAGTGTTCTGATGCTGCAGATTTTTTCTTCCTGTTCTTCAAGTACTGGGCAGGGGATCTGCAGTCTCTCTCTCTCCCCCTCCCTGGCCCCGTCTCTTTTGGTACTGGGGATTGAACCCAGTCATGCTTAGCCATTGAGCCGAATCCCCAACCCTGTTTGTTTTGGCAGATTCTCACTAAGTTGCTTAGGGCCTCTGTAAATTGTGGAGGCTAGCCTGGAACTTGTGATCCTCCTGTGTCAGCCTCCAGAGCCACTGGGATTATAGGCATACATCATGGCAGCCGGCACAATCTCCTTTTAAAAAAGAAGAGCTAGTTAGGACATTTTTCAGTTTGGGTGCCATGAGCCTGTCTCCATGCAGCACAATTGTTGCCATCATGGAGCAGCTGCAGATGAAGCCTGCGTGGCGTAGAAGTGCTGCAGTGAACCAGACTTAGGAACATTCCAGATTGAACTTGGTATTGAAATGACATGGAGTTCAACTCTTCTCTCGAGCTCTTTCCCCACTGGCTTTGAAAATGTACCCAGCACTCTGAGGTCCTGGGCTGTGAGAGGAACTCACGGTGGGTGGGCTGGGCTCCGACTGTGGTTCACTGCCACCTGCTGCAGGTGTCTCCTGTAGGGAAGCCACTGAGAGAAACCACGCGGCACTGCATCCCCCACTGGGGACCCTCGGGGCTATGTGCAGGACTCCCACTGTCTCCTCTGCTGCATCTCTCACTATTGTACCTGGGCCCACAAAGTTGGCTTTTTTTTTTTTTTTTTTTTAATAGAAGTTATCGTGATAGATGGAGTTCCTTGCATTCATCAGAATTTCTAACCCTAATTTCTAATTCTAACAGAATTTCTAACTGTCTTTGAGGAGAGAATCACCAGCAGTGTGGTGCTGAGTCTGATGAGGGTTCTCATGGGATCTGTACATAGCTGTAAAATAGAGGTTTCCGAATACTTCACAGCTCTTCTGTACTGAAATGTCACTGTCTCCATAGCAGTTCTAGTTTTTTTGTCTCCCGTAGAACAGTATCATCTCAGTTAGAAGTGGGTAGCAGGAGGATTGTCCAGGCCATCTATCCACCCTGTCCTTTCCCAGCATGCTCCATGCTCCATGGTACCATGAGGACTCAGTTTTAACCCACTCTCTGCCCCTGACGTGGATGAGCGGGGGTGAGTGTCCTTCGACGCATAGGCAAAATAAGGTTTGCTGATCATAGTCTCCAGCACCTGGGTATCATATATCCTGGTATTGTATGCACTCCTCTCACAGAGCATGGCTACTGGGCATCTGATATAACAGTGAACCTTCGCGGCAGGACTGACCACTGCTCAGCGCCCAGCAGTAGATGGCACATGTGTGATTTTGGCCCACATCTCTGTGCCTCTCTGCTGACATCCAGTGCTCACTGAGAGCAGTGCCACAGAAGGATAGTGTGGGTGTTCCAGAGTGGACACCACTTAGGGAGCTGAATGGGCTCAGCTCTGTACTGAAATCTAACCCAGCAGCAGTCTGGTGGGTTTGGATGACTCGGAAGTTCAGCAGACTTCCACTGTTCTACTTTCCCCTGACGCTGGAATTTCCATATTGGTACGAGGCCATCTTCTGTTTGAAAATCACCTCTGGTGATGATAAGTAGTTGAGATAAGTGATGTGAACTGCTTTTTGCTATGTACTTAGACTTTTATCTAATTAGTACTCATTGTATACAGTCAGTAAAATGTCACAGCTTTCCCCATGAATATGTACCATTACTGTGTCAATTAGAAGTAAAAATATATTTACAAAAATCTAGTATGGCCAGGCACAGTGGAACACATCTGTTATTCCGCAACTCAGGAGACTGAGGCAGGAGGATTGAAAGTTTGAGGTCAGCCTCAGCAAGTTTGCATGACCCTCAGCCACTCCGCAAGACCCTGTCACATATTAAAGTGGAAAGGACTGGGGATGGAGCTCAGTGGTCAAGTGCTGCTAGGTTCAGTCCCCATTACCACCACAAAACAACCAATCGGATCCCGCATGGCTTGTGTGAAATCAGACTTCCCAGGTATGGCCTGTGAACTTACTGAGGTGACACGTTGTCTTCAGAGACATTTTGCACACTGAGACATGATAAAACAGGTTTGCAGCTGTTCTTTCTTAAATGTATGAGGTGTCTGATGTTATTGTGTTGGGGGTGGGAGGAGTCATGGTATCTAGTAACTTTGAAAAAGGAAATTCCAACAAAGTGATAAGGTTAATATAAAGTTTTATATTATACACACAAATACAAATATATGATTCCAAACAGTTCACTCACTTTCATGTAGTAGTTACACCGTACTACGACTTTGTAATCATATTTTGTTCATTTTTCTTACTAAGAGAAAATGTTTTATTAACTCAAGTAGCAAGTATTTCTAGAAGCCAGTTAATAAAGATTAAGTGTCAATGATGGTATTGTGTTCATCGAAGTTGTCAATATATTAGTAAAACTCTCTTCTCTAGTGTTAAGGAAATACAAATAATTCTTTTAGTTTTATTATATCATAAAAGTGACTGTCCTTTCTGTAATGATTTTCTTAGCTGTGCCTATTCTTTATTGGAACGGCATGCCTTAAGTCTGTTGTCTTAATGAACATTTCAAACAATTCAGTTCCATTAAATACCATTTCAATTAGTTTAGTCTGTGGATTTTGTTCATGTTAAGAGCCAGTGGTTATTATGCTTTGTGTACCCACTGAAGTTTTTCAAGGTTTCACAGTAGGTCTGGGTTTGGTTTGGGGTCTTGGATGTACTTCTACCTTAATAGGTGTCATTTTGGTCAGGGGATTATATCAGATTGGTCATTCTTTTCCAGGGGGTTATAAAACACACAGTTGTGAGCACTGACATATGGAAGCTAGCAGTAGGTGTCAGCGAGCGACCCACTTTGCAGGAGCTCTGCAGACCTGGCTTCTGCTTTACATGCAGCATGGCAGTAACACGCTGCTTGTCCTGCAGGGAGCTACATGGGGTTAGGTAGCCTCGCTTGCTGGGAGCATGCGAAGCTGGCTCCCCTAGTCTCTGCTGCTCTTTCCAGGAGTCATCACTACTGACTCCGCCACTACTTGGTGAGGGTCCTGGCTGGCTGGGTGCTTTCCTTGGAGGAGTTCTGGACCCCAGCACACTGAGACTGTCCCCCAGGGAACTTGCTTACATTGGAGTCTCTTCGCTTGGGTCATCAGCACCCTCTGCTTTCTTCTTGTCCCCCCGGGATGGGGCCATTGCAGAACTGGGGCACTTGAGCATACTTATCAAGGAATTCCTAAAGGACTTGCAAAGAAAGAAATAGATGAAGGGGTCCAGGCAGGCATTCAGGGAGGTGAGCCACAAGGTGCTCTCCTTCACGTAGAACAGGGTGTTCTGTGCCGCGCAGTCGAAGACCTCCCGGGTCTGGCTCAGGGTGTAGGGGATGCGGGCGAAGTGGAAAGGCACAAAGCACAGGAAAAACACCGCGATGACGATGAACACCCTGACGTTCACCTTCTTCCTGGGCGCCTTGCTGGACCCCCGCGTCCTCACGTAGGACCTGTAGAGCTCTTTAGTAATGAGCGTGTAGCACACGACGACAATTAGGAAATTGATCCAGAAGATGACCTGGCAGATGTAGTTGGTGATCTCGTGCCAGACCAGCCCGAACTCCGACTTGAGGAAAGAGCACTTCTTCACGCTCTTGTCCCTCGGCCGCCTGTTGGTGAGGATCATGTTGGGCAAGGACAGTAAGAACATGAAGGCCCAGATGACCACGGAGAGCACCTTGGCGCCCAGGAGGCTCTTGGGGCTGGATGTCTTGAACGGCCGGGTGGTCTTCTGGTAGCGGTCGATGGTTATCAGGCCTAGGAACGAGATGCTGATGTACATTGTGAAGTAGAACACGACAGAGGTGACCTGGCAGACAAAGGTCCTCAGGGGCCCGGGGCCCAGCTTGGCATCACTGAGGATTTTGAATGGAAAAGTCAGAATCATGAGGAGATCCGAAATGACCGTGTTCTTAAGGAAAATAATGAAGTTGGATTTACTGCGAATTTGAAAGAAAATCCTCATCGCCAGGCTATTGGTGACAAGTCCCACGAAGAAGAGGAGGGTGTAGAGCAGTGGGAAGAGCACCTGGGTGATCTTGTAGTCCCGGGCACACACGCTGCTGTTGCCCGGGGCCAAGGTGAGGTTGTCACTGGGTAGCATTTCCTCTGCCACCTGGAGAGGGGGCAGGGGAGGCTTGTTTTAGTACCAGGGAGCTGGTTTTGCTATTACCCCCCACCCTTCCCCCAAACTTGATTTTTTTTTTTTTTCTGGTGCTCATTGGGACTCTTAGTAGGACCACAGGAAGCAGAGTCTTGGAATATTTCTCCTTAGCGAGCACTGCGTCCCCAGCTGGGCCAGGTGACCTGCAGCACTTACCCTGCTCTGCAGGCACTCTGTACTTCTGGCCTGCAGCGGGAGAAGGCCCTGGGCCTTCTCAGTGGCCACCTGCGTTTGTGTAGAGCAGGCAGCAGAGGCCATGTCCTGCCTTTGCCTGTGGGTTTATGCTTGTGGCCCCCTGCCCCCCTACCAGCCTCCTTCCTGGCCCCTGCACTCTAAGGGCTTGAGGGAGAGGTGAATGGCAATTGCCCGTAGGACCTTAGAGAGCAGCAAGACATGGGGATTGGAGCACTCTGGGAAACCTGTTAGATAAGGAAGATACTGAATCTGAGGCCAGAACGGAAGAAGCGACAGCATTTTCCTGTATGCTAGAGGACATTCCTACCCCTGCATGGCTCAGCCACCCCTTAAAACCTTGGCCTCACAGAGACACATCATTTAGTAGCAGATGTTTTCCATCCACCTGTATCTCATTTGCAACTTGAGTATATTTAAAGTCTTATGTACATTTCCTGAATATCATTCAGTTTAAATTTCAAAATAGAAAATAAAAAAGGAAGTGTCTCTGTATAGTGGTCATCAGTCGGCTTGTTCAGAACAGCCAGGGCTGGTTGCCTAGGTTGATGGGGTGTATGATGGCAGCTAAGATGAAATGAAACCAGGTTGTCTGGTCTTGTGTTGTCACCACAACAGGCTGCCATAGAGAAGGCTGACACTGACTTGAATGTGCTGTCTCGCATCTCAGTTGCAAAACTTGATGAAGTTTGCAATCTGTTTCATCACAGACAAATAGAACTGAATTTAATAAAAATTGTTCCTGGTATTCAGACATGATTATGTTGACAACACAAATATCTAAATTAAAAACAAATAGTTCATGTAAGATATTTAACAAATGAAGGTAACACTAAATTCCGTCTGATATTAACAGGTTCTTTTTTTCTCTGTCCATCCTTGTATAAAATAAAACAAGAATCCTGTTGTCCCAGTATGTCTTTAATTTTTAATGCCTTCCCCACCTACTAAACATTTCAATAAAAGGAAGAGCTAAATGTCACCAGCACCCCAGCATTTCAAGGATAGGTGTTCACTGAATGTCCCCCCATGTTCCTGCTCTTTTCTTGCTCTTGTTTGCTCCCTGGCAGAGTTAGCAATTCTGGTTTGGGAATGTTCCTTTGGCATAGAATGTAAGTTTTTAAAAAAAGTATTCTTGATACCAAGAATTTCCGCTCCCTCCATATATGCGTATCATTCTGTAGTCAAGATTAAATAAGTAAAGCTGTTTATATTTTATTTTCCATGCTTTGCATAAGTTTTTTAGTGTAGAGCTTAACTATTGTCCCCGATATCATTAATATGGCTTGTATTTTAATTTTTCCTCCAAATTTGTACCTATATTATTACTTTAGATTTTCAATTTTAAGAAAAACTTGTGACAAAATGCACACACACACCCCCAGTGTGAATACATGCCGTCCAGGACCTCTCGGTAGAACATTACCTGGTTACGGGGCTGACACTGCGGGACTCGAATGTCTCCGGTGATGGTCCTCCGTACAGTTTTCAGACTGGCTTCTGATATTTTCCTGTTAGCGTCTTAGTTTAGTTGTCAATCGTCTTTGTGATGGAGAATTTGCAGAGTTTTCATCAGTGAAATCTAAGGCATTCTAGAGAGAAAAGGAGAGAGAGAGAGAGAGAGAGAGAGAGACGAAGAAAGAACTTCACAAATCAGAGGTTACCTTGAACACTGTTGCCCCAAAGCTAGACAGACACTGAACTTCCATCTGTCTGCTTTTAGAACTTCTGCTTTTTTTCCTGGGAAAATGTGGGGGCAAGGGTGGCTGAGAAGTCATTTTCTAAAAGCCATTTGAAATCTTACAGCTTCTTGTTGGAACCTGCCATAGGGTTGCTGATTAATAATAATTGGAGTTCTTTGGGTTATTTTCCTTGCAAATTATAATTCCACGTTGAAATCGAGCCTTCAAAGTCTGCTTCCTGCAGACGGCTGCAGGCTTGTTTTCTCGCTTGCTTCCTCCCCTGAAAACACACTGTGCCCAACGCTGGGTGATCTATTACCTGCTAAGAGGTAATAACATTAACTCCAAATGTGTGTTGGCTAGGGACATACAGCCTCTCACCCTGGTTTTTTCCTCTGGTTAATAATGTCATTATTTTAAATCTGTGTTTGATTAGCTCCTTTGTAGGCAAAGCAGTTTCCTGCCATTATAAATGGTCAGAGTCTACAATTACATTAGGGAAGCAGCTATGTGCATTGCCAGGCTGCTCCAGAAAGCATCCTTCCTGCTCTTCTTGAAGAGATCTCACATGTAAATGTATTCTAAAGTTTCTTTTTTCCTAGCTTTGAGTTTGGGGGAAGGATAACCTCGAGTTAAGGCATCCTGTGTTCCTACTGCAGAGAGTTTTTTAACTTTTAAACCAATGGGGAAAAGATAGGGGTGAAAATGAGGGTGAGACTTGTTGCTGCTTTTTACCTTTTTGTAAATATCACTGTGCTCATACATGGACACACACAACACACACATACACACACACACACACACACACACACACACGGCTATGAAGTCCCTCTTACAATATTTTCTCACTGGAGACTGTCAGATGCCCGTTTAAGCCACCTGACCCTGAAAGTGAGTCCAGTCTTTAAGTGAAAGTGTCTCAGGTTGGAAAAGCCTGATACCATACAGCAGAGCCAGGTGGCCGCTTCAGCCTCTATGATAAACCTCAGCACCATCCACGGTTTGTCATGTGCCACTGGGAACAGGGCTAAGTTTGGTTGTTTTCTCTGATTGAGATGGTTTAGAAAAATGAACAACTTTTATTTTCAAGTGGTTTAATTGGTTTTTTTATTTTACCACATCCATTGAAGACATTTGTCACTTTCTGCTCATCTAAAAGTATTTGGTTCAGCTAGGATTGCTGTGAACCCAGGGGCCCTTCCTTGGAAGGGCAAGATTCTGTGGTCCTTGTGGAACCAACTGTGGAGCTATCATAAGACATTCCATCAGCTCTTGGGCTCATTTAGTTCTAACAGACTATGGCTCTAACTGTGGTCTTCGTGATGTTAATGAGCATCTTCACAAGACAATTTTTTAATTTTTATTTATTTTTTTGGTACTGGGGATTGAACTCAGGCACTGGACCTCTGAGCCAGCCACATCCCTAGCCCTTTATGTATCTTATTTAGAGACAGGTTCTCACTGAGTTGCTTAGTACCTTGCTGTTGCTGAGGCTGGCTTTGAACTTGAGATCCTCCTGCCTCAGCCTCCTGAATTGCTGGGATTATAGGCAAGCGCCACAGCACCTGGCACAGGACATGTTTTAAAGCAAGAGCTTTATGCAACAGCTGGCATAGCTTTCTCCCCTGGAGTATGAGCGTGTGAGTTAGATTCACAAAAGACCCTCGGGCACGGGTACTCGGCCTGGGAGAATGCTCCTTCCTGTGGTTTTTGCTTGGCAGCAGAGGACTAGTGTACCGTGGGCTCTCAGCTGATGTAGGACAAGACCCGTGTAACCAAGTCAGACCTGTCTCCTGCTCCCTAGATCCACAGCAAGGTCGCGCCCTCAGAGGTGTCCTGATGGGAAGCAGCTGCGGCCTTCCTGTGCCTTGGCGCAGCCTCCTCACCCACACACCCTCTTCCTGCCAGCTGCGAGGGCTTGCTAGTGGCACAACATTCATTTGAGATTATTTTCTTCCAGAGACATTAGTTTGAGAGACATTGAGAGATTGAGCTGAAAGAAATAATGTTCAAAGGCATCTTGTAAGTGCTCTTTGTTTTAATAAACATTTTTAAGAAAGATATTGTTCTTTCTTTAATTTTTTTTTAGTTGTAGATGGACACAATATCTTTATTTGTTTATTTATATATTTATTTTTATGTGGTGCTGAGGATTGAACCCAGGGTCTCACACCTGCGAGGCGGGTGCTGTACCACTGAGCCACAGCCGCAGCCCAAGCTATTGTTCTTAAAGCTGTGTTTACTCCTTTTTGTAGAGATGAGGTTGTAGAGATGAGGTGGCAGGGTGCCCTGCAGCTCTCCCAGGGTGTGCGCAGGTTTCCATTTGAATGTTGACACGTAACAAGGAAAGGACTTTGGGGAAGTGCTAAATGCAGCGTTTTATCAGGGCAGTTGCATCTATTTCATCTGTTTCACAAGTGGTTGGCATAAAAGGAAGCACATTCAAAATGGGATTGTTTTTGTTTTTCTTTAGTACTTTAGTAATTTCTGAATTCTGTGATTATTAAACAAGCAGCTGCCATAGACTCGCCACCATCTTTGTGAACACACACACATTTCAGTCACATCTGTAATCACTTATTTTAAAGTGGTTCGAGTGGCTCCCAGAAGACCTCAACCATAGCCCTCCTCCTTCCTTCCAGGGGTGTTAGGCTGAAGACACGCATTTTGTTCCTCTGGGGCACTCAGCTCCCCAGGTTTCGGGTGTGCACCCCCCTAGTTCCTTGCTCACCTTAGTCTCTGTGGGTGCAAGTGGTAGCTGCGGGGAGAGTGAGTGACTGGTCTGGGGTCGAGACAACAGGACTTGACCTGCATTGGGTGGGCCAGCCTGAGTGGACCTGACTTCTGAAGCCTCTCCAGTGGTTCTTTCCTGTCCACTCACTGTATCCCTTGGAGATAAGCCATAGAGCAAACCTTGGAGGTGATCTCAGATCCTACATGTTACCTGCAACCCTGCAAGCTTGGAACCCACCGGTGCCTTGGGGAACGTTTGGTTCCTTTTGTAGCTTGGCTTTCTTCTCATTTGATATAAATTGCCATGTGAAGAGTCTCCTGTCTTCTACTTGTGCAACATTTGACATACACACATCTTGTAACCTATTCAAAAACAGCAGCTTGGCGATGTGCAAGAGGGCTCTCTCTGAAAGCTGGTACTCTAATGGCAGTCATTCTTTCCCTGAATGTGGTCCCTCTGTCTCTCCACATTCACGCAGACCCCAGCCCATCACCTCCTGTCTCCTCATCAGTTGTTTGCTCTTCGATCTTGATGTCCTTTAAGGACAGTTCTAGATTTTAATGATAGCTGAGGGACCAGCGTCTGCTGCTGGTGGCCAAGTGGACCTTGTCTTGACGCTGCTTCCCACGCCGTCCTCCTCAGTGCAGGTCACCTCTCCAACCTCCCTCATCACTGCGGTCTTCACCCCTTGTTTCAGCTTCCTTCTGCTGTGGCTCTGGAGCAGCTTCTGTTTGAGGTCCCCAGATGGTCCCCAGAATCTCCTGTCCACACCTTGGTCCAGCACTGTCGATCCTGTTTCCTGTGTCTGCTCCCTGGCTCTCGAGAGCCTGCCTGTGACTTTACGTGTAGTTCTGAGGCCTTGTGTGCGTCCACGGTGGCTTCTGCATGTCCTGCCCTCTCGGCTCTGTACCCCTCCTGAAGGGAATGTGGATGTCCTGCACCTTGCTGGATCTGCCACACTGGCTTGGGCTCGACTCAGGGTCCCTGAGTTGGCATCAACGCAAACACATCTGTGGTCCACTTCCAATCACCCTCACTTCCTGGCACAGATAACGTCCTCCTAGCCCTTAGGATGTCTCTTTTTCTCTCTTTCAATTTCCTTGATCAATTTTTCAAGTGGTTCCCTCTTAAAATCCAGTGAGATGTACATTCACTCCTTGGACCCAGGCACCTGACCCTTCCCTAAGGTCCTTCGGATTCCTCTTGGTCTTTGTCCCCACAGCTGGCTTTGCTCTCTATGCTGCGTTTTTTTTTTTTTTTTTCCTGGGGCACACACTATCATTTTGTCTTTATCNTTTTTTTTTTTTTTTTTAAATGAGACACACTCTTTAATAAGTTGCCCAGCTGACCTCTACCTCGCTGTCCTGCCTCAGCCTCCCGAGCTGCTGCAGGTGCAGGCGAGTCCAGCTCCCTGCAAACATTCTTGCTCACACTTTCTATTTTTCCCTCACTTCTTGCCCACAGTTTTGTCTGCACTTAATTGTCAAGTGAAGTTTCCTATAAAGCTGTTTTTTGTTCTTACCTTCATTCTTGCTCAGTCCCTTTAGCTATATATTCATTTGCCCATGTAGTTTTTTATGGGATGTACTCAGCAGGTATTAAAGCCACCTTGGTGCTTATTAAGAACATAAGAATGAGTAAAACAAGCAAGATATGTCTTTTACAAAGCTGTGTTCTAACTGGGGAGACACCTAGAAATGAACAGACACCTAGAAATGAACAAGTGACATTGTGAGAAGTGCTCTGGCTCTCCTCCCTCCTCCCTGTCCTTCTGTGCTGAGGCTCTCAGTGACTGGGTGACAGAGTGGAGGACCTGACACTGCACTTGTGCACAGCCTTTCAGCAGGGGTGATGGATGGAGGCTGTTGGTAGTGTTTTAGGCAGGAAGAGCAAAGGAAGGAGCCATGCTAGGGTCTCTGGGGAATGTTGAGCGATGCAGCAGGGTGAGGGCGGAACCCAGACTGGGAACCACCTGCTGGGAGCCCTGTACAGAAGGCTCCCACCATCTCACATCACACCCTGTATCTCAGTGGCACTCACAGAACACCAACAAGCAAGGCAGTGGTACCCTGTTTCTCAGGGGAAGGAACTGAGAGTGGACAAGGTTCTTTAACCAGGTCACAGAGCCGTCAAGTGGTGTGACCATGGCACGCTCACTGTGGGCTGGGCTGCTGTTGGTGCAGCATGCGGCCCAGTGTCCTGTGCTGTCGTGATGAGCACAGAGACCGTTCTAGGTCGCCCTCCTCCCCACCATCCCCGTGTGGACTTCTGGCTCTGCGGCAGGGTCTGTAGCATGTTGTCTTGCCCGAGGTGCCTGCCGTGTAGAGTTGACTTTGGTCAGTCTTCCCATCACCCCGCACACAAACATTTATGTTAGGGTCTTCTGACGAAGCCTTAGCTGGAAGCAGTTGCCAGGGTACAGGATGGGCCCTGCCCGAGGTTTGTAGTTTTCAGATTTGAGCCCAAGTTCCCTGATAGATGAGCAAGGTGGACAAGTAAATGGCTTCTAGCAGAGTATGACAGAAAAGAGGCATGGCCCTGAGGCAGGCGTTGCACATGGAATGAGGGACAGAATAGAGGAGGCAAAGAGCCACGTGACAGCTGCAGGACACACAGGCTCCGTTCACGTCTGCAGAGGCAAAGTGCTGTTGGTGCCAAGTCCTTGTAAGTGGCCTGCGACTGGGGCCCCAGGCACTGGAGTCTGCCACTCTTGGCTGCAGCCATTACTAATGGTGACACAGTGCCCTTGTGTCCCCAGGAGAAGTGTTCCTCCCCCAAGCTCCTCAGAATACAATGCTGGGCAGCAGGGAAAGCGCCTGGCCTGGACAGAGATGTGCCAGGCGATGGCAAAGGAGGCATATGAAGGGCGGGGCTGCAGAGGGTATGGAAGGCCAGGGCCAGGGAAGGCCAGGGCCGGGGCTGGGGAGCCAGGAAAACGCCCACAGCCAGGTGGATATTCCCCTGGCTGAGCTGGGCACCCCGTGGTGTGTGTATCCGCACTTCTGTAAGGCCAAGACCAGATGATTTCCCTTGGGGGAAGAAGAGCCACATTCTCTGTTGGGGTGGGGCAGGGTCACTAGGCAAGTGAGGGGGCAGCAGCGCAGGTGCGGCTTAGGATCAGCCACCACACCAATGAGACCCCCGCTCCTAACTGTTTTGTCACTTGAAAATAAATATAAATGTCTCATACCGTCATGTCAGAAGTAAATGAAATATTTTGCTGCAGTATTGAAGATCCTAGTAGGACTTTTCTCTAAATATGAAACATAAACCATCACTGCATACCTAAAACCAAACTTAGTAAGAAATACCATTTTCCTTTATGAAAAAGTTCAACTGGATGTTATGTTACATGATATGAGATTAATACCATGTTTAGCCTTAAATAATGAAAAGTTTTTCAGTAGTCAGAACTTACTCTGTGTTGTTTGCCCACATCAAATGCTCCTATGAAGACTGCAGGTCGGTCGACACCTTTTTCTTAAGGTTTAGCAAGTTCCAGACTGGAACACCATGGCTGGTGGAGGTGGAGGCGTCCCACAGGGTAGGGACGGCTGCAGGTGCTGCTCTGGGATTCAAGACTTGAGCTGGGCAGCTCCGCCCTGTGCACAGTTTCAGAACAACCACATCCCCCGCTTTTCAGGATGAGTCCTCGAGTCATGAATGTAACCAGCGCACAATCCTCCTCTACGGAGTGGGCAAGGAGCGCGAGGAGGCCCGGCACCAGTTGAAGAAGATCACCAAAGACATCCTGAAAATCCTGAACAAGAAGAGCACCACAGAGACAGGCGGTAAGGCCTCCACGCACAACTCCCGCAGGGCCTGCTGTCCCCCCTCTTTGCAGCGTTTATCAAAATGCTCTGTGTCACTGTCTCCAGTGTGTTTCCTCTCACTGATGACTGTCACATTGAAATATGAATAAGCACATTTAAGTATTTAGAGCTGGAGTCCATTAGTAGCAGTCTTTGGATTAACAGGCCATAGTGTAAAGGTAGATGCAGGTGATTTTTATTCTGTACCTTTCTAATCTGGACCAGAGTTTCCAGGTAGTAATGAAGGGACTCCTGAGGCGGAGTGGGAAGACCCCAGTCTAGAGGAGCTCCCCCTCCCCATATCTTTTCTGCCATTACCCCGGCTCGCAGTTTGCTTTGCTGTGGGCACTGACGCGAACACGACAGTCACAACCATCACAGTGTAATTGCTGGTCTGTTCTTAGTGACTCAGAAGAGGAACTCAGTGGGTATGGAAGCCACAATGTCACCAGATAATCTCAGCTAGAAGGGAAAATTAGGCCTTTGCAGGTAATGGCCTTGTCACTTGCAATTCTTTCTCTGTGTTTTTTTGTAGTTTTTATAGTGAAGCCATATCTTTATGTGGTGTCATCACCTTGCACAATTGGACCTTTGTAGTTACCCTTTTCAGATCTGCTTAATTGCTTTTTCAAGGTTTATTTCATTATGCAGTCATATGATTTAAAATATGATATCATTATACACACACACACACACACACACACATATACATCCCTTCCACTCATTTTTTTCCCCCAAATCCTTCAGGAATATGAAGAAAGAATGTCTACATTTTCAAACAGCCTTCTTCCTGCCTGTGGCGTAAGCCACCTCTCAGCCCCTGGCCACTCTGCTGTGGACCTCTCCATGGGGCATTCAGTCTTAATTTTTTAACAGGCAAAATTACTAGAGCTTATTTTTCTAGATCTTTCCTAGAGAGAATAAGTAATCCAAAACAGCACAAGTAATCCAAACAGCCTCTCTTTCTTCCAGTAAGGGGTGTGTACAGGCATGAAAAGGGCTTCGTGTCTCCTTGGTCTGCTTGGCTCACCTTCCCTCACCCCTTTCACAGCTGCGGAAGGGCCTCACAGTGCACCCGCACTTGGTGGGAGTAGCCACGAGCTGTGCAAATGAGACTCTTGGTGTTCTAGAGCTTGCAGAGGAAAGTGCTCTAAGAAAACTATTTATATTATTGGGTTGTTTTCTCTCTTAGAGAAAAGAGGAAATGAGTTTCAAGAGAAGATTGAATTGAGAAGCCTTGAAACTAGCTAGCAAACAATATTTGAGACTTCTGTTGGTGTGCTTGGAAAGGGGATGGGGTCACTGTCTCCTTTAGGTGAAAGTCCTGCGGCTCAGTCTCAATGACTTGCAGAGGGTACCCAGGTCTGCGTAGAGTCTGGGTTTGGAAGGCTGAAGGAGGTGGAAGGGAAGGAAGTGGGTTGGCCATTCATGTGGACTTGGCTTCCTTCCTTCATGGTTTTTAGAGCCAGACTATTGTCTGTGCTATCTTTGTAGCAGTCCCTGAAGTGAAGGCACTTCTAGCCCCTGAACTTGGAAAACCATTGTTCTCTGTGCCTTCTGAGATGTCAGTAATGGAAACCCACCGCGAGCAGCCTCCTCCATCCTCCTGTCTTTCCTTCATTTTAGATAAAACTCCTCAACCAGAAAGATGTCAGTCAGGGATGCAATAAGTCTCCTCTGGTTAACAGCCTGCATGTGAAGTCATTGCTTGTCATTTAGTATGAGCACCAGAGGCTGGCCAGTTATACTCAGAGTAATGGAAATTTACCCTTCCTCTTTTTTTTCTTGGAAAAATGAAGACTGGTAGGGAGAAAAGAGCTTGTGTTAGCATTTATTTCAGTTCAGGGAACATAAAATAAGATTTTGATACTGGGTGTGGTGGTGCCTGCCTGTAATCCCAGCAACTCCCAACTCCCAGAAGCTGAGGCAGCATCATTGCAAGTTGGAGGCCCACCTTGGCAACTTGATGAGACCCTATCTCAAAAAAAAAAAAAAAAAAAAAAAAAGGCTGGAGATGTAGCTCAGTGGTTCTCAGAGGTTTCTGCCCTCAACCTCCCCACCCCTCCCCACCCCCTCCTTGCAAAGAAAACAAAAAAAAAAGGAAGGTTTTATGGTTCCAAGCCATTAATAGTGTTGTTAGATCAGCCAGGTCTTACCCAGAGGAATTTCCAATCTAGTAGCATTTTCATTTGAACTTGCTCAGACTTCCTTCTGCATTTGCATGAAAACATTAATGAATTTTATTAGAACTATTTGTTTAAAAGGCCAATAATATCAGGGCTTAAACATTTTCAAATGAAAATTAAGCAACAAAAGATCAATAATATATGTTATGAAAGCAAGTTAACCTAAAATAGATAGGGGAAATATATAATTATGACTATATTTTAGTCACACAAATATCATTCAAATAAATATTAAGAACCACTGCTAATTTGTTACCTTTTTTTTATTTTTTAAAAAAGTGGATGTAAATTTCCAAGAGTACTTTGCATCCTTTTACATGAGGTTTTAAGCAGTTTGTTATATTTAGGTATATGGAACCTATCTGCAGAAACAGAGGTGTGTTTTGGATTTCTTAGCTGGATCTATGAACTCAAGTCTGTTGGTTTTATGTATTGGTTTTGTCCCAGGGAAGGACTGAATTAATACATTAACTTCATTTTTAAAGCAATTTGTATACCCAACTACTGATGTGAGCTCTTCAGCCTGGGATCAATGATGATGTTAGATAATGAAAAGTATCTATTTAAAAAGTCAGGATTTTGAGTAAATGGAAAATAACCTATGTGTTTTATGTTCATTTAGTTGGGGATGAAGGGCAAAAAGCCAGAAAGAACAAACAAGAAACATTTCCAACCCTGGAGACGGTGTTCACAAAACTCCAACTTCTGTCATATTTCGATCAGCATCAAGTGACGTCTCAGGTAGCCATTTAAAACTATCTTCTTATGTATTGCATGTGTCACCGTTTCCTGAAAAGTCCCTTTTGTGCAATATGTGTTTTCAGCCTTCATGAATTTTTTCACATGAATATGTCACTGCGCCTGGCAAATGGTGCTTTTTTAAAAAAAATATATGTATATTTTTTTTTTGTAGTTGTACTTTATTTTTACTTATTTATTTTTTGTGGTGCTGAGGATTGAACCCAGCGCCTCGCACAAGCTAGGGGAGTGCTCTACCGCTGAGCTCCAGCCCCAGCCTTCATGAACTTTATACATATATAAAACTATACAGTTTGTAGATGGACACAATACCTTTATTTATTTATTTTTATGTGGCGCTGAGGTCAGTTCCTCACCCATGATAGGCAATTGCTCCACCACTGAGCATCAGCCCCAGCCCAAGAGCTTGTTTTTATTATGTAACCACTTTTACTTTATGTTAATAATCAGTAATATATAAAATAATCCCTAATGCAAGGCTGATGTTATGACTCCCTGGCCCCGTAGCACACATGTCAATGATTGAAATGAAATGCCATGACATTGAGAAGAAACCAAATCTATTTTATTTTACAAATCCTTGGTTATTTAGACACATCGAAAAGCTATTTGAGGGGCCGGTTCTGTGGCTCAGTGGTAGAGCGCCTACCTCGCACATGTGAGGCTCTGGGTTTGATCCTCAGCCCCACATAAAAAAAAAAAAAAAGAAAGATATTGTATCCATCTATAACTAAATAAAAAATAAAAAAGCTGTTTGATCTGTACATGGTTTTGGTTTCTGTGAAAATATGTTTTAATTTTCATCTAGTAGAATGTCATAAATTCCATGTCTTAGCGAAGTAAAATAATTTATGTAAAAGATGGTTTGGGAATCGGTGTGTGACGGCCTCACTCTGTCTGCTCAGATCTCTAACAACGTGCTGGAGCAGATCACCAGCTTTGCTTCAGGGACGTCCTACCACCTCCCGCTGGCCCACCACATACAGCTCATCTTCGATCTCATGGAGCCCGCACTGAACATCAATGGACTCATTGACTTCGCTATACAGGTGTCAGAGAGACCGCGTTTCCTTAACTTTGGGAGAGCCAACCTATCAGGCATTGTGGAATTTATGTTTTAAAATGTATTATTTTTAAATTAAAAAAAATTGAGACAGGGTCTCATGGTGATGTCCAGGCTAGGCTTAAACTCCAGCTGGTCTTCATTGATCCTTCTGCCTCAGCCTCCTGAGGGCTAAGATGACAGGTCTATGCCACCATGCCTAGCCTAAATTTATTTAAAATTGACACTCAAAACCATAAAAACTGTTCATATATAGTTTTATGTAAAATACACAAATAAATGGGGGTTCTGTGTAATATTTCTATGAACGTACACATTGTACAATGTTTGTACCAGGTTAAACATAACTTGCCTCATGGAATATTTATCATTTCTTTACAGTGAAAATTTTCAAAATCCCTTCTTCCAGCTCTTTGAAATGTGCAGTATGTCCTGGTTACCTGTAGCACCAGAACGTCTTGCTTCCGACTGTAGCTCAGTGCCCATTGATCAGCTTTCCCCATCCCTCCCCCATCCCACTCCTCCTGGCCTCTGTTGGGCACCTCAGCCCATTTGAATGGAACCAATTGCTGTTCATTAACACAGTTGTGAGGACCCAATACATTTTTGAATAATCGAGACATTCTGAGTTAATGGTCATCAGCCTAGTATTTTAATTACAGCTCTGTTAATTGTTTTCAGTTAAATAATTATACCGGGTATTCAGTGCATGTCATTTAACAATGCCAGAATTCTGAGAGGGTTTCTGGTATTGTCTTTTGTTGTTTTGCTTAGACAGTGATGAAAGAGTATTTTCTGTCTATAATAGAGTAAATTTTAACACTGAAAGAAAAAAAAAAGTCCTTAAAATTTGATTTAGCTTGTTTCTTTATTTCCTAGTATTATTAGTGAATGGATTTTAACCTTGATTTCCTTATTCTGTAGTATATATCAGCTTCACTGATCTATTCCAGAACTTGGGGCTGCCCGGCACTGGGTGCTTCCTCATCTTACACACCCTCGTGTCCAGACAGAAGAACACAAAGTTCTTGTATAAACAGGCTTAAAAATAAAAAGATGTCTGATTCATGAGTCCACGTTCTCCACTGCAGTGGCGCACAGCACGGAGTGCTCATGGTTGCTGAGACTGGTTCTCCTTTGTGTTGTGGCACCTGCATTTTTTCATTCCTTCTCTGTTCTTACAGTTGCTGAATGAGCTGAGTGTCGTGGAAGCCGAGCTGCTCCTCAAGTCCTCCAGCCTGGCAGGCAGCTACACCACGGGGCTCTGCGTGTGCATCGTGGCCGTTCTCAGGCGCTATCATAGTTGTCTGATCCTGAATCCTGAGCAGACAGCCCAGGTGTTTGAAGGGTTGGTATATAAAATGCCACCGTTTTTCAGATCCGAAAGTGTCTGGTACTATTAAGAGAACAATAGTGCCTGTTTTTATTTCAATTAAAACAGTTAAAAGAATACTCCTGCCACAAAGGCTCTATCAGAGGAGGAGACAGAATCACTTTTCTGGTTAAGCCCGAGGCATTCCTCCTCTTCCTCCTCCTTGCTGCCTTCCTGATCACGCCCTGGTTTCTAAGAACGGGAGGCTGGTCATTGATGGCCTCCATCCTTCATGCTGCCCAGCATCCTGGCTTATTAAGAGCGAATGGTTGTAACTTCTCTTTTCCTGTAATTTTGGTTTTTTGGAGAATCCAACACCAAATACAGCTTTGCATTCATTGTCAGTGAAGTGATGCTTCAGTTTCATCTTTGTGATTCACAGCATCTTTTGACAAGAGCTAACTTAGAACCAGTGTCTTTGTTTATTCTTGGTGTGTTGTGTGCTTTTGGTTTGTGGCTGTTATACAGTTTGCTCTGCTGCTGCCAGTGGAGTTGATCTGAGGAGATAAACCTGCTCTGCCCATCAAAGACAGAGGCTCGGGGGCCCAAGGTAAGGTAGAGCCAGCCCCGCTGTGTCCACTCCCCTTTCCCCCACTGGGCTTTTTACACAAACACAGCCTCCCATTTTTCTTTCTTTCTTTCTTTTTTTTTTTTTTTTCTCCTGAGCTCAAAAGAACCACAGAGTTCTTTGGTGCAGCAGTGACTGTTTGCTGTGATCTAGCACATGTGATTGACTCTGTTGTTCCTCAGGTGGCCTGGGTGGAGCAGCAGCTTTCTGGGGCACATCAAATGGTACCTTTTATATATGTTAACTGTACACTTAGATTAGGAAGTGAAGTCTGAAATATCTCAGAAACTTTAGTATGCAAGAGCATATCTATCTTAGAATTAAGGAAGTACGTAATGATTTAGCAACCCTCTACTTCCTATGCTGTAAGGTTTGAATTTTAGTATCATTTTATAGGTCAAGAAACTGGGACTCGGGCATTTTAAATAAAGGGTTTGGTAGGTAGTATAGCAGTGTATGTTGTCCAATATAACATAGACAATGACTCTCACGGCTTTTAACAGGTCTTCCTGGTTGGGAGTTTATTCCTATTATTCAAGCTATATCATACTTTTAAGATTGTGCATGGAAATCCTCTAGTTGTTCATGAAATCATTTTGTTGAGTTGTGACAAGTACAGGTTTGGTTTGTTTGCAGTGCTGGGAACTGAGCCAGGGGCCTGGTGCGTGCTGGCCAAGCGTTATCCTGCTAAGCTACATCCCAGCCCACATGACAAAAGTGTTTTTGCTTGATTGTGTTTTATATTTTAACTTGAAAAGAATTTTAGTATCATTGATTTTTACATTTTAAATTTACATACTATTGAATATTCATAAAATTATGTTTGACGTTTCCTTTTCTTTTTACTTGATTATATGTAGTAAGGGTGAATATTTTTCCTCAAATGATGACATTAGTTTTTTTGTACTTATGCGAGTGGTCATCCAGAATCACAGTGTGAAGCCTTCCTCACCTCCAGCAAGTCAGAGAAGTTGAGAAAACGCTACTACACCCTGGCTAGCTGACCATTTCTCACGTGTTTGTTTCCTTTAGACACAGTAGAATTCTTGGCTTTAGGATGTATCAGGATCTCTTTTGTTTACGTAGTCAACCACAATTCCAGTCACTACTTTTAAAAATGATTGTGTGAGGTTTTCCTCTAATGGTCAGCTTCATTCTCTGCTGGCTGGCCCATCTCTCACTGTTCCTTGCCAGGGTTTGGGATGCTCTGGGCATTTCTTCAGGTAGTCCCGGGGTCTCCCTTGGCACTTGTACTCCTGCTGTCCATTGTGGCTTGGGCCCTGCAGATGCTTCTGCTTCCCCTGTCCCCTCAGCATGGAGAGGTCTAGTCTGGGGGGCCCAGGCTCTCCTCCCCTTCTGCTGTGCGCTGGCTGCCTGCCCTGCTGCAGGCCCTTCACCTTTCTGTGCCTGGGAGCCCCTTTTTATGGTGATGGTGGTGGGTGAGAGCACTGGTCCCATCACCTTGACTCCTGTGGTGTGGTGTCCTGGGGAGACCCACAGCAGAAGGCCTGGTGGAGGAGCCAGACTCCCACTATCGGGCCCAGTGAGTGCCCGGGCGAGTGCACCTGGGCGTGGGAGAAGCATAGACAGAGGCCTTTGCTCTGCCTGGTGGGTCACACAGAATTGTATGCGTGGCGGGGTGCTTATGACCCTAGTGGTCATAGAGGATGTCACTATGAAAAGAGGTAAACCGAGATCAATTTTTTCCCAGCTTGCCTCCCAACCTGCATTCCCCAGTGATGCCAGATCCAGCCCAGAAATGGAGGTCTCCCAGGGTTATTTCCTGGAGCTGCTGCCTTACAAAGGCTCAGGCCCATTTGTGACTCAATTCAATCAGCAGGTCCTCCCCTCCACCTTTCCACCATGTCCCTGTCAAAGGGCTCAGTGCTTCTTCAAGTACAGCTTGCGCACCATCTCTCGTTGTCTTTGTTTCTTGAAGTTGTATAGCATTTCTGTACCTCCTCAGAATATTGGCGTTCAGAGATTCAGTTTGCTGTGCTGGTCATCGAGTCGTATGTGGGCACCTCGTTCTTGAAGCCTTGGGTGAGGGTGCACTACTGTGTGGGCCTCATCTGCCTGTGTCTTGTCCTCAGGTTGTGCGGTGTGGTGAAGCACGTCGTGAACCCCTCAGAGTGCTCTTCCCCCGAAAGATGCATCTTAGCCTACCTCTACGACCTCTATGTGTCCTGTAGCCACCTCAGAAGCAAGTTTGGAGACCTCTTCAGGTGGGTAGAAGAAAGTCCAAGAGTAGCAATGGGATCACAGCTGTGTTTGTCCGTGACTCTACCAGTGTTAGTAACCTTTTTCATAATGAAAGGTGATCATGGTTATTTTTGTCCGGTGCTAATTTTGATAAACTCAAGATTTGATGAAACTGACTATTAAAAATACATAGTGGCAATGAAAGGTAGACCGTTAAACTATGAGTTGGTTTCCTCCCTCCCACCCCCAGATCGAAACGACTTTAGTCCATAACCATCTAACCTTGGCTAATTTTGTGTCTTCAACAATCAGAGGATTTTTTTTCTTTAAAAGTTTTTTTTATTGTTGTTCTTGCCGGGAATGGTGGCACAAGCCTGTAATCCCGGTGGTTTGGGAGGCTTAGGCAGGAGGATCACAAGTTCAAAGCCGGCCTTAGCAAAAGCAAGGAGCTGAGCTACTTAGTGAGACCCTGTCTCTAAATAAAATACAAAGTAGGGCTGGGGATATGGCTTAGCGGTCAAGTACCCCTGGGTTCAATCTCCAGTACCCCCCCAATTTCATTTTTATATTCTCTATAACTTTTACAGATATAGTTTATTTAGGTAAGTCATATTGGAATGATGATAAATATTTAATAAATCTTTATATTTTAAATTTGAAATTCAATTTGAATCATGAATCTAGTAGGCGGTTAATGAAGCAGTATTTGGTGTTTTTCTGGGTTCATATTCCTCCTGGCATTGATATCCCCATTTTTTGACCTGGCTTTTTATGTTACTTTGGGTGGATTTAATACCCTCTGCACATCTTGAAGTTACAAATTGCTTTCATTTCTTGGTTAGGCATGGAAGGTTCTGTAACTCCATTTACTTCTCCACAATTTTTCCAAACAGTTTTTCATTTTTTTCCTCTCTTAAAAAATTTACTGTTTAGTACGTCCTATGACTTACTAAACAGTAAATTTCATGTGAATTAGGTTTTTATATAAAAAAATTACTAGTATTTTCATGAGTAGCATTAAATCAACATGCATCAAAAAATGCAAGACGACCTAATTTGTATTTTGCATTGTGTTTGTATTTAGGCTCAACTTAACTCATTTCTTGATATACAAGAAATATACCCTAGTTAATCATTAAGAAGATATTGTAAAATCTGCAGTTAACCTACTTGCTATCTTAGTCTTCATAAATGCTGCAATTGTTGGTTCATGAATGTTTTTTCTATCAATAAACCTCACTGCTTAAGGAATGCTTTATGTTAATGAGTCCAGGATATTTTATATGTAGAAAAGATTTTTTTATTTTCTCAACCCTTATCCAGAATTCCTATTAAATTACCTTCTGCTGTAGGTATCATCTCCCATTTCCAAGTAGTACTACGTCTGTTTAGCTCTGCAACTTTGAGATAAACCTGGGGGAAAAAGCATTTGAATTTCCCTTGCCTGGCCTCCCTGGGAGTGCTTTTGTGGGGCTGTTTTCTTGCTTGCTTCTGCACTTCCTCTGTGTCTCTACTTCCTTGACCACCTATTTCAGGTGGCATGTCCACCTCCCTCTCATTCCCTGGGTCTCAGCCTTGCTCAGGGGGCTCAGGTAGTCAGGTGCTAGGAAGTAACTTTAGATAATTCATTCTAGGAGAAAGTAATATCTGGCCAAAAGAAATTTGGAATCCTCAGGAAGAGCAAGGAAGAGGTGGTCTGCAGTTGTCTGTCCCTTCTGTGCCCTGTTTCATTTGGGTGAATCCTAGGAGCCCTGCCTCCCCGGTACCTAGAGTCCACTACTCCTTGGTGCCCTCGTCACTGCCGCTCTGATCGTCCCTTGCAGGGCCCCATGCAGAGTCGCCCCAGCTGGCCTTCCTGCTTCACACCTTGACCATGTCCACTAGAGTCACCCGCTTAAAGCGTGGTGTCTCTTGGGTTCCCAGTGCTGCCTCGCCTCCTGGCCTTCGCTGTGTGCAGTGCCCTGCTCTCTTCTGCTCCCCTTCTCCTCTGTGTGCTCTGCTCTGACTGCCCGGCCCTCCCCCTGCTCCTTCCTCTGATGTGTAAGCTTGCATCCACCTTGGGCTTTCACACCTGCTCTTAACTTGCTCGTGGCACTCACTCATACACTCACCCCACACTTCCTCACCTCCGCCTCCCTGACCACCCTCTGCTCATTCTCAGCATCTTAGATGGACTCAAGATTTGATTAAACTGAATATTCAAGGGCATTGTGTATTGATCGTGGCCTGCTTCCAGGAGAGCAAGAGGCCGCCTGCTTTGCTCACCACTATAGCTGTGCAGCTCCTAGGGGGCACAGCCAAGGCAACAGACATCAAAAAGTCATATTTAACAGTACTTACAAAAATACAAAAATGTTATACCTCGTAATGCATTAGATGGAGCAAGCCTTTGTAAATCATCTGAGTGAGTCTTAGGAAACCCCTTTCCACAGAGATGATGTAATCTTAGAACAATATTCTTCTGTTACTCTGTGTGGAGTTTTCAGTTTCAGTTTAGAGTTTTGTGAGCTTTCTCATTCATGCTGTGGTTCCTGCTAGCTCTTGTCTGATGGTGAACTTCCCCTGACCGCCCCCAAAGCTTATTTAACCACCAGTGCGCCCCCACTGCAGTGCAGGTAGGCAAGGTGAGTTCATTCAAGCGCTATGCCAGGAACGGGGACTTAGGGGACCCGCAGCGCAGTGTGGTGTTCCAAGACGCATTCCTTGGTAAGGGGCAGGTGCACTTTCTAACGATTCCATAAAGCAGCAGGGAGAGGTGTAGCTTTCTTGGGCTGTCTTTTGCTCCCCCTTTCTTTGTTTTGAGACAGATTCTCACTGTGTTGCCCAGGCTGGCTCTAAACTGTGGGCCCAAGTGACCCTCACATGGGGCTCTGCCTGGCTGGGCTGCTGGCACACACCACTGTGCCTGGCCTCTCGGGATCAGAGATCGATTTGTAGTTTGGAATTTGGTAAAAAAGGACATCAGGCAGAGATTTCCATTAACATACTGATTAAACAATTGGATCATTTTGTCTGTGATATCATCCAAGCCACCTGTGAGAGGAATATTGTGGAACAGGGAATAAATTGAATGCCAGGGCCATCTACCGGGCACTGTGCTGGGCACACTGCTTGAGCACTCACAAGAACCAGGAAGTAGAAATGGCTTTCCCCAGGAACAAAGGAGTGTCCTGGCCGTAGTTAACAGTGAGCAAGCCTGGATCTGAACAGGCTCCGAGGCTGTACGCTGCTGTCCCCAGCCCTCCAGGTCTTTCTGCTCCTTGTAGCTGCAGAAGGAAAGGTCTCAGCCATTGGCTTGGTTTCCTCTGTGCAGGCAGCAGAATGTGAGGATTGGCGTGGCCTAGCTGGTCGCCGGCATTTGATTCAAACACAGAAACCCATCTAGAAAGTCTGTACTAAAGAACACAGGAAGCCTCAACATGCAGGCTGAGAAGACCTCACCACTAGCCAGGTTCAGAGGGACCCTGCAGTCCACTTAGAGAAACCTGCCTCCCGGAAGGGGAGGGGTGGGGCTCATAAACCAGAAGCAGAGCAGAAGAGCTGGGATTCTAAAGACAGACTGGAGAAACTGGTAGAATTAAATGAAGAGTTGAATGAAAAAGAGGTAAAGCTTTAAAATTTGCAGAAGTCCCTTGTACTAAACACTCAAGGCTTTGGAAGGCAGAGGAAATGAGGGATATGGTCGAGGGGAAACAAGGGAGGGTCTGGTCTGGGTTTCATTTTTAGTGGGAACGTGAATGTAGTAAGTGAGAGTGAATAAAGAGTAGTCAGGAAGAACAGGTGGGTAGAAGCACCGGGACCACAAAATGACTGTCATTTTCAAAATGCCACAATTCTCTTTTGCCAATTTATATCCCTCCATGATGGCCAACAAGTTTTTTACAGAAGTCCTTTGCAAAGAAAGAGAAAAAATATAGAGGATAGTAATTATTCGGTTTGTCATTTGATCCTCTCGGTGACACCTGGGCCTCCCTGGCATCATTTGGCACTGGAGTCATTTGGGAGCCCTTGTTAAACACACAGCTCAGAGTACCTATGTGAGACCTAGGAATCAGTATTTTAACCAAACAGCCCAGAAGTGGCTCTGAAGGACGAGGGCTGAGCTGAATGGTCTCGATTTCTGACAGCTGTTGGCACTGCCAGTGCTTCAGGATAAAGCATCCACATGCCTTTGTATATTTGAGGTACTCATTCCTGGCTAATGTAGGTGCATAAAAAAGCTGTATATCACCTTAACCACGAATCTGTTTGCTGCCCAAACTTAATCTTAAGAGCAGCCTTTCTGTTGCTCTGAAGAGCTCTTGAGTAGAGCACTTGAATTTGCTCATGGACTTGCTATCTGCAGCAGATGGGCAGGAATGGCTGAGTTCATATGCAATGTGAGCTTTAAAACTGGAGCATCTCAGTGCTGGCTATGGAGTAAATCCATCCACATCCCTTGATGCTTCTGTTCTGTCTTTGCACAGATGTAGCTCATGAAAACCTCAAATATTTCGCACGATAAACCAGGGTCTTAAAAAAACTTTGCCGCTGTTGAGAAACACTTAGGGATGACGTGACCAGTTCTTTGCTCTTGTACAATTTGCCTGTTATCCAGAGCCCCCTGGCACATTGCAAGCTCCCTGAAGTCAGGAACATGCCTTTCCTTTCTCTGCTGTGCCACAGTCCCATAGTCACATGTCTTACTTAGCATGCAAATTCCGAAGGCCACAGTGTCCCTAGAGGAGGAGGTCTTTGGCATGTGCCATCAGGACTACAACACCACATTATTCTGATGTGTAATAGAATCTATTTTTATTCTTAAGAATAGTTGCAAATGTTATTACTTGAGTTAGTTGTTGGAAGCCTTAGTAAGTTCTGTGATTTGTAGAGCTTGTAAACTGTAGAAAGTCATTTAAGATTAGTTACCAGCTTTCTTAAGTGAAATGGTTTTCCTATTATTCTAGTTTTTGTTTTTCCTTTTTAACTTCTCTTCTTGTAACCTCAGTAGTGCCTGTTCTAAAGTAAAGCAAACCATATATAATAATGTGATGCCTGCAAATTCCAACTTGCGATGGGATCCCGACTTCATGATGGATTTTATTGAGAATCCCTCAGCTCGAAGCATCAACTACTCAATGCTGGGCAAAGTCCTCAGTGACAACGCAGCCAATCGCTACAGCTTTGTCTGCAACACGCTTATGAATGTCTGCATGGGCCACCAGGATGCCGGCAGGTGAGCCGGGCTACCGGGAAGGCATCACTGACAAGGACTTGGGTGACTTGGGACTTCTTTGAAACAAGTGTCTAGTAAATGTCTGGGCTCACACCTGCCTTTCATTTGCTACCCTGACTCTATCTTATTTTATTCATTATTTATTTACCTCTGTTCTGTTCAAAAATTTTCTTAACCTGAGAAATGCCTGCTTATGTCTTCTTGCTTGGGCATTGGATGTTTTAGGTACTGTCTATTAAGTTATAGTATGCATTTTCCAAAAAAATGTATATAATAAAATACCTATATTTTGAAAACAACTATATTTGAACTTTTAAAAAGGAAAAACGTGATTTAATGAAAACAGAAGGGAGACCAGTAGCACAGTGGATGGGGTTGGGGAAGAGGAGAGAGGGAAAGCAGAGATACTGGCCAGAGGACTTGACAGGATCATGTTATGTGCATGTGCAAAGATAGCATGATTAATCCCACTATCGTGCATAATTGCAACGCATAACGAAAATGTCAATTTATAGATCAGGTCTGTTCACAGAGCTAAAAATGTTCTAATTCACATGTGTACTGGTAATTGTTTGTCACTTAATAGTGTTGATTATTCAACAACGTTTGAAGTTGTTAACATATACCTTTGCTCGGGTTCCAGTGTATCTGACAGGTGGGTATTGCTTACATCCTTCTGTCTAAGAAGCAGAAGGCTTGTTGCTGGTAGTGAAATGTGCTCATGGCTATGCCACGCGCGGTCACCATCCTGCCGACTGCTCACTGCCCAACTCTTTCCTCCTTAGGATTAACGACATAGCCAATTTCTCCTCTGAGCTGACCGCCTGCTGCACTGTCCTCAGTTCAGAATGGCTGGGGGTTCTGAAGGCTCTCTGTTGTTCTTCCAATCACGTGTGGGGGTTTAATGATGTACTTTGCACTGTGGATGTAAGTTTTCTTTTTTGTTTAAAATTGTGTAATTCAAAATTTAGTTAGTGGGTAATCTGTTTTTTAAAAATTATTATGTACTTGACTCCGTTTTAACATTGTAAAATATTTTTTTCTTTCTCTGTCTGAAAGTAATAAGCCACAGTGTAGTTGCCAAGATTATTTAATACGCAAAAAATCAGAAATAAAATAGATAGCTTAATCTATAGCAGAAATGCCAGAAGTTTCCTGAAATTTCCATGTAGCTGATATGGATGATCACTTCAGAGCTGTTTGTTCTTCATTTTTTTAAATTTATTTTTTAGCTGTAGTTGGACACAATATCTTTATTTATTTGTTTTCATGTGGTGCTGAGGATTGAACCCAGGGCCTTGCATGTACTAGGCGAGCACTCTACTGCTGAACCACAACCCTAGCCCCTATTCTTCATTTTTATCACATGGCAGGGGACGTAACTGAAGCATTTTTCATTATGAAGAACCAATATGTAGGTTTCTAAGAGTATAGATTTTGTTATATTGCGCGGAAACGCCCAGGTATAGGTTCAGAGGATGCTCAGTCTTTCTTGGGGATCAAGTCTGGACACTGATGAATAGCTCCCCCTGCTCCCGATATATCACTGATTATCTCAACTAGCAGGTTACATACATGTGAATTCGTTAAACATCTGCCTCCGTTCTTTATCGTGCCTGCCTGCTGTATCCTGTTGGAGCAGAATTAGGGCTAGGGTCTCTTATGTTAAAGAACTCTATGTTTTAAAAGCTGCCTCTGGCTGAGGGCTTATTCCTAGTTTGCAGACTCTGCCAGGGTGGGCAGTCCTGTCTCTGCAGCTCAGTGTGCTTAGACTTTTATACACGTTAACTCACGAGTGGTGGTCTGCTCTTCTAGCAGAAAGACACATTTTTATCTTGACTGTAGTTCCTTACTTAGTCTCTCGGTCTTTTTGTTGTTGTTGTTGTTGTTGTTGTACTTTGCCTTCTGCTTTAATCCCTCATCTATAAAAATGGATTTTATAATAGTATGAACCTCTTGGTGCTGGGCTATCAGAAGAGGTGTTTTGTAAATTGCTGGCCGTGGTCCCTGAATTATGGTGCCAGTTGTGAAGGCCGTTATTAGTCATTTTTCTCATTATCTTGTGCACGTGTTTCGTGGAGTCTGTAAAGTCAGAGATTTCACTATGCATTGATTTTCTTCCTCTTTTGCAATTTGGAGTTAGTTGGAAACTTTCAGAGTTTTCACAACCCATTTAGTCCCTTTGAGCATCTTTGTTAGTTGCCACATAAAGAGTCTCCAGAACACCGTCAGGCATGTCTTTCTGCTAAGGGGCCCTCCTATTTTCTGTTTTCTCTGACGTCCTCTGGACTTACTCCGACTCACATTGGGGTGCATTCACACATCCCTTAGTGATTTCTTGATTGTGTTTTTTGTCTTTTTTCAGTTGTGGGTTCATGAGCTATAGCCCAGTGTCCTCTTGTAGCTCTGGGGGGTGGGTAGACTCAAGGTTTGTCTTACAGAAACAGGCCTGGGGGGTAACAGTCTCACGTGGCTGTTCCCTGTGGGTTCATGGTGGGACTGAGCTCCTGGGGGTGTTGCCTACATTCTCTTAGGTATTGATCTTTGATGTGGCTGAGAAGGGTGTCAGGTATTAAAACCTGTCAATGTTTTTCTTGAAGGTGAGTGACCTTTCATTCCATGATTCATTAGCTACTTTCATTGCTATTCTGATAGCACGACAGTGTTTCTCCCTGGAGGACGTCGTGCAGCACGTGGCTCTCCCCTCTCTCCTAGCGGCAGGTAAGGCAGCCTGGGGAGCTGTGCTGGCTGTGGGCTCGCTGCCTTGGAGGGGTGGGTCGGGCTGTTAGAACACAGGGTGGGTGCAGTAGGAGATTCTAGCTGTATGTGTGCTGGGGGTGGCTAGAGGTGGCAGGGCAGCCCAGACCCCAGCACATTAGCCCTGGAGGCAGGGAATGGGAGGCTGTTGCTCTCCCCAACCTGCCTTAGGAGCACTCCCATCTCAGAAGAGAGGGCTTACTTTTCTTGCTCTAAGGAGAGTTGATGTAGGTTAGAGCAGAAGACTTAACTTAGTAGGAAGCCTGAGGCCTGTCTTTCTGTCCTGCTTTCTAGCTTGTGGAGATGCGGACGCGGAGCCCGGGGCGAGGATGACCTGCCGACTGCTGCTTCATCTGTTCCGCGCGCCACAGGCCTGCTTCTTGCCTCAAGCCGCCGGTGAGCTGGCTGCAGCATGTCAGTGGTTAGAGGCCGGAGCTCTAGGTTCTAAGTGACCGTGTGGGCTCTACGTTTTGTGATTTCCTTCCCGATTTTTGTGGGCTTGATCTGGGGGCAGTGAAGGAGTGAGAGGGTGCCACTAGGAGGGCTGGCAATACCTTCCATTTATGTAATATCAGGAAATATTGAGAAATCAAAACCGGGAGTTAACAGTCAATAAAAATACCTCTGCTCTTAGGCCAGGTCATCCTGGCGGGCAGTGCGGCCGGAAAACATACTAGGTATGTCAGTTCTGAGCCCTGCCATCCCGACTTAAGGGGATGGTGACTCACTTATCCTTTTCCTAAGGTAAGTGATGATTCCTAGGGTATTAGTAAAGCCTCTTCTTAGATCCCTTCCATCCACACGTGGGCATGTCTGTGTGGGAATCCTGCTAATCTTTTTGCTACATCTCTCTGAGGAGCAAAAACATTGTTTTAACAATTAATAATTAAGAAAAGGTTAAGTAAGAATACTGGCAGTGTGTCTTAGTGAACCCCAGCCTCAGGTTAAGCAGGCCAGTGGCAATTAAGCGCCCACAGCCCAACAGTGAGAGGCCCTGCCGGCTGGGGGTGATTACGGAAGATCATTAATGATGGTGACGAGACTGTTCAAGGCTTGTTGTTGTTTTCACAGGCAAACCTTTCCCCGGAATAAGATCGTCTTGCGATAGACACCTCTTAGCTGCTGCTCACAACAGCATTGAAGTGGGAGCGGTTTTTGCCGTATTGAAAGCCATCATGATGCTCGGTAAGACCTTCCTGGCCCTGCACTTCTTGGCTGATCACCAGATGTGGAGGCAAAACCATCTGTGTTCAGCTCAAAATCTAATTAATGTTGTTGAAAACCTGGTTTGTTTTGTTTGTTCTCCTGGAAAAAGAGAGCTGGCTTTCCCTGAGTCCATGGGCAATAGGGCTCTTAGAATTTCTGTCCCTCCTCTAGTGACCCTGGGGGTATTTAAATACACATACTATTGTTCTGTTTTAGTTGCTTGATGCTCCTTCTGATGTGACCTAGATTCTGAGACAGGGTTGCTTTGCCTTCAATTGTTGGCAGAAATACTACCCAAGGAAGGACAGGGATGACGTGGTGACATCCCCGAAGGCTTAGCTCTCAGCCAGGCTGTGTTCCAGGTGCAGAATACCAGGAAACCTGGAGCTTAGTCCGAGTGCTTCTGCTGAGTTGGAGACCCTGAACATTTTTTTCTGTCTGTTTTATTCATGAATCGGGTGATAATCACAATGATGTTTGTATTATTGATTAATCGGTATTCGCGGTCACAGTGATTTTTTTTCCATCTGATTCATAGTGTCCAAGACGTCCTGTATATCTTTTTTTGTGTATGTGCTCCTGGAGTGACAGCACTGTCTTCTGCTGTCTTCTGCCCATCAAGTGTCGATGACATTTTCTTCTGTATGTCATAAGGAATGTGAATGGTTGGAAGACTTGAGTTCATAGTGCTTGATTCCAATTTTGAATACCCTCTTCTAGGCTTGACTACATAATAGTTACCTCTTACGTTCTTAGTGAGCTCCCTTTGATCAAAACAGAATAACTGAATGATAGGAGCTGCTTTAGGTGGGTCTTAAAGGACACAAGTGAGGACAGAATTCTGTAATGCTTGACAAATGATGCCTGAGGATTCAAGGAACAATAACATTTTTCCATGAGGCCCTGGGTTCAATTGTTTGTACCACAGAAACAAAACAACAAAACCAGAGTTTTCACAAAATTACCTATTAAAAGTTCACTTGAAAAGAACATATGAATGTGTATTTTGTCTGTAATTGGGAATGCCCATGGATTCTGTAGCCAAAGGGAAGGGTAGAGCCAGCTATGGGCAGCAGCCTCTGCTCGAGCTGAGGAGGTCCTGGGGCAAGAGTGCCCACTTCCCTGCTCTGAGGGTGTCTCAAGGGAAGGGTGGCTCATGGGACCTACTGAACATACAAACCTAGGGACTAGATTTGTTACCCTGTTATTTCTAAGGCTCATTTGAGAAACCAGCAAGAACTAGGTTTTCACTAAATTAACTTTGGAAGCCTGAATCTGTAAGTGACCGAAGTTTTAATGGCAGAAACCAAGATGACTGCCGTGTGGACACAGGCTCTTTGATTTATAGCACTGGTCTGATCCCAAGTAAAATCTGCCTACCTCTGAATATTCAGATAATATGGCAAATCCTCCAGGCCTGAAAGGTCAGGATACACCCAGTGAAGGTCAGCAGAGCCATGGCCCAACAGCCTCATGTACTCTATTGACCACACAGCTGCAGAAGATTCCAGCACCTCCTCCCAAGCCACCTCCCGCATTCCGGTCACTGATGTCACTGCCAGGTCCTCACCTGGGCCTGCAGTGGTGTGTGTCTTTGGATTGTTCCTGTAGAGGTTTTAGTGTCTCTGCCTCCCTGTGTTCTGACCAGCGTCGTCCCAGCTCCCTCCCCGTGGGTCTGCTGAGATGGGGGTGGGACCGTGGAACCTGCTGTGGTTCCTGTTTGAGGCTAGCTGTAGTGTGTCTTGGCACCTGAGCGTGGAGGATGCACTTTGCTACTTTAGAATTTGGTCTTTCAAGATCTTCGCTTCTGAGAATCTCTGTTGGATTAAGTAAACTCCCGTGGGTGAACAGTACTTTTTGTATTTGTGTGTTAATGGGGAATATGTGGTAATGTATTGGTGAGTTGAAGTGTGTTATTTATTCCTCTCCTCCTCTTGAGAATTTGCAAGTAAATATTAATTAAGCCAGTTTGATTTTTCAGATTTTTTTGGGTGTATTTTCAGCAGAGTCAGAGCTTTTCTTGGTGGGCCTGTGGGTTTTAACAGGCCTTGGGCACTAACCCAGGCTGTTTGCCCACTAGTTTCAGGCAGCAAAGGCCCAATCCAGACTCATCCATGGGTCCCGGGAAACAAGGCAGGCCCCTGTGGGTGGGCAGAAGCTAGGCCCTGCTATTGCTGGGCCATCCCTCCTGCCAGCCAAAGCACACCCGGCTTTTACAATGGCCAGGGTTTCGTGTCTCGTGGCTGGGGATTCCAGCTGCCGGATATGTTCTGTGTGGCCTTTTTCTCCCAGAACTTTGTGAGGAGGAAGCAGTTTCCTGGGGGTGTTGGCTGAGCCTGTCAGGGAGTATCAGGCAAGGGGGTCTCACTTGGCTGTCAGAGAGGAAGCCAGCAGACATGGGTGATGGAAAGCGTCTGCTTTCCAGGGCTGCCTTAGTATGCGTTGCCCTTTTCCATCCCCAGGGAAATATATCTCTTGTCCAGAAGTTGGTAGTAAGGTGGGCTAAGGCAAAACTTTTCTCTTGACCTATGGATAGAAAATAAGTCATTGTAAGAGAAGAAATGGAAAAGGGACATCTAGAAGGGTGAGTAACCCATTCTTTTTTTTTTTTTTCCTTGTCTAATAAGTCAAATGAATTTGATGCATCAAATGTTGGTGAAATCAATGCTCTGTGATTTATTAAGTGTGGTTCATGATGGTCTTTCTAAGTTTGGTGAAAGTATACTTAATTCTTTAAACAAAAGAAGGAGCAAGTTTCGGCCTGCTTTTTCTTTGTGTCTGATTCGTAGTCCTCGGGGTTCTTCATCCGTTTTCTTGATTCATTCTCTGGATTGCTGGCTGACTGGCTATGCAATGATAATGCTACTCACGTATTTTAAATTCCCCCAAAGCTAGCCTCATTTGCTTCTCCAGTATGTGGTGGTATTTTGAACTTTCATGACTTCGCTTTTGTGATTCTGTTATTTAGGAGATGCCAAAATTGGCAGTAACAGCGTCAGCTCCTTAAAGAACGATGACTTCACCATGAGGAGTTTGCGACGGGAAGGGGCCTCGGAGGACGTCTGGCCTGCCTCTCATAGCTCGAAGCCCTGCGCGAAGAGCATCTCCATAGAAACGGCCAATTTAAGAGAATATGCTCGATACGTGCTGAGGACCATCTGCCAGCAGGTATTCCAGCAATTTAATTTGCCTTTTCCTTAAAATATGTCCTTTCTTTTGGAGAAAGGTGTTCATTATTGTAGGAAACCTGTACATAGGTGGGTTTTTATCCCCTACTAGCTTTATTTTGAAATAATTCCAAATTTGCTGCAAAGGTGCAAGAATAAAGTGATCCTTTATACCCTTTAGACAGAGTAGTCATTTACATATGCCATATATGCTTTGTAAATCTATTTGTGTGTGTGAACATGGATACAGATATAGGTATTTTTTTTTTTTAAACCCTTTCAAGGTAGATGGCGTACTTTATTCTTCTTTACTTTTGAAGACTTCCGTCTTCATTTCATACCATAACCACAGCGTAGTTGCTAACATTTCAGAAGATTTAGTCTTGGTGTGGTACTATGCTGTCACTTGCTGGGCACATTCCTAGTTGGTCCTTATTGTGGTAGTGCTGGAACTGACTGGGTTTTCTTGTAGATTTGCTGCAGGCCACGCAACCCTGCCTCAGGACTAGAAGCAGTGTCTGTCCTCCAGGTAGCCAGCTCTGAAGGCACGCGGTGCCCTTGCCTGTCCAGTGGTGCTGGCCTTGGTTGGGTGGTCTTCCTTGTGTGGTCTGCGCTGCTCGCTCTGCGTGACAACCTTTGGGGAGTCCCTCGAGACGCTGCCGACCTCTGTTCCTCATTCCCCTCCCGCGCACCTCAGAGCAGTCATCCTGATTCTTGTCCAAGCCTGCCTTCCCCGAGGTGCTTCCCACTCCCTCCCCTCCACAGTGTCAGTGTATGTTCTGCTTAGGGAAGACCCTCCCCTCTTCCCTGTCTCCTTACTTATGATCCACATGAGTCATAAGGTCCTGTCCCAGGAAGGGAAGTTTAACACTCATATGGTTCCAGGGAGATTTAGTGGGACTCCTTTATCCTGGTGTTTGTCATTTTTGTTTGTTTTAAAGTATTTTCTTATTTTTGCTCCTTCTTTTACTTGCCCTGCCTCAGAATTACCTTGAGAATTAGCAGAGTGATACTTAGAAACAAGGTCTGGATGCTGAGTATACTCATTGCTATGGAGTACCCTCGCTCCTGGGTTCTCTTAGTGGAAAGAGCTAGGACAAAAGTGAATGCGCACGGGTGTGTGACTATGAGTTCACATGATGCTCCCAGTTCCACGCCAACCTACAAAGCTGTGCTTTACTTTTGAAGACTTCCGTCATTATTGTAGGAAACCTGTACATAGGTGGGTTTTTATCTTTGCAGCATTGCATATTATTATAGCCTTCTGCATAGTAAGAACCTTGGTTCCTTATAAAATCAATAAATTATTACTTACTTACAAAATACACCTAAAATAATTTCCAAATTGTTAGCATCTACCACTAGGCCTAACAAGCCTGCCAAGAGGAGTGGAAAGGTTTTTGCAGTTCACTTTTTACTTTTTTACAGTAAATACTGTGATCTCACATTAGACAAAGGCACCAAGAGCATACATTGGAGAAAAGATAGCCTCTTCAACAAATGGTGCTGGGAAAACTGGAAATCCATATGCAACAAAATGAAATTAGACCCCTGTCTCTCACCCTGCATAAAACTTAACTCAAAGTGGATCAAATACTTAGGCACTAGAATAGAGACCCAGTGCCTAATAGAAGAAATATTAGGCCCAGATCTCTACCATGTCAGCCAGGACCTGACTTTCTTAAAGTGCAAGAAGTTAAAATCAAGAATTAATAACTGGGATGGATTCAAACTAAAAAGCTTCTTCTCAGCAAAGGAAAAAATTAATAATGTAATGAGAGAGTCTATAGAATGGGAGAAAATCTTTACCACATGCACCTCAGAACACTGATCTCCAGGATATATAAAGAACTCAAAAACCCAACACCAACCCCCCTCCCCCCAAGTAACCCAATCATTAAATGGGCTAAGGAACTGAACAGACACTTCATAAAATACAAATGGCCAACAAATATATGAAAAAATGTTCAACATCTCTAGCAATTATAGAAATGCCACTTAAAATTACACTGAGATTCCACCTCACCCTAGTCAGAATGACAATTATCAAGAATACTTGCACCAATAAATGTTGGTGAGGATGTGGGGAAAAAGGTACATTCATAAATAAAGAATATGTAGTACATTTACACAATGGAATATTGCTCAGCCTTAAAGAAGAATGAAGTCATGGCATTTGCTGGCAAATGGATGAAGCCGGAGAATATCATGAGAAGTGAAACAAGCCAATCCCCCAAAACCAAAGGTGGAATGTTTTCTCTTATATGCAGACGCTAATTCCCAATAAGGGTATAGATTGCTAGGGAAGAATAGAGGTACTTTGGATTAGACAGAGGGGAGTGAAGAAAGGGGAGGGGATATTGGGGTGGGAAAGATAGTAGAATGAATCAGACATTATTAACCTATATACATATATGGTTACATGACAGGTGTAATTCTACATTGTATACAACTAGAAAAATAAGAATTAATACTCCATTTATGTATGATATGTAAAAATGCATTCTGCAGTCATACATATCTAATTAGAACAAATACAAAATTTTAAATTAAAAAAAAGACTGAAAAAAAATTACTTGGGCTTTCTCCCTTAGTATGAATACATTCCTAATTTGAAATCAAGTTGGGTTCATTTGTTTCTGTTTGCATTCAGTTTAGAGTCTTTTCCCTCAGCCTTATTATAGAATAAATACTTACAAAAGTTAAACTACACACAAGAGTATAATCAGAAATGTGTCCTTCCTCCCAAATGCCTTGCTCCTCCCTGCCCCAGCTCACCAGTTTTGTTATTTTCGGGTGTATCCTTGAAGTCCCTATATGTTTTGTATTTTGCTACAGAGGTCAAGTCATCAAGACCATGTTTTGTACTTTGTAGGTTTGTGGTCACCATGATAAAGTCCACTAAATAGTGACGTAGAGCTGAGGGGCACTTGTGCCTTGGTCCCCACTGTGAGTGCACCCTGTTATCACCAGAGGCATTTGCAATTGTTTTGATACCTGGATCTGACCAAAGCCAGCAGGCAGGCGAGTGCAGGAAGGGTGGTGGCTGGGCCTGCTGTGGACTTCTTGCAGTGGGTCCCAGAGGTCCAAGCCCATTGGGAGGCTCAGCCTGTCAGTGCTAGAAGCGAAAATTGATGGAATGAATGGATGAATGATTGATTTGATGCTTAGGAAAAAAAAATACTGATATCTGGGTACCAGCACCTGAGCTTGATTTCAGTGGTCTGTGGTCTGATGGGGTGTCTGGATGTGAAATCTTATAGACGCCACAGGCGACTTATTTAATGGATGGTTAGCATCGGGTCACTGGCATGGTGGTTTCAAAAGAGGCTTCATCTGAAACACATATAGGGTCAAATGAAACTTTTAACACTGATGATTTTTAAAACCATTTAGTACAAGAATTTGCACTTGAAAAAATGGTGAAGCAAAGCTGCTAAGAAATTTAACTGAGTAGCCACTCTCCAGAGGGCAGTCAGCTCTAGGCATAGAGCTTCCTTAAGTTTTTGGCAGGCTCATTGACTCAGCAAAATTATAATAATAACTGTATGGCAAATAGATGTGCACAGTTATTTTTTATAATGGTAATGTATTCATAGTATCATAAAGAGAAAAATTTCTAAATATCTTATGCTATGTTCTTACCAGTGGAAAACATATTCCAGTATTATCTTTTTCTTTTTTTTTTTTTTTTTGCTCATCTGTTTCCAATTTTTTTCCTCATCTAGGTTCCACTTTGTATTTTTAAGAAATCAAAATGCCAGAAATTTTGTACCTAACACTTTTTGCAGATACATTTTTATGCATTATTTTTTCCTGAAGCTTCTCCTCGGTCTCACGTGCCATTTTGCTCTGACTTAAGTGTATGTTACATAAACATGTGGAAAGCCGGTTGCTGTCCAACAAATGGCCTTCTTCCTTCCAGGAATGGGTAGGAGAACATTGCCTAAAAGAACCTGAAAGGTTGTGTACAGACAAAGAGCTGATACTGGACCCCGTGCTTTCCAACATGCAAGCACAGAAGCTCCTGCAGCTCATCTGCTACCCACACGGCCTCAAGGAGTGCGCGGAGGGTGACAACCTGCAGAGGCAGCACATCAAGCGCATCCTGCAGGTACCCTCAGCACGCCGTGCACTGCGAGAAGAGGGATCGGTTCTTCCCCTTTCATTGCTAATTGCAGGTCAACTCTGTTTTTTATTCCCCCAGTTTTCTTTCCTGTAGAATGGCAACGAGTTAGTGCTAGGTAGGTGTAGATGCTGAGAATTGTATATAATCATCAGATAAATATTGGTATTTTAAGTCCGTGCTGTATTTACTTGAGAAATGATCTGCAGGGAGGGACAGGCTTAAATATGTTATTCAAGAATTAGTGAAATCATTTTGGAATGGGGTCAATTAGATAATTGGATATTGTGAGTCAAAATTTTAGTTTTATTCGTTTTTAGTTCCTAGCTGAGTCAGGAACATTATATTGATGCTATTTATCCTTTTGAATATATGTAACAGGATTGGATCCTTTTACCCATGTAAATACTTGTATTGTGTAAGATCACCCTGCTCTTTCCTGAGAGTGGGTGTCCTGCCAGGACTGATTGTGTGTTGACATGGGTTGCCTACTTTCAATCCTTCTGTTTTCCCCAGAATCTGGAGCAGTGGACATTGAGGCAGTCCTGGCTGGAACTTCAGCTAATGATCAAGCAGTGCCTGAAGGACCCTGTGAGTAGCTGTTACAAGCCTGGGTGGGAAGAGCTGCGGGGAGCAAAGTCGGGCTGCTGCCTGGGATAACCCAGCTGCATGCGTGGCCTCTCTCTGGCCACCCTAGGGCTCCGGGTCTGTGGCTGAAATGAACAACTTGCTGGACAACATTGCGAAGGCCACCATTGAGGTGTTCCAGCAGTCCGCCGACTTGAACAACAACTCCTCGCACTCTGGCATGGGCCTTTTCCACCCCAGTGGCAACGGGGGCGCTGATACCAGTAGCACGAGGCAAAATGGAATCAAGACCTTTCTCAGGTATTTCTGTGTAGTTGGCTGGGCTTTCTTGAACTTTACACACGTAATGGGCAATTGCATTCGCATAACTCAGTTATTTTTTTTTTTTCATTAAGCTGCAGAAAATGTGAAGAGAATAATGACTGCTAAGTGACAGTTACTGTTATTTAATAGGTTAAAGGGTAAAGCCAGGGCAGGAGATATCTTAGTGTGTTCACTATGTGGTTAAGTCGGGCCCAGACTCTTTGTAAGTGCTGGTGTTATGAATGCACATGGACACCTGACCTTCATCCCCTGGGCTACTGTGTTCCTGGATATTCAGCATCTCAGAAACGCATTGGCCACCTCTAGTAACTGGCAGCTTTTCACAAGCCTCATGGTGATTTGAGTTCTGATTTAGATCCAGCAGGCATATGAAATCGCAAAGTAATCCTTGAATCATGAAAGGAAGATTTGTATCTCATCATTTTGATAAAAAATATAGCTGGTGAATCTTAAAATTAAAAAAAAAATTGTGATTAGTATGATTATACATAGCAACATTTCATGTTGTGAGCATGATCAAAGAGTGTTGTTTGTTGGACAAAAGGATTATCACTAATCATAGAGCCAGAATCAAAAAGAAAAATGCTAAAAGATAGCTCAGTTGACGGTATCCTCCCAGAAGCACCTTTCATTGCTCCCCTGGGTAACTGTGGGTGGCAAGTGTGACCAGGGGCCTGGTCTTCAGGAAAGATAGTGCAGAAATCAAAGGGAATTGGGGGTAGTGTGCTTCTGGTGCACCAGAGTTGTGCTCTGAAGTTTCTGTGGAACTGTGAAAGCAGAGACTCAGGCTTGCTCGGGTGTAACGCCTATTTCTGATTTTAGTTCCTCTGAACGCAGGGGCGTGTGGCTGGTGGCCCCCCTCATCGCCAGGCTGCCCACCTCTGTGCAGGGGCGGGTGTTGAAGGCTGCTGGGGAAGAGCTGGAGAAGGGGCAGCACTTGGGTTCTTCTTCCAAAAAGGAGCGTGATAGACAGAAACAGAAAAGGTAGGCTCCTGGGGTGTCTCTGGGGGAGTTTGAAGGACAGCTGAGGAATTCTAGTACGCTCTACCTGACGGTTCTTACACCCAACGCCCACTGAAACTTAGTTTTTAAATGGAATGAAAAATCTTCTTCTAGGAAAGTCCCTGTTCCTAAAACGTTCCAGGTTGTGAGATTTGCCACACTCATTCTCAACTTCACTTGTGCATCCAGATCCCTGCTGGCCTCTGAACTTGTCCACTCCAAGCCCCACATCCGATCCATGAATGGGATCTATAGAGCCGCCTGCATTCTGGATTTTATTTTTAATTATTTCTAACTTTCTTATTAATTAGGTACTCATGTTTAAAATACACAGAGCTTCAAAGTGTGGAATATGATATGTCAAGAAATTTGTAATGTTTTGAACAACCAACAATAAAAAATTAAAAAAAAATAAAATGAAATACACAGAGCTACTTTGTAATTATTGGCATGCTGAACCTTGAAGTACTTACCAATATTTCTGACACTTAGGGCTCTTGTGCTAGATTAGATATTAAAACTTCTAAGCCATAAACTAATTTTTTGATCACTGTTATTGATCACTAAAACCCCAACAATGTGACTCAGCATTCCGATAAAAAGGAAAAAACGATTCCTTGTATTTCGTAAACATTCCAGACATCCACATCCTTGTCTCGTGGTTGGCAGTACTGTCAGTGGCTGCCCTTCCTGACCTCTCAAATTGCATTTGCTGGTGCCATTCATGTCTATACTGCCTCACTTCCCTCTCACTGGGCAGACAGGTGGTATTCCCGGGTTGAAAGTGTCCTATTCTGACCCTGTGAGATGAAGCTTAATATTTTATCTTCGATTTTGTTTTCCAATGGAGCATGGATTCATCCTTGTTCTCTAATTGCAGATACTCTATTTAAAAACCAATTTAAAATAGAATTTTTGCCAAATGCCTTGATGCCCCACTACCCATGGCTTTAGGCTGGTGGTACCCCTAGGTCACTAGCAAGAACCCCATTTTTGGAATCCTCAGATCTTGCAGCTGATCCTAACTGTACCAACACCCTGCTGTTTGGTCTTGAAAACTTAAGGCAAAGCCCCCAAATTTTCATAACATACATAGAAGCCTGTTTCCTAGACTCTAAAATAAGAGTGTTGGCTGAGAAATTTCTCAGTTTTTCCTTGTATTCCATCCAGATCCCCCAGGGCACTCACAGCAGTGCAGATTCACCTCCCTGGGGTGCCTTCTGTCATCAGCACTATCCGCTATCTGCTCATTTAGAACCATTAGTATCTTTAACCTTGTAAGCAGAGGTGTGATTTAACTTTCCAGGCCTCTCTGGCTATTCCCTATCCCCCTTCATCTAATAGTAAATACACAGGAGCAGACACCCAGGGGACAGGCCCCAGGAGATGGGTGGAGCAGCAGGTGCTAGCTGACCTTACTGTTCTTCCTTCCTGCAGCATGTCTCTCCTGAGTCAACAGCCATTCCTCTCGCTGGTCCTCACCTGTCTCAAGGGACAGGATGAGCAACGAGAAGGTCTGCTAACGTCCCTCCAGAATCAAGTGAACCAGGTAAAGGACCGCATGGTGTCCAGCAGGCCAGCAGCTCCCAGCAGATTCCAGTGCTGAGCTTACAGAAGGGCACAGCAGTCTTCCATTCAAGGCCAGGCAGTGCCCTGTCTCCTACCTGTCATCCTGGTCTCCGCAGGGGTAACAGACCTGTCATATTAATCATGCATAGCATAAATGTGTATAGATGGAGAAATCGAATGGCCTACACCCGGGGAGGCACAGTGACTGACACTCCCGCTCTGCCTCCCAGAAGCAGTCCACTCCTCAGGTGGGGCTGCCCCACCCAGCAGGGTCTCCAACTGAGCTCCATAGGCTCAGGAACTGTTTTACTGGCCTGCGAGAGCTGGGTTGATGCCAGCCAAGTGCACAAGAAAGTCACTTGTAAGCTGGAGGCCTGTTTGTTTCTTCACAAAAGCTTTGGGTTTTTTTCCCACTCCCCTAGTTCTTCTGGGCAGCGTGGGGCACTTGTGTTCTGTGTACTACATGGAGGTCAGAAACCTCAGTGCAAGGAATCAAGTCAAGTGAGTGGGAAGAAGAAGCCAAGGGTGTGAGATGGCCCGTCCCTGTGCGGAGCCGGTGGCCCCTTCCTGTAGCACTGTGCCTGTGGACACCGTGCCTTTTCCCTAGGGATACTGGAAGGACATGGACGAGGGCATGGTCTCACGTGTTTCTCTGGTCATCTCTCCCTTGCTGGATAGGATGCTTTTAAAATGCAAAGCACTTACTATCCCTGTGTCTAAGATGCTCCCATGTTTCTTTTTATACCTTGAATAAAAATCCAGTCTGGGCTAATTAGACCCCCTAACAATTTGTAGATTGCTCTCTTCTGCCTGCTTCCTACCAGTTACCGCCTTGCTCAGCTTGCAGGGCCACATTGGCATGTTTCCTTCTGTTCTCCTGCTTCCCAAGCAAAAGCACCTGCTCTCCCCTTTAGCTGGAAGGATTCCCTCTAGGTGCCAGCCTGGCCTGCTTCTCCCTCCCTTCAGGTGTTAGTTTAGAGAGACCGTGGCGATTGCCCTCTGAAAATAGGGCCTCTGTCCTTACCATCCCTGCCCTGCCTCGCCCTGCCTCAGGCCACTTGATATACTTGTTTTGATTCATGCTGCTGCTATACTGTGAGCCCTGTGAGAACCTGTGTCCCTAAGCCCTGCACCCGGCATTCAGCCTGAGGGGCCCGAGCCTCCTAGAGAAGTTTGGGAAACACTCTGCCCATGGCATGTGCTGGCGGGACATCTGCTGGGAGGGTACTTCCACTTGTGGCTCTCTGCGGCCATGCTGGGTTTGTTAGCTAGTCAGCCTGCCGTCTGAGCCTGTGTGTGGTCACTGTGGCCTGCCTTTCCTCAGTGAACTTTCCTGTCCTCAGCACTGGCCTGAGTCAGCGAGGAAATGAAGAAGCAGCTCACTTTCTAAATTGAAATACTGCTCAGCTGATTGATGTCCACAGTTTTCAGAATAGTCTGTTGTTCATCAAGGAATTAGTGTTCCTGAAGATAGCAAGCCTCCTTTTCAATAAGATCAACATAATACGTTTGTTAGGGTTAATAAATGTGTTAAGCTTGAACTTGATGGCCTTCTGATGCCTTTTCCAAGACCTAGAGGCAGTACATGCAACTAGATAAGATTTACTTCCCCACCTTGAAAGGCAAATAAACAAAGCAATGACCAGGTTTCTGTGTGCACCGAGGAAAAGGGGCAGAGCTGAAATGTCATGCAGCATTCCTTGTTAAAGCGGAAGTTGTTTTTGGCTGTCTGGGAAAGGTGTAGTTTTACTTTAAATATGAAAAATATTCAGTTTTAACAGAGATAAAGTTTTTATTTTTCCTGTTTTTCTTTTTTGGGTCTTAGATTTTAAGTAACTGGAAGGAAGAAAGGTACCAGGATGACATCAAGGCTCGGCAGATGATGCACGAAGCTCTGCAGCTGCGCCTGAACTTGGTAAGGGGTGTTTCTAGTGTGCCCTCTTTGCTCATGGATGTTTGTGACCATGGCTCCAGTGCTCACCTGTGTCCACGAGCAGAGCCTAAATATAATCAAGACCTCAGGACTTTCCCATCTCTCTAGCCTTCTCTTCTCCTGGCTCTCCTTCCTGTCTGTGTTGAGTTCCAGACAGCAGAAGGTATTTTAAGAATGATTCATCCTCTCTGTCCCCACCCCATCCAGCCCACCTCCCTTCTGCTTCAGCTTGTACTGTGATTGGTTCTCAGAGGACTCAATTTTGAAATGAGCACTGGCTCTTGTGATACTTCTTTAAGAACCTTAAAGTCCTTCAACTCAGCATCGTGGGAGACCTCCTGTTAGATTTGTTAAGAAGACCTGCCTCACAGGGTGCTGTATGGAAACGTGGGCTTCCTCCCACACAGTGCATTCCTTTGCATGTCTCTTTTCCCTGGAGAGTGGCTTGCCTGATGTTTGGGTGGTTGTTTTTAACTTAATCCTCACACACAGGACCTGGCAGGTCTTGGGCCAATCCCCTGTTCGTCATTACATCTGTGTAGTGGGCATTTCCAAGCGGTCCTGGTCTCAGGTTCAGATTAAGTAGGGACAGAACAGCACCAAGATGCCAATAATTGGATTAGAGAGTTTTGATTATATTTAGGTTTAATTCAACTACAATTGCATCATAAAATTGAATATCATGAAAGACTAGGAAGAAAACTAACTGTATAGGTACCACACTTAAATATTACCCTTTTCATTTTTCAATGACCAAACTGTGTAAAGAACCCAGTAGTAGTGATAGTCACAAAGCTAGTGAGAAAGAAGTTAGAGCGATCTGTCCTCCATAAAGTAGAGAATCTCCCCTTCTGGCCACATGAAGTGAGGGCTAGTGGTCTTCTCTCACGCTGTGTTTGCATGCCAGGTGGGAGGGATGTTCGACACAGTGCAGAGGAGTACCCAGTGGACGGCAGAATGGGCCCTCCTGCTGCTGCAGATCATCACCTCAGGAACCGTGGACATGCACACCAACAAGTACGTTTTGCACCCTTAACATGTGTTCTGTCGTGTGCGTGCCTGGCATTTGGATAGTCTGGCCTTGATAGACTGACAAATGCTGCTACATCTTATTGATTCAGGTGTCATTAAAAATTGTGCCATCAGTAGAAGTGCCCAGTTAATTAAGTATATTTTAGTTGTGCTCTATGATGAAAACAGTTGTTCTCCTTCCCCTTTAGTGAATTATTCACAACAGTCCTTGACATGCTGGGTGTTTTGATCAATGGGACATTAGCCTCTGACCTATCAAGTGCATCCCCAGGAGGCTCAGAAGAGAACAAACGTGCATATATGAATTTAGTAAAGAAGTTAAAAGTAAGTTTGTGATTGGCTTATGTTATAAATTGTTTATTGTCTGGTGCATTTTATTTTATTTTTACTACTGGTTAATTTAAATATTTATTGCATTCAAATTAATTTAATGTATTTGCTGTTTATGTCACTTCAGCTCACCAATACCCCAAACTTTACAAGCATCCAAAAGATTGTTTTTAAATTAAATATTAAAACACGTGTAATTTTTTAAGAGACATTAAACATACATTATGAAATACATAACCAAAATGCCAACATTGAACCTAGGATAAATCCAAGCTCAGACTTGTGCATGTAGTTCAAAAATAAGCATCTGTGTTGATATTTGTAAATCCACTCACTTGACTAACCACTGACACATCATTTGAAGCAAACTGTAAATAAATAGCACAACAAGGAAAGTATATCTTATCCGCTGATCTTAAAATAGCCAATAAATAAATAAGTGGTGGTTACCTTGTGGTCTGTCCCTGGACCCCAAGTGCTCAGTGCCAGCTCCTGTCCTCTAGTTGCAGATGGCACCCTGAATTTTGTCACTTCAGCACTGTGATGTTTGTTGTGTAACAACAACTGCATATGTGTAGGCTATTTTCTACTTAAATAGAAGAAATGAAACAGGCCAGCCTGACTTGATCCTGTTCCCCAGACCACGTTCAGGGTTCAAGAACACGCTGACTTCAAAAAGGGAAATGCTCCAGGGGGAGCTTCCTCCTCGTCAACTTTTGCCTTCACGGTCGTTTCTGAGTTTCTGGCCCACTTCCCTTTCTCACTTTCTTTTTCCTTTCTTTCTTTCTTTCTTTCTTTCTTTCTTTCTTTCTTCCTTCCTTTCTTTCTTTTTCCTTTCAGAAAGAGCTGGGAGACAAGCGGTCAGAGAGCATTGACAAAGTTCGGCAGTTGCTGCCTCTGCCGAAGCAGACATGTGACATCATCACCTGTGAGCCCATGGGCTCCTTGATCGACACCAAGGGGAACAAAATCGCTGGATTCGACTCAATAGATAAAAAACAGGCAAGAGTAAATGTTTTTCCTGTGCACGGTGCAGCTTTTCACAGAAGCCAGATATGTCGTCTTATGTTTCTAGACGGTGTACACACACCTCAGTTTTGCAGTTTCTTGTTTTTGTTGTTGTTTTTTTGAGGCACACTCTTGTCATCTCAATGCAATGGTCATTGGCATCATAATGCAAACAGATCTTTGAAGACCTTAATTTATAAGGTTTACCTGGATTTAAGGAACTTTCTGAAATCTATCCAGTGAAAACTAAGTAAAAGCTTAGTGTCAAAAACCAGCAAAGTTTTTATCTTACTGCAGAATGCAAGAAGAGTGGGTTTAGAAAAGATGATATTTATTGATAAACATTTTCATGCACTATAAGTAAGCTCTTTTGAGCAGAATTATTTCAATATATGATATTTCATATTCTTACGAAACAATATTAAATAAGCACTTGCTTTCTATAAGAGATTAAGCAGGTTTGCTGGGTGTAAGAAGAGTGGTCACTCAGTGAACACTGAGCAACCACAGATTTTCCACGGTCACAGAGATAAAAGCAGAACTGTGCCCTCAAGCAGAAGTAGGTAGACAATTAACAGTGAGATTGTGGGTCGTGGTGCTGAGAGTGTATTAGGTGGTCTGGGGAAGGGCCTTCAGATGCAGATCTGGGCGGTGGTCAGAGCAGGCTCCCTGGTGTAGTTGACACGTGGGTCATTTTGAAGGAGGGAGGGAAGAATGTGGGGCTGGCGGACAAAAAGATCTTGAGGAGATGTGGAGAGTGTGTCTTCTTGGGACAGGGTGTTCTGCTGTCACGCAGACTCACCTGAGCACCCAGCACCAAGTGTGGCCATGGAAAGAGAGAAGGCTGGGCTGTGATCCTGTTGAATTTGGGCTCCCTGGTGGAGAGACAGCCGGAGCCCCCTTGGACGTGTGCTGTTTATGCCCAGACAGATAGTAGGAAACAGGTGGTTATTTTACAGGTGGTGATTGAGCCCTGTCACCCACGTAAGAGCAAGTGTACCTAAGCATTACATCCTGTGGAATGACCCGATAGTTATTGGGGCGGCTGTTTTGAGAGAAAATGTGTTCAAGTTGGTATATGAGAGAAAGTAGTAAGAAACATCAGCAGTTCACGTCAGAAGAAAGAACATTTTATTTTCAGAATAGCAGTCCTCTTCTAGAGCATCAGAGACTCGCTGGGACTGGAAGGCCGGGCATGCTCCCATGTCCCGCTCTGTCACAGGACTGCTTTATCAGGCCTGGTTTGTTAAGTGCGTGGAGGGGCCGCATATTGAGTTAAGTGCTCTGTGGTTTGCATTGAAGTTAATCTGAACCCAGTTAGAAGTGATTGTATCTTGACCCTTAAATTTTGTGTTATTTTAAAAATAATAAATAGATGTTGGAGATTTAGAACTGGCTATAATTTAGTGAGAAAGATTACTTTTCAATATATTTTAGAACTTTATCTACTTGTTTTGCTAAAGCAAACTAAATGAAAAATGCTGTTTTATAGTAAAATACACTAGATGATGTGGTTTTGCCTGAACAGAGTGTCATGTGGTGTAAGGAACTGTGGACCCATGTGAGTCCTGAGCTCTGGCCACTGCCCTTCGGTGACTTGGCCAAGCTACCCTGTCTGCTGTGACCTGGGCTTCTCCAAAGCCCAAGGCCAGCCTGGTGCTCTCTGGGCCACCATGCTAGCAAGCCTGGCTTGTGGATCGGGGGATCTGAGGGCCGTTTCACAGAGCATTGTTTTACCCTAGGGCCTCCAGGTCTCTGCCAAGCAGAAGGTGTCCCCGTGGGACTTATTTGAGGGCCAGAAGAACCCCGCTCCTCTGTCCTGGGCCTGGTTTGGGACCGTCCGTGTGGACCGGAAAGTGATCAAGTACGAGGAACAGCACCACTTGCTGCTGTACCACACACACCCCACACCCAAGCCCCGGAGCTACTACCTCGAACCGCTGCCCCTGCCTCCTGAGGAGGAGGAGGAGGAGCCCGCCTCACCCGTCTCTCAGGAGCCAGAAAGGAAGTCAGCCGAGCTGTCAGATCAGGGGAAAACTGCAACAGAGGAAGAGAAGAAGAGCAGGGGCAGGAAGCGCAAGACGAAATCCAGCTCCAGGGGGGATGTGAGTGGGAAGGGAGGGCTGGATCCTTAGCCTGCAGGTTGGGCCGATAAAGGACGGAGGACGGTGGATGCAGGGCAGGGCAGGTGGATGGAGGGCGGGCGGATGGATGCAGGGTGGTGGATGCTGGCCAGGCTGCACCCCAGAGACATCAGTGTCAGCTGACAGGACCTCATCCTCCAGGCCTGCATGCTAACTGAAGGGCGGGGATGATGGCCATGGACCGCAGAGTTGAAGCTTTGTGATTTTTCCCTCCTCCACTTTTAACAACCTTGTTGTATTTTAGGCTTCTGTCTTGAATGCTATTGGGCTACTATTTCAGTGCCTCCTTAGGTTTGAAATTTTAATATTTTGACATTATAAAATACCACCTTCAAATATTTTTATTACAAGATATGTTTAAAGTATTTATTGTATTTTGGGTGGTTGATATCGTCAGCATATTAACCAAAAGCTCCATGATTTCCCCTAGATACAGTCGCACCCAGCATGGCCATTAAGCTATTCCTGGGGTATCGCCTTTATTGCAGGACTGGGCCCTCCTGCCTACTCCACTTGTTCACCATCTTTCATATTTCATAAAAGATGAAGTAATCCTAATTTAAAATAGTTTATCCCCTCACTTCCCTGTTGGTATTCCTTACCAACATCAATATTTTCTTTCAAACATCAGAGATGTATCAGACAATAATTTGGAAACGATTCTATAGAATGTGAGACGTAACCTTTAAAATATCTTCCACTCAAGTCACTTGGAAAATAGTTGAGAGAATTTGAATATTTTTCTCTAAAATTCAAGGATGCTCTTGCTGCATGACGTAAGAAACATTCATGGAGAATCACTGTAGTTCACCTATGTCAAAACCAGGCTGGCCGACAGCTCGTTGGTCATCATTGTTCTACAAATGGCGGCCCTCTTCTGGGGCTGCTCGAATGCCAGTGCCCCTCCTAGATGCTCTTCCTGTCAATATTGCTTAGTCTGAGCATTTGTTTAATGTGCTGCAGGTGGAGCCTCCCCTGTGGGGCCCTCCCAGCTTGCACATGCACAGGGGTAGGCTTCTGCCCTTTTCCGCCTCTTGTTCCCCAAGGGACTCTGGTCAGGTCCTCTCCTGCTGACCTCCCGGAGCCACCTGCTCCCTAGGAGACATGTATTTTTGACACTGAGATTTCTACTGTCCCTCACCCCTTAGGGCTAGATTAGGGAAGAGTGGGGAGTGGAGACGCTCTGGTGCGAGCCTGTGCACCACTGTGAGGGACCTCAGGGGATGAGGTGATCAGGTAAGAGACTGTCCAGCAGGAGCTGTTCTGAATCGTGGGCCTCTCTCCCCTGAACCCAGGAATCCAGAAGGCTTCAGGAGATGTAGCCTCGAGGACGCATTGTCAGTTGTGGGCCTCGTTCAGTGTGGGAGATGGGGTGCGCTTTCAGCATTTTGCTTTTTGGTTTGTTTTGTTCTTGGGATGCTTGGGATCGAAACAGGGTCTTGCATGTGCTAGGCAAGCACTCCACAATGGGGCTGCACCCCCAGCCCCACTTTCAGTATTTGAAAAAGTAGTTCAAAAGAGATCATTTCTGCGTCTGCCCACTGTAAGGCAAGTACTTTTTATTTGACTTTATTTCATGTTGTTGGTGCTGGGGTCAAACCCAGGCCTGGTGCGTGCTAGCAGGTAGTCTCCTACGAAGCTGCATTGCCAGCCAGCTATGCAGAGGAGTGTTTTGAGAACAGCCTTCTTGCTTTTCATCTGCCCTTTTATTAAAATAGCTTTGTACACTGGGGCAGGAGACATTTCAAATACCAAATAGGGGCTGGGGCTGGGGCTCAGTGGCAGAGCGCCAGCCTAGGATGTGTGAGGCACTGGGGTTTGATTTTCAGCACCACATATAAATAAATAAATAAATAAATAAATAAATAAATAAATAAATAAATAAATAAGCCAAACAGGAAGAATTTGCATTAATTTGCTATGTGTTGTACAGAGGTGAACTTTCTGCTTTGTCTTTCCATTGAAGGAATATCCACAGAGCAGCGTGTACCGAGTGCCTCCCAACTACTCACCCATTTCCTCCCAAATGATGCACCATCCACAGTCCACCTTGTGGGGTTACAACCTCATGGGCCAGACCCAGCAGCCCGGCTTCTTCCTTCAGAACCAGGCTCTCACTCCAGGTACGTGGGAGGAGGGCACAGTTGGATCTGTCCAAGATGAGAAATAGTCTGGGGTCCTTGCTGCTTTTAACACGAAACCGCCACAAAACTCATGAATTGCAAGAAGTGAGTGATTAATTGACATTCCCTCCACTCAAAATGTGTTCTTCTAAACGAAGGTTCCAGCTCAGTGTGCTGGCTCACAGCAGTGGCCCCCGCTCCTCAGGAGGCTGAGGTGTGGGGATCACTTGAGCCTCAAGGTCAAGCCAGCTCGAGCAACTTAGTGAGATCCCATCTCAAAAATGAAGGAGTAGATAAACAAAATTAATGTTTCAATTATGAGTATATGTGCCGATTTTAGAATTTCTTCCAGTGTTAGAATAAAATCACCATTAATTAAAGTCTAAACTATGAGATAATGTTGATTAAAGTTCTGTGTTGTGAAATTTACATTTAATCAGATATCATTTAGAAGACTAGACAGTATCATAGTGTCTTTTGTCTTCTAATATGAAGTTTAAATCATATCATGAATCAACTTGGAAATTTGGTTCAGCAGGTATATTTTAGATACAACAAGGAAAACTACCATATCTATTGTGAATGTTCTGGCTTGTAGCATTGTTTTCCATTTGAGCCTAATTAGATTTTATAATCCAAGGGAAGATTTTTTTTTTAAATAAAAACATTCTCTTAATTAGAAATCAGTTCAATTTGAAGGACAAAAATGCCTATAATCTTTTACACCATTAAGTAAAGTTTGTCATGCACACAAGTACATGGGTAAATTTTAGAGTCAATGTCATGTATATGTGGCCCTGTCAGGGTCCTGGCAGAGCAGGATGTGGCACCTTGGGCCCCTGTGCTGGCTCTGCCACTGTGCTCTGCGTCCAAAGTCTGTGTGGGTGAGGCTGTCAGTGCCAGCTGCCCTGTTGGAAATGCCAGCCACGCTGTCCTTGCACTGTGCACCCCACTCCTTCCTGATCCGCCAGAGCCTCAGCTCTTCTCGTGTTTTGCTTTCTTATTCTGTTACCTTCCCGCCTTGTGGAGTCGAGGGTTTCCCCCATTACAGTCACCACAGTGTCCCCAGGGAGTGAGAGCCACCATGGCCTCTGAAAAGCAGACTGTTGGTGGGCCCAGTGGTATACGCCTGCAGTCACACTGCCTAGGGGATGAGGCAGGAGGGTCCCTTGAACCCAAGACTTCAAGGCCAGTCTGGGCAATGTGGTGAGACCCATCTCAAAAAATGAATAAAATAAATAAAAAGCCATTGAGTGAATGAATGTAGACTGCAGTGATCACAGAGTAATCAAACTAGACATAGTAATAAATTTGGAAAGCAGGTTACAGCTTAATAATCCTAAGGTCTGTGTCATCTTTTCAGCCATTTTAAACTTGTTAGGTGTTGAAGAGAAACACCAGGCTGTCTGCACCGAAGGTCAACCTGTGTATGGCCACGCGTCCTTTCCCTGGCATATCACTAAACGGTGTGTGGGTTGAAGACCTTTAGCCATAGGCTCGTGTAAGGAAGAATTTTTGAAGTTTTGAAGAAGAATCATTTCTGAGGATATAATGAATTGGTTTTTATATAAAAAAAGAGCCTTGCGACTTGTAGCTGTGTATGCACAGCACGATGCCACTCACGTGGTTTTAGGGCCAGGCAGCTCTGCCCCATGTACACACACTGCTACCTGCCTCCCCTCTGTCCATCTTGTGTAGCTGTCAGCACGGGCACAGTATGCTGAAATGCCAGGGAGTAATGGACACTCAATTCTCAATTCAGAATATGTTCAGTAGGAGGTGAGGCGATGGGCGCAGAGTCTTTAACATAACAGGTTTTCCATGTGAACCCTCTTGGAATATTTGTTTCCATCAAACAAATTGCTCATTAGAAATTATGTCATCTATCTTTACTCAGAACTTTCCTTTCATATACATCAAAGAATATAGACTATGTTCAGGGGAGGAAGGATTGGCATTCATTGTAAAGCCAGAAAACGTTGAAAAAAATTTTTTGATTCATTCTTGCATTTGACAGGTTATATATGCAAATATGCTCAGGATTCCTTTGATTCCTTAGGCAGCAGATCATTGTGCCCAATTTATTGGGTTTTCAGCCTTCAGAAAAGAAATGTTTTGTCTTTATGTTCATGCTATTTAAAATGTCAGAATATTTGAAGTTTTTATTTTCATGCCTTTGTTCTACAAAACAAGCATTCTTATTTTGCCCATAGTGAAAAGGAGCTTAAGCAACATGAGCTTCAAATCTGTTTAAAATTTATAAAAGGTTTGTATGCCTAGCCCAGGGTAGTGGCCAAAATATACCCAGGATGTGTTTCATGCAGGTAATTTGTTCTGAGGGCCTCAGGTAAGTTAAACCCACACAGTTCTGGAATTATGCCAGATCCTCCTTGTTTCAGGCCTTTCGATTTGTAACCAAAGTGCAGCCTCTGTTAAGGTATTGTGATTATAGCTCTGTCACTCTCCCCATCTTCTGGGAATGATGCCGCTCAACAAATCTTCAACATTTGCAGCATGGAGGTCAATACCTTATTTTCCATTTTGCTCTTAAACTGAGGCTGAGAGGATGAAGTCTCTGCGTGTTGACAAGATAAAGAAGAGCAGTTGCGATTGCCTACTTAGAAAGCCCTTCCTTTGGTTGCCTTGTAGGTGGCTCCAGGTTGGACCCTGCAGGCTCCTTTGTCCCAACCAATACCAAGCAAGCTTTGTCCAACATGCTGCAGCGGCGCTCGGGGGCCATGATGCAGCCCCCCACCCTCCACGCCATCACCTCGCAGCAGCAGCTGATCCAGATGAAGCTTCTGCAGCAGCAGCAGCAGCAGCAGAGGCTCCTTAGGCAGGCCCAGGCCCGGCCCTTCCAGCAGGTACGTCCAGGCCCACAGCGCAGTGCCCTGCGTGCTGTTCCCGCCTCTGGCCGGGGTGAGGTCGGCCTTGCGGCTCATGTTCCTCAAGCGCATGTCCCATACACACGTGAGCATGCAGGTCTCTCTCCTTTATAGAGCATATGAGTCATTTTCCTCCTCTAAATTTTATTATCACTGATCAAAGAAGGTTGATTAACAGCATGTCTCAAAATAAAAAGAAGCACAATGACATTCTAGTTAATTAAAGGAAGGCGCCTTTTGCCCTAGGGGGTCCCTGCTCAGCATTCCTGCCCTGCTACAGCTCCTGTCAGCTCCTCTGTCCCATGTCAGTGTTAGATCGGTTACTTCCAGATTGTCTTTCTGAAGCTGGGGGTTGCTTAGGCTTCTGGCCTTGACTTTTTGGTTTTTGTTAATCCTTAATAAGGTCCATAGCAGAATAGCAGACTGTGAATAAGTGACAAATGGCACTCAGTGTGTGGGGACATTTAATTCTCGATTCATATATCTATTCTTATGCCCTTTTAATAAACAGTGTTTGATCAGTGAAAGTTGCACAATACTTAGAGTAGATTCAGGAAATCTATGAATCCATACAAATGTATTTAAGTAAAAACAGTGAGATGAGATAGCGACTCTTTTCTAGTGTCCACATACTTGTTTATTTCCTGGAGTTTCTGACCTGGGTGTGCAGTTTGGATAAGACCTCATCCTGATGGAGCACGTGCTGTCTGCCCAAACATAGCCAAGCACGGTATTAGCTGTCCTGGTTCCACGGCACCCCGTGACCATTTAGGTAGCTTTGCAATCCTCAGACGGACTCACCATCCAAAGATGTGCCATGCATCAAGAAAAAAAATCATAGAATTTTTGAAACCGCAAGAAATTTGAATGCTTTATTTAGAATTTATCTTTTGAGTAATTTCCTAAACATATCTCCATTGTGTAACTCGGGGCACTTCTACGTTTGGGCCACTTAGTGATTTGGGGGATGGAGGTGGCAAGATTAGTTATTCATTCTAAAAAATGATCCATAGTTACCTGAGTTACAAGAGGGACCAGGGAGAGGAGGCCAATTGACGTGGGAGGATGTGGGAAGGCATCGTTGCTTGTGGTCTCTCTCTGATCTCCAGGGACTGGCATAACCCCTGGATGTCAGGCAAGGTGGGCCTGAGCTGCTTCTTACATAAATCCTGAGTCTTGATTAAAATGTCTCAAAAACCATTGTTTTGCTGAAATAATCAACCTGTTTGGAGCTATTTAAAACATCATTGGGTCTTTAGCTCTTCTTGGGGATGTGCAAAAGTAGTTATGAAATTCCTTCAAATCTTTATTGAGATGGATAAAAAAATTGCTAGAGGTTGATAAACCATTGCAGTATAGAGGGTTTAGCTCCCTTTTAGAGCAGTCAAGCCTAAGCAAAGTCTGCCCTGTTTATTTCTCCATGTCACCTTGTTATCACAAGCTATTCTCTTTATTTATAGCCCACTTTCCAGCTATTCCTGCTGAATTCAGCTTTGAATCACCAAAAAGGGCTCTGGGCAATGGATTAGAGCCACTAAGCTGTTCATGGGTGGACATGCCTCTTCTCAGAAGCTCCTATAGCTTCCTATAGCGGTGACAAACGATTCCACATTAAGCCAACATTTTCAAAGAGGTTTAATAGAATAAATTCTATGTGGTTAAAAGACATCTGTGCCCATGTGGAGAATGCTAGCTTGTAACCAGTGCCTTGGCTGCTGCCCTTCCTCCCTCAGCTTCCTCAGGGACACAGGCTTCCTTCACTCTCCACATGCACCATCCAGGGCTCAGCTGAGCATGCAAAAATAGGGGAGTCTACAGCTGTCCATGCAGTTCTTACTGGTGTGTGTGTGTGTGTGTGTGTGTGTGTGCACGTGCATGCTGCCATAATGTTAGGGTTTTTTTTTTCTTCTTTAAAAATTTTTTTTTAAATTTACCTTTTAAGGTCATTTTTTTTTTTTTCAAGTGATAAATGCTTGCCTTTGTGATAGTGGCTGTACAATAGTCATCAACTCTTCTCCCTTTAAATTCTTCTTCTTTTAGTTTTGTTTTTGTAGTCATCATTTCCCCTCTCACTCATCTTTCATGATTGAAACTCACCTTGAAGTCTCCGAGCTTCCACCAGCTGCCACGCCTGGTTTTTCTCTCCTGTCTTCAAGTGCTGGGTAACTGAGGAACATGACATCCTCAGGAAGAGAGCCACACACACCGTGGGAAACAGTGATCCTGCAAGAGGGACAGAGATTTGAATGTGGTGTTTCCCCAGGTCTGTACACAGGAGGCTCTGCAGAGATTTCAACAGTAGATGACGCATGGCAGTTCATATGCCTGGAAGCTGGCTAAATACAGTTTTGCAGAAGGAAAACCTTCTCCTGGTAGTGATCCTCTTAAATCGGTCATAGAGCAGAATTACACAGTTGTTAAGAGTTTGTGGTGCTGAGCACAGTTTTCTTATTCCAGAGGTCCTTTTTCCTAATTGTAGCAAACACGTTGAGATGTTTATTCATCTTACTCTTCACAGCTGATCTTGGCATTTCTACAGGTGCTTTCCCAGCCTGAGTGGCCCCAGGCCCTGGTGGGGGCTGCTTTCTCGTTTTTTAGTGGCCCCACTGGTCACCTACTTTTGTTACAAGGTCGAGCCTTGGGCCTGTTTGTACTGTGTCATCCCTTCATCCACTGAGCACAGGAGATAAAGGTCTGAGATGCTCATCAAATGCAAGCATGCAGGATTTGAGCAGCTGTTTTCAGAAGCCCAGAGCTGCTGGATAACTTGAGTCCCTAGCATTATGACTATTATCTACATGCTCACTCCTCTCAGCTGGCCCTCTGAGTGCTTCCAGAAAAGCTGACCCCTACAGGGACCTCTGCTCCTGTTGTTTCAAAATCAGATGCAGCAGAGGAGACTTAAACTTCTGAATTCTGGACATGTCTCAGTCCTTACAGAACCCAGCCCCCTTGTGCTGGTCCACGATGAAGCTAGAATACCATCATAAACTAACCCTCTAGTTCCTTCTGCTACACAGACTAGGTGTGAGGGTCAGGCAGTCCTGTAATTTTCTGGTATGTACCATCTTCTATTTCCTCAGGAATGTCCGGAGATGTTGTTTTAGGGTCTAGTCAAATTATTTGAGCTAATAATCATTATTACAATTGAGTGTGTCTTCTTACAGCTGTGTGGTCTGAGCGCAGCACAAAGATGTTTTGACAAGGAAACCTGTTTTCCTTCTTCCTGGTTACAGTCTTCGTCCAGGAAGTGAGTGGCCTCCCTTCCTTCTCACTGTCCCTTACCTAGAAGGAATGTCCTGGTGACCACACTGTGTCCCAGCCTCGTCTATAAACTAGAGCGCATTAATGCTTCTTCATAGGGTGGCTGTGAAACTAGTGAAGGGTGCAGGTAGCAGCTCTTACAACAGTGGCCAGTCACACAGTTGTCATAAGTCTCAGAGAGTGTTAGCTGCTGGACATGCTGTTTTGATTGTGGTTTATGATTTATTATGGTTTATTATGATCATGGTTTTCTTATTTGAAATTCTTATCCCATAAAAGTAATCTTTTTTCCTTAAATGTGTTAAGCATGAAAAAGGCACATCAGATGCTTTTCTTGCATAGTTACATTAATTGTCTCTAATGAGACTGACTTGGCAATCCTTTGCTCGGTGACTTAGTAGAACAAACTGCTAGATAAAAGCGGTGTTGTCTGCTTTTCCTGGTAATCATGTCAGCTTACTGGGGTCTGTGTTTTTACTTTCACTGTTTAATTCCGTGTTCTAAGCCTAGATGGGGACATTCCCATTTCAGAGTTACAGCAGTGTCTGTGGAGCCCTCACAGAGTGTGGCACACTGCTCCAGGTGCTTTCCCATCACCCAGTCGCATACTAGGTGCTTTCCTTCTGACTGCACGAACTTCCTCCCTGAGGAAAGGGACTCTGTTGTAGAGCCGTGAGTTGTGCTGTTGCTTTATCCCAACTTCTCTTTCAGTGCTTAAAAACATTTTGCCATCGTTTGTAGTAATCAACGCCAGTTTGTTTCATTTTAAGAATCCAAAGGATGGTAGGCAAAACATATGTCTATCTTTTAAATGGAGAGGAATTTGGAAGAAAGCAGTGGATTTAGGTCTAAGGTAGTGAATCCTGAGGATTTGATGACCAAGACCCAGGTGCAGCTCGTGGTAACTGGTAAGCAGATCAGGTGGTCAGCCACCGGCAGATCTCAGCTTCTTTGTGCCCACATTAGGGAGGGGCTAGGTAATTTACAGAGGGCAGGCTGGCTAGCTCAGCTTCCCACAGCCCGCAGCCCCTGGGCTAGAGTGAATCTGGGACTTTCCCATGACCCAGGCCCCAGGGACTTGAGCAGCCCCTGCTGGCTCCGTGAGGGATCTCACCCCTCAGGGTCACATCACTGTGGGAATGCTGGCTTCCTTTTCTCTCTCCCTCCCACTTGCTCTTTAGCAGTGCAGTTCAAGAATCAGTACATCTTACATGCCCCGTCTAGCTTCATTGAATAATGCTGTTCTGTATTTGCTGTAGATCATTTTGTAAAAAAAAGGATCAGTACAGATATGAAAGAGGATCTTGTGTTTCCTCTCTAGAGAGAGGTGTTAGTGTGTTTTTCTTTCTTAAAAATGTTTTTACCCCTTTACTGTACACTTTTGCATCCATTGACCTGAACATTGTACAGTGTTGCTTTACACGTTGGAAACTCTCCGTAACCGTATGGTTTGATTGTTTTGAAACTGCGTGTGGCTAAATCCTTAATTATACCCACTTTGTTACACCTAGTTTTATTCACTCTTTTGTCCTGTTGGATGCCATTCTGTCATGTGTATTAGCATGTCATTTGCTCATTCTCCTGCTGATGATTATTTAAATTATTACCAGTCTTTTTTTCTTATTGCTAACAATGCTGCAGCAAGTATTCTCCCACATTTCTTCTGCACATGTGGAGAATTTAAAGCTACATGCCTGAAGGCGCAAGTGCTGATTGGTTTGCAAAGTGGAGGTGATCCCTTGGTAGCCAGCACCTTCCTGTGTGCACACACTCACCTGTCTTCAACATTATTAGACTGTACTTTTCCCAAGCAGAATGGGCAAAACAGTGCTGTGCTGTGATGTTTTAGTTTGCGCTTTCCTGATCACTGTGAGTTTAAGCATGTTTTTGCTTTGCTTATTATTCAGGTTTTCCCTTATGTTGATTTCCAGTTCATATAAATTGAGCATGTTTCAAATTATATTTTTATTTGCTGAAGATGGGCAAAAGAGTCTTTTTGAAACAAATCCTGAGCTTTGGTGATAATCTTTAATGCGCTTACTCAGAGGGGATAATTTACTTACATCTCAGTGATAAAAACAAACTCAGCTGTAACCCCAGAGTCTTGGGAGGCTGAGGCCAGAGGATTAAAAGTTTTAGGCCAGCCTCAGCAATTTAGTGACACCCTGTCTCAAAAATGAAAAGCAGCTGGGGATGGAGCTCAATGGCAAAGCACCCGGGTTCAGTTCCTGCTCATGGTGGAAAGCCTTTGAGCTAGCTGTGCCTTGATCCCTCTCACTGAGTTCCTTGGGTGGAAGTGTGTGCAGGGACGTGGTTGTTTAGCTCATTTACTTCATATCTGCTGTTTCTCCGTTGTTTGAACAACAGTGCAGAAGCTGCTGATTTCATTTGCTGAAATTGCAATTAGGCAAATGTAATGAGCCAGAGGATGGTGTACATAACTTGATTTTTATGAGGGAGGCAAAAGATTAGGGTGGAAGGGCAAGGAAATGAACCATTAATACTGGAGTAGCTGTTAATTAAGCCTGAATACCAGCATACATGATGCGGTGAATTATGCACCTTGTCCTAAAGAGAGAAGATACTTGCTTGGGAAGCTCCTCCCGGGCTTTGAAATCCTTAGAAAAAGTCACTGTATCCTTTGGAATCCAGTGATAAAAATGATCAGACAGGGAACCATTTACCTTGAGAAGTGGCAGTTCTGCCCAGGCAGCCAGTTGCTTTTTTATAAATCAGAATCCCTGAATCGGTGTGAGCGAGGAGGTTCGGCGAATGCGTGCTTGTGGCCTGTTGAGGTTGGTGGGGTGTGAGGCGCCCTTGCTCTTGTTTCCAACTACATTCGTTGGGCACTGTAAAGCCTACTGCCTCGCTCACGTCCTGTTCTGTCTGTTGTGCAGCCCCCCGGTCCTGAGCCATCCATGGATGGCTCTGGGCTGCTGAGGAGCCTGCCCTTTCACTCACCCGGTTTCACCCTCCCTCCATGCAGAAATCTCTGATCTCTCCCTACTTCTTTTATATCACCACTTAACTTCCGGATCATGCTGTTCTCCTCTGTGACTGTTTCCGTGTTCTTTATCAGCATCCCTGGGCCCGAGACCCGACTCCCTGAAGTGCTATTGTAAAATGAAGTATTTCCCGTGTATGTGGGCTCCCACGTCGCTGGGCTCGAAGTCTCATCTGTGTGTCTGCTGTTCTCTTGCTGTCCCCTCTCTGTAGGACCTCTGTGCCTCCGCGGTCTCCCTTCTGGAAGACTTTGACAACATAATGGTAACGCCCCTGCTGTCATTCCGTTCTCTTTCTTTTACTCATTTTTGTTTCTTAAGTAAACTTTTAGAGCATTTCCCTTTGACCATCACAGCGAAAAAAGGGTCTCCCTGCTCCGGCTGATCCCTCCTGCAGTCCTCATTTCACTGACCGACCCATGAATGCACTGACCATGTTCCGCTTCATGGAATTGATTTCTGAAAGCGTCCCCACAGACCCCCCTCATGGCTCTCATCATACACGCACATGGTGTAGAAGCCCGCCAGCAGCCTGGCTGGTCCTGTGTGAACTTGTCTGCCCCAGAGCCCGTGCTTTTCCCTGTGGTCCTGGGCATCATAGTGGAGGGACGCATGGCATGCTGATCTGTAGGCCAGCACCAGACAGCGATGACCATGATTACGAAAGCACCTTCTCATCGCATCCCACTTGCCTATTTCCAGATTCTTGACAAAATGCATCATCTATTTTTCTTTCCGGTATGGAGAAGATTATTTATTTTTTCTTTTTGAGCATAGGTCTTGTGCATGCATGTTACAACTTCGCCTCTGTTGCTTTGCCTGGGCTGGCCAAGAATGCATGTTTGCATTAAGTCACTCATAGGTTTCTGTGTCAGGTAGCCAACCCATGGCGCAGGCCCAGGAAGCGCTGGGATAGACGAGAACACACAGTGCAGATGTGGGTGTACAGCCACTTGTTTCAGTTCCAATGAATGGGTCCTGTTGTCTGTACATCACTGAAAATAGCCCCAACTGCATCTTCAAACTTAAAAAATACGGGCGCTACTAAATACTTGTTATTTCTCCAGTAGTAGTTTAAGTAGAGGAAAATTTGAAAACTTTCCCGAAAATATCAATTTTTCTTGACACTCTAAAGTATAGGGAGAACACATGTGGATTTTACTCATTTCAAAACTTGAACCATCAAGCCAGGTGCAGTGGCATACGCCTGTAATCCCAGCAGCTTGGCTGGTTGAGGCAGGAGAATCACGAGTTCAAAGTCAGACTCAGCAAAAGTGAGGCACTAAACAACTCAGTGAGACTCTGTCTCTAAATAAAATACAAAATAGGGCTGGGGATGTGGCTCAATGGTCGAGTTCCCCTGAGTTCAATTCCCAGTAGCCCTCCACGAAAAAAAAAAAAAAATTTAAATAAAAGTAACTTGAGCTATCAAATTTAAAACTATTTTGGATATGGCTTATGTTTGCTCTAGTGCACTTATTATTCAGATAATAATGTCATTCATATAGAAAACAGTTTGCATCATTAACTTTCTTAAAGTATTACTACAGACAAAATATTTAGTCAGCTAGGTATTTGGAAGTCAAAAGAAGGTTCTGTGATTTTGTATTCATTCAAGTTAATCAAAATGTGTATCTTTGTTGTCTTTTTACCTTTAATTTTTCTTTAATTTCTCCTTTTAGAACTTAATGAAAATATACTTAACTCATTAGATTTGTCATTTATGGGCATGTAAATAGAATACATTGTAAAGGTTCGTTATTGAGATATGTTGATTTTAGAATTAGCATTAATGGTAGTGTTAGCTGAAGCCAACAAAGTTATATTTGAAGTGAAAACTAATACAGTGTCAAGTTGAACGGCTTATCAAGTTTAATTCTGGAATTTTCCTTGTAAATTTACAAGGATGAGATGACCATAACTTCTGTTACACACCATTGGTGTTCTAGCCCTGGGCACCATTTCCTCTGCAACTAGGAGTCCTAAGTGGGTCCCTCTGGCCTGGTGATTCATAAAACAGGACTCACTGGCTTTGTTGTGTGCAACTTTTGTTATTTTCCCTAAAATGGCATTTTCAGAAACAGGTATAAAATCTGGCTGTGGTTTCCCAGATTCAGTCTGTCTCTTTGCAACCCTTAAACACTGTTGCAAAGTCACGAATTAAGAATTGGGAGAAATGGTCACTAGTGATGATTCTGAAGCGTGCTGCTTACTGACTGCTAACTGGTGGTAAGACCAGTTCTCCTTTAGAAAGAGACCTTCCCATGTGCCCAGGTGACCGAGAGGGTGGTGGCTAACAGAGACAAGCAGATCCAGAAAAATGAAAAGGATGAAGATGTTTTATCAAAAATGTTAGGTTTACTGGATACACAGATTTCAAATTGTGCACAAGACTTCTGGTTCAGCATTTCTTTGACCTTAGATACTTCTCCTGTCTGGTTAAAAAAATCCAGCCATTGGAGAGAAGATTGTTCTCATGGAAGCTAAGAAGGTGAGTCAGCCCTGACAGCACAGCTGCCTCAGGAGTATTTAGAGAACGTTCTAGAAGATATCATGGATTACGCTTTGTTCATAGGGGCAAGTCCAAAGCAAAGTGCATAAAAATGAAGTGAGGAGACAGGAGTTTAGCTCAGCAATGCAGGGACCAGCTCATGACCACCCGCTGATGTGGATGGTTCCCTGAATGTGTGCAAGTCAGGTCCCTGAGCACCAGGGCCTCAGGTGTCTCCCGTTCTAGTGATAAGGCAGAGCCTGCCTGGCTTCCTGGACTGTTCTCTCCATGATTAAAACTATGAAGTTGATGCTGCCTCTGACTGTTTCAGCTAGGCAGAGTAATTGCAGAGGAGAAATGGAGCTCCTGTCCAGATGCTGATGCAGGCAGAGGAAGGATCCTTAGCATGGTAGTCACCAGACATGAAAGCATTCCAAACCAAAGGTCCTGCTGAGAACTGCAGGGCTTTGGAGAACACTTGGTAAAGTACTTGATGCTGAAATACAAATCCCACTTACCTCTGGCTCTCAGTCTCAGTTTTCCTCATAAGGTAGTCACTGTGCCCCTGCTGAGTGCCAGCTCCCCTGCTGGGAATTGATTAAAAATAAATAAAGCTCAAGACGTATTTAGAAAAAAACAAATAATCAAAGTGACCTTCTGCCCTGGTGTGCCAGGCGTGGCCTCACTTTGTCCCTGTTGTCCTGGCCTGTCCAGTTTGTAGGATACGTTGTATGGTCTTGGCTTACCACAGCCAACACCACATCCACTGATGCTGAGAGTATTGTACTGATTTTTCCCCTTGTTCCTGCACTTGGGTCCTTGATTAGCATTTGTCAAACCTTTCCAGTTACTGAAAAACTTTCTTATTTATTTTTTCCTTAAGAAATAGGACTTTTTCTACAAGTTGAAATGGTGTGTTCCTGGCATTATTCTGGGAAAAACAAACAAAAGTAGGAATGAGTTTCAGTCTGGCAGGAGCAGGAGGGTGCTTCCTTTCAGGGTAGCCTGGGCTGACTGGACGCTTCAGGGAACCCTGCTGGCCAGACAACAGGGCTCGCCATCTTCCCAGGGTCCACTGTCCACCTCAGTTAGTCCTGCTGTACTGGAGTAGGACAGTGGGAGAAGTCACCGGGGAGGGAACTACAAATGACTCTACTTCGTGTACAACCAGAGACATGAAAAATTATGCTCTATATGTATACTCTAAATTGAAATTCATTCTGCTGTCATATATAACAAATTAGAATATATAAATTAAAAAAAAAAAGAAATCCACCTGAATAGCACACCTGTTAGGCAAATGTCTAAAGGTAAATTTTAGAGAGTCAAAACTATTTTTTTTTTTTTAAATCTCTTTCTACCTTATTTTAAAGTTATGGTGCTTTTCCTTGAAATGTGAGTTTTATGATTCTTAAAATAAATTTTAGTTCATATTTCTTAAATCTCTATGACCTCAACTAATATTTACCAGTAAAATAAATGAATATTGTCCAGTCTCATAGTATTAGCACATTGTTGGTATTAGCATGTCATTAGTATTCCAGTTTTTCTACTCCCCATCCCTGTGTATTCTCTAAGGTTCTTCAATGGCAGAGGAGGAAGAATTAGAAAACTTCTGTTTGTGCATCTGCCTGCAGCTGTCACGTAGAGATCACATCCTGTTTCCCTCAAAGCCAAACCTGAGCACAGGTTTGCAGACCACCTACTGATCCAAGATGCCAACTCACATATAAATAGTCTTTTTCTTTCTAGACTGTTAAAATGATAATATTCATATCTTTGTCCCCACAACAAAGCCCAATAATGTTTGTCAGGGTCCTTATGTGGTGTAACGTCAAGGAGCATTGACTTAAAAGGGCCAATGTTTAAAGATTTGATGATTCCTTGGCAAGGGTTGTGGAGGATCAAGAAGCATTTGGATACTTTGGGGAGAGCAGGTTTAGGCTCCCATGACCACACAGAAAATTTGGGCTGTTTTATTAGACCCAGCCCCATAGGGATAAGTTGGGTTTAACAGTACCTTCCTAGAACCCTATTCTGCCAAGTTGGATTCTTCCTGAAGCTGTCCTGTGCAGATACCTTAGGAGGTAGTCTCAGAAACTTGTCCTCCACCCATGCAAGGATGCTTGGGGAGAGGTGGGAGCCCCATCAGTAACCCAAGTCATTTTATGGGGATCAGAGTATAGGCCATCTGATGAAAACATTGGGTTTAATGTTTCATTAACAAGTCTTAAGAGAAATTCTCCTTAAATGGCTAATTTTAAGTAGTAGGAGTAGGAGTTACCTGGTGAGCACTGCAGTCTTCTCACCCTCGTACCACCTGTGGAGGCGTCTCTTCACATTGTAAGAGCGCGGGCTCTGGAGTCTGGTCCGCTCTGTAGGTCTGGTGGGTGTGCCTGCGATGCCCTCAGCTCCTGGAGCTCGGCGTTCCCCACTTGAGGAACATGGAGCCGTTGCTCCCCCCTGGAGAGAATGAGCCCAGCCCAGCCTGTGCCGCGCTCTTTCTCGTGGGTGGTGCTCACCCTCTTAGGCCAAATGTATATCCCCTTCTTCTCATTAGAAATATCCACTTTCCATCAAATGCATTAAAACCATTTTAAGAAACCATAATTCAGCACTTTCTAAAATTAGGGTATCTATTTTAAGCCAATCATAAAATAATTCTACAGTGTACCTCAATCTTGACAATTTATCAGTCCTGAAAAAACCCAGTGATGGTAGGAAGCCAGGCTTCTTTCTGTGATTATCACTGCAAGTTTCCACAGAATAACCTGCCATCAAAACATGCAACAAGCAAATAGCTCCTCTTAAAATATGTTTATTTTCCTAAGGCCAAAACATGGGTCAAGACTGGTGGACAGATGATCATAGGTTTTATTTTACAGATAGTTGGTTAGAATTGTATTTGCAGTTAACAACATGTAAATTTAGTGACTGTATTCTAATAGACTGTTAGAGTCATGGTAATTCACATTTCCCCTTGAATCTGTAGCTAAATAGGTGACTTTTAGGTCACTGTGAAGGAGCTTCCCCTCAGAGCCGTGGGTGTCCATGTGCCATTGATGTGTCCACATGTTCTCGTGCCTGGTGGGCACAGGGCAGCTGGGGTTTTCATGCCTGCACTCTGGCGGTGCTCACGCCCTTCACCCAGAGTGGTGGCCTGCCCGGAGCGCACTGGGAGCCAGCTGGCCTCTCTGCTGCGCAGATATTGGGCTCTCAGGTTCCTATTGTGTCTCTTTGTAGTCTTCTAAGAAGAGTTCAGGACTCTAGACACATGGGGAAGTAATAAGGAATAACACTGAAGAGAAGACAGCTTAGAAATCTGTGACTTCTGTATTCATGTCATAAGATACGGTGTCGAGGGTCATCGGGATCATGGGCCAGAAGCTCAAACCCAGGCCTTGCTGTGCTGACCTCGAGTTTGCCTCGGCTTTGTCTTCCAGGGCCCACCCGGGGACCAGGCTGCTCTCTTTGCTGCACAGGCTCGGCCCTCCCCTCAGCCCCCTCAGTATCCAGGGCTGCAGCAGGCACAGGTACCCACACCAGCTTAACAGGTCTGCGGGATCTCAACACTCTTTATGCACAGAAGGAGGCGAGGACGTTGGACATCAACTCCCTAATGGACCAGAACTTAGTTACCTCTACTTATGGGTTATACTTGACATTTTAAGAAAACTTAACTAATAATTGTTGAGCAAGTCTCAGGATTGACTAAGGGGCATGAAACACTTTAGGAGAATTATTGAGTTAAAAACATAAATAAATTCAAACATCTTTGTTGATGATGATAGATGTAAAATGTGTGGCAGTCAGAGAGTTACTTATGATATAATTCATGATAGAAATGGTCATACTCAAAGACAACTCAGATGAGGAATCGCGGTAGAACAGCAAGAAGGTGGGCCTTGGAATCAGACCTCAGCTATTCCTGGCAGTTCCTAGCTGCGCATGTAAGCCTCAGCTTTGGTTTCCTTCTGTAAAATAGAGATGAAGGATGTGAGGATCTAGAGAGCCTGTCTACAAACCACGTACGCTGTAGATGCTAAACACGTAACAGATTATATAAATGGAAGAGGAATCTGGGGCTCTTTTTTTTCCTAATAATGCTGTTATTTCTGGGTTCCTATGCTCTCCTGTAGTTCTGTCATGATCAGAAGCCCAGTATTATTGATGTGAGTCCTGTTGGGCTGCCAGCTCATTCACGGTGTGCTGAGACTGGCTGTGGTCCAAGCAAGACAGGAAGGTGTTGAACAGTTACCAATTATGTCCTTCCTTCCTCCCATTAATAGATTAATAGTTTCTGGTTTTTCTTTTTCTTTTTTTTTTTTTTTTGGAACCTAGTTGGTTATGACAGGCACATGCATCAGACCCAAAAAGGTACAATCACAGGTTGGGAAAGTGTACTCCGTTATTTTAAATTCACATTGAGCATGGGTAGGCTTCTGGCTAACTTTGGGGTTGAACATGGATGTGTCCGTGCACTGGAGGTCGTCTGCTTGTACACAGACATGTGTCCTTCCTTCCCTCAAACAGAGCAGCTGACCTGGAAACCCAGTTTGGCCAAATGACAATTCACGTATTTTAACTAAAACTTTGGGTGCATGGCCTGTTCACTCTTTGGCTTTTTGGCCAGACTCCCTGCCTCCAGAAAAGTCTTTCTTGTACTTGAGTCCTAAGAGCCTTTGAAGACAGTGCATGTCAGAGAGGTCCTGTCGGGTCCTGTGCCCCACGTGCCCCAGTGGTGCCTGGGGCGCTGACTTGTCCCCTTTCCTCCCTGCAGACCATGCCCCAGGGCTACACCATGTACGGAACCCAGATGCCTCTGCCACAGCCCGCACAGCCGCAGGCCGGCGTGGTCCTGTCCCCCAGCTATGGCTCCCGGGCCTACCCGGCCGCACACTCCAGCCCTGCACTCATGGAGAGACTGAGGCAGATGCAGCAGCAGCCCAGCGGCTACGTACAGCAGCAGGCCCCGCCCTACCTGCAGCCCCTGACGGGCGCCCAGAGGTGACACGAGGAGGGACTGTGCTTGTGTTTGCTGTGCCTCACCTGGGGCATGGCAGCTTGGTGGCTCTTGGGCCTGTGTTCCTCCGTGTGCTTGACATGCTGCTGCTCAGTTTCAGTAGCATCCACGGAGCCCCAGGCAGGAATTCCTCATCTCGTTTATTTCCTTCGCTCAGGGGCCCCAGCTGGGACTACTTCTTCCATGGGATGGATGTCCTGGGCTAGTTAGCACTAGTATTCTCTCCCCCCTTTCAAAGAGTGTTTATCTTTTCATTAAAAGCATCTGAGTGACTACTGATTGTTATTGGAAATGTTATACTAGAGTTTGCTGCTCAGCTGCAAATGTATGGTTGCAGGACCGGTTGGGCCTGGTGCACATGAGGGTTTTGTTATAACTGAGTTGTCGCCTTTCCCACCTCAGGGATGGTTGGTGAAATGGGATCCCCATGGATTCCGGGGTTCCTGTTGTAACCAGGTCCCTTAGACCCAGAGTATTACTGCCCACTACCACCCGCTGTGCATACGTGGCTGTTTAAATATAGACCAATGAAAATTGAAATACACCTTGAGTTCATCCTTCACACTAGTCAAATTTCAAGTGTTCGGTAGCCATACATGGCCAGCAGGGGCAGCCAGGGCCTGGGCAGTCACTCAGGGTTGTGTTATATGGGCACCTTCTTGGAAGGAAGCCCTGCAGTCGTGTTCTGCATCAAGGCCTGACAATTAATGTCACCAGTCCTAGTGGCCTTCTTATTTTGCAGCACATACAGAAGCATTTCAGTCATCATAGGCAATTCCATGGGGTGACACTACCCAGAAGAGTTAAGAGAACCTTGCACAGCCTGGGCCCAGGTGTCCATCAGTGGCTGTGTGTCAGCTGCAAGTAACCCCAACTATGAAACACTGGGACAGCTGACGGATGGTAGCACATTTAGGAAAATAAATTAATTTGGAAATATGTATTTCCAATTTCATTATATTTCCTACTTTTATAACTAGTAGCAGCATACTGTTACCTCGGGAGCTTGAACTTCAAGTCATCAGTTCTTTGTTCAAATGCCACCTGTGCCATCTGCTGTCTGAGGAACCTCAGTGAGGGTTCCTCTCCACCTCTGCTCTCTCATTCCTAATGTGGGGAGCGCACAACGCTAAGCGCAGGCGCTGTTGTGGGAGGAGCCGTGCAGTCAGACCTCCGCACAGGGCCTGCTCCAAGGCCGGTGTCCAGTGAGTGAGACTCACTGTTAGCAACTACTTCATTAAAAAAATTAGTCTGCACATGAGTGCTATTTTAAGAGGCCTGTTTGCTTTCCTTTTTTCCGAGTGGTCACGTCTCTGCCTTGGCCTCCAGTCTTTTTCCCTTGGCATGATGCGAGTGACCATCGACCGCCGAGGGCTGCTCTGCTCTGTGAGCGTGGATTGTGTCCTGGTGGCACTCGTGGTACAAGTCACACTGTTCTTTGCCAGGATGAACCACCAGGCTCTGCAGCAGAGCCCCCTAGTGGGCGGGGGCATCGATGCCATGCTGACGCCTGCACACCCGAGCCTCCCCTCCGTGCCCCTGCCTCAGGACCCCATGAGGCCCCGGCAGCCGCAAGTTCGACAGCAGCAGAGACTCCTGCAGGTATGGGGCAGGGAGATGAGGGCAATTCTGTCTCTTTATACAGAACAGATCTGCAGTAGTGGTGCTCCTGATTTCCATGGTTGAGTTCCAAGGAGCCCGTATGTTTGACACTCAGACCTAAACTGGTGCAGTTTATCCCAGCTTGGCAGGGTTTCCCGCTCTCTGTGCTTCTGCCCTGCCTTGGGCAGAAGTGTTTCATAGCATCTCCTCACTTTCTCAAAGGCCCCGGAGGCACTTGGGTGCCTTTGATTTGAGAGCAGAAGCCTCAGCTCCCCCAGCCACTGTTTAACCAGGGGCTGCCATTGAGTGCAAGTTCACTACATAGGAAAAAGATACAAACAAAGGCTATGAAATCAGGGATATAGGGAGGAATTTGCAAAGGGACACTTCCTTTGTCTCTGTTAGAATTCAGAGATCTGTCCTTCACTTATTTAATGTAAATACTCACAAGTCCCAGACAAAAGCTTCTCCAGCACGTTCTTGCTTCTTTGTTCCTTTTTAAGAAACGCGGGCTGCGTGGTCCTGTGCCCTTCCTCTTTATTGTCCACAAGGCTGCTTCCTACTGTATTACCAGCTGGTCCTGGGCTGGCTTGGTGACTTTCTGGAGGGACCAACCCTGCTCTTGCCCTCTTGCCAGTCCACCTGAGATGCAGTGCTGTCTTAGGTACTACAGGGAAGGGAGACATCAACAACTTTGGGGCATCTAGTAGAGCTGGGGTGCTCTAGGGCTGTGCTCTGGGTGGTTAACAGGAAGGAAACCTGTCACGCAGGGAGGGACAGCAACAGAGTTTGCATGTCCCAGGCTTGGCACTGGATAAAGGAAAGAACAAACATCTCCTTGAGAATTTGGACCCTAAACTCAAGTAGGTTTGGGGTCTGAGTCTAGTGTGACCTACAGATTTCTGGTTGATGGTATCCCAAAGTGACAAGCAGAAACCAACACAAATTCTTTGTAGGCTGAGTTTCATAAGATGCCATCAGTGGTAAGATGCCATTAGTTGCATCCTAATTTTTGACCTGATAAAATGTTTAAAAAGTTGCATCAGGGAACTGGTAATATATAGTTATTGACCTGGAGGAGTGTGGCTAGTAGACATGCAGTCCCGTCCAAGTGTAAATGTCATCTCCAAGATGGTAAAAAACCCTCTAATCTCCAGTTTGTAATGGAAATAATACTAGTGCCTTCCTCTCAAGTGTGTAGCAAGGTTTAAATAAGGAAATTCAGGTAAAGCACTAGTTTGGTCATGTTGCTATTAATGTTTTTACTAACGTGACTGTTAATACTCAAGAGTGGTATTTTCTTATATCATCTTTCCGCGCCCCCCCCCCCTCGGTTCTTAGGATATATTTCAGAATTTTTTAGGACTGTTATTTGTATTTTTTTATTTTTTTTTATTTTTTATCATTTCCAAGTCACCAAGGAAGGTGGCAGCGCTGTCACTTTTCTACTTTCTGCCTTGGTATTCTTCAGACCCAAGAGTAGAGAACCTGCCTCTCCTGGGGGCCGGGGGCTTCTGTCCCTTCTAGTGTGTGTCCTGTGGTAATTCTTCTTACCCACAGTATATTCCTCAGAGATTCAAACAATACTGGTTTGCTCCTGTGAATCGGTTTCTCCTTTTTGGGGATCGACTACCTCCGTGGGGGACAATCTTGATGCTCTGAAGTCACATTCATCTCTCGTGAGGTCTCTTGTGAGGCCACAGAGCCGTGGGGAGCCTTGGGGAGCCTTGGCTTCCTCGTGCTGAGCATCCAGTTCAGTTTGTGTTGCTCGTGTGGGGAGTGGCCCTGGCCAGGGCTCTGCAAGGTTTTCATGTCCTCCACCATGGTCCCTTAGTGTCTGTCAGTGGCTATTTATTACCCTTCTCAAAAAGGACAGATAATTTGGGGCATAGCCTGTAGACCAAATGGAAAAAATGAAAAGGATGAGAATCTCTGGGTCTGTCACCCCCAGGAAGAAGTGTTTGGACGGAACACTTGTTGAAGGTCATGGGGAGAAAGCAGTGGCTCCCATTTCCTGAGTCACGCCTGGTGTCTGGCCTGTGGCTTCTGTGACTCGGAAGGTTTCCCAGAGCTGAGCATTTGAGCCAACCTTGTCAACGACATGGTTCCAACTTTACACTCATCATTTGTGCCAGAACATCTTCCAGGCATCCTTTAAAAAAATTAAGATTGAATCCTCAGGGGTCTCCTGTCATATATCACAGGGAAAGAAGGGAGGCTCCCTGTAGGTGCTTGTCCCCTGGGGTTGTGAGGCAGGTAGCATGCCTGTGGAAGGGCACATGGCATGAAGGAAGCCACACAGCAGGTGCACAGGGTGTCCCTGTCCCTGTGAGCAGTGTCTCCCGTGAGCAGTGACTCCCGGGGGAGACTTGCAGGACTAGGGCGGTCTGAGAAGGCTTTCAGGAGGGACATATGGAGGTGGATTTAGGTCTTGCCCTTGACAGTGTTGCCAGGGGGCAGGTGGAAGAGGCAGGATCTAGTCATGCTCCCATATGATATTTTGGTCAATGACCAATTGCTTATATAAAAGGTAGTCCCATGAGATAATAATGCCCCCTAGTGACATTATAGCCTTTATTATCACCTTAGCACAACACAAACATCTTTGTGGTGATGGTGGCGTAAAGACACCTGTCACACTACCAGTTACAAGTGCATAGCACATACAGTCAGGGACTGGACGTGATTCTCGGTGATGACCAGGAGTGACGGGGTCCGACGTCTATGTTGGCGGCGGCCTGATGGGTCTTGTGTTCGCCACGTCTCTGGAGGGTATCACCGTCTCTTTTGCTACACACAGTCTGACTCACACCCCCAGCCTGGTGTGTGGTGGGCTACGCCATACTGCCTGGTTTGTGCAGGCATGCTCTGTGACGTTGGACAGTGACAAAGTCCCTAAAGACACATTTCCCAGAACGTGTCACCTTTGGAAAGCCGCACATTTGTTCTGCAACAGACAGTGAGATAAACTGTTAATGGAGCTTCAGGGTGACATCCCCCTTTCCTTTCAAGGGCATAATCCTTTATCTTTCTTTGCAGATGCAGCAGCCCCAGCAGCCCCCCCAGCCCCAGCCGTCTTCACAGCCCCAGAGCCAGCAGACCCTGGGTCTCCAGGCAGTGCAGCCCCAGCAACCCCTGGTAAGGCCTGTGTCCGGGGACCACTTGGGTTTCGTAAAGGCTGTTGCCTTCTCTGCACCTGTCACTATGGAGAATTGGAGTTTCCTAAACGTGCCAGCAGCTTCTCTCTAGGACCGTGCCAGGGTTGTGGTGGTGGTGTTGGTGTGTTTGTTTACATAGAAGGGTACAAATAAATATTTGGGGTTCGATAGGTGACAACACTTTCCTCTTTTAAAAATTTGAGATTATTCCACAGAATAGATACTTATACTTATAAGCAATATTAGGTGATGATATAGTTTATCTGTTTAGAAGATATCTGGAAATATCTGAAAACAAATGGAAGGGGAGGAAGGAGGTGCCAGGTGCACTCCGTCCTCCAGCGGAGGGCTTACGGGCTCTGCCAAGATGGGTCACTGGTCACCTCATTGGGAGGCGCTGGTGCAGGTGGTCTTGGGCACAGGGTCTGAAGGTGGAGTTAAGGTAGGAGCTTGTGGCGAGGAGAAGGCTGTTAGGAAGGACTGGAAATAAGGGATCAGGTGGAGCACGGGGTGGACCTCTGGCATGGAAGGGTGGGGGTCGGCTTGAATGGGACATCCCGCTCCTTCAACGAGCCTCTGAGATCAAGAGGAGGAGCTAGACTGGCGAAGGCAGAGACTGGCCGGATGTGCTGGACGCCGGCTCCCATTCCTTCTGCGGAGGTGTCTGAGGTGCGCTGCAGCCCACTTCACAGGTCCCTTCCACAGTGGAGGTCGCACATGGACATCCCACTCACCCTGAGGCTGTCAGTGGACATTGCGGGCCCTGCTGTGCACGACCCATACCAGAGGCTCTTTGGACTCCCTGGGACCTGCTGTTCCACCCAAGAACAGTTAGTTTGAAATTATTTCAAACTAACAGAAATGTTCTAAGAATAGTATAAAATTGCCCTAAACTCTTCCCAGACTCACTGGTCAGCACCCTGTGCCATCCTGCCTTAGCCTATGCCCACTCCTCCTCCGTGTACACCTCCCCTGGTCTGCACACAGGAATGGGTCGCAGACACGTGCCCTTCCCTGCTAAATACCTCAGTTTATTTCTCCAAAGCAAGGCTATTCTTTCACAAAAGCATGATATGGTTATTAAGATCAGGAAATAGGACATGACTCGGCGCTCTCATCTGTACGTCTCCTGCCAGTGCCCTTGTGTCTGTGGTGACAACTGCACTGGTCTCTCTGGACTTGGGATCAGCTTGCCCTGGGTCTGGCTCTTGTGTGTTCTCCACCTTCCACCTGGACCGGTTCCAGCCCCAGGCCCACGTGTCTTCATGATGGTGGCACTCCTGAGACATGGAACATTGCTCTGTTGGCTTAGCTGCATAGGTAGTTGTGTTTAGAATCACCTTGCGCATTTCTGAGGCGCATCACAGGTGTCATTGTCCCTCTCAGTGAGTCACACTAGAATATACACTGGTCCTTCATCGGGGATGTGACTTTGATCCCAGTGTTTGGGGGTGGTGCCTGGTAGGTTGCTCCTGTCCAGATCCACTGACGACTGCTGTATTAACATGCAGTTTGGGGGCAGCTGGGTACTGCTCATCTTGCTGCTCACCAAACCTTCATGTGCTCCTGTCAACGTCTGTCAAGTCACTCCTGCCTGAATCCACCGTCATGCGGCGGTGGCAGAATGGAGACTTTCACACTCTATTTCCTGCCTTTAATGGTTGGTATTCTGTTTTATGATCTTTCCCTTCTTCCCCTAAGTTATTTTTATTTTAGTGTTATTAATTTTCCTCCATGCTGGGGACAAACCCAAGGCCTTGCACAGGTGTGGCGAGCACTCTATTCCTGAGCCACATCCTACCCTGCCCTTTGAATTTTTTTATTTTGAGATAGGATGTCACTGAGTTGCCCAGGCTGGCCTTGAATTTGTGATCCTCCTGCCTCAGCCTCCCTGGTAGCTGGGATTACAGGCATGTGCATCTGTGCTCAGCTGTTATGTTTTAAATATGAAGTCTAACATTTGGCCCTTGGCCTTTGAATTGTAACTTCTAGGAAGAATTTAAATTCTTCCTGCAACTTTGCTCAGTATTCTAACTGGCATCAGTTAGATTAAAGTTGGTGATTTTAAAAACCTCTTTCCACTAGGTATGTTATGACATCAAGCAGTACTGACACATAGTAGCCTCACTCCTTTCTTCTTTTATACAACAAAACACTCTGTTGGTGTTTGGCCAGAAAGCCAAAAGATAAACCACGTTTCTGTAAAATATGTTATAATGAGTGTTTGAAATATTTGATGCTGACCTGGCAAATTCTTAGCCTTTTTTTTTTCTTTCTAATTTAAAACCAAGACTTCTCACGCTGTAGTGCTCTTATTAACTAGGAGCAGAATTATGCAAAGTTAGTTCTAGTGGAAATAACTATCATGTAATTACACCTTCTCAGACATTTATTGCAGATTAGTGAATGGGCACTTGACTAGTAATTATAGGGAATCCAATAATTTGAGAATTAAAATTTCTTTGGCTACTAAGTAGTTGCATGATGCCCCTGTTAACAGAAAAGCAGGCTACACTGAGCCCTCCACTGTCTGTGACTGTGTGACAGTAGAGTGTTCCACATATTCAGCTTTTTAAATTTTGATTGAGGCATGTATAGAAATAACCTTATGGGAGTCATATGATATGTGGCTTATAAATAATAAGCTCTCTATTTAATCTGCATATTCAATTCATGTGTTTTCCCTGTATATTGACAATCTGCATATTTTTTCATTCTGGTGTGACCTAATGCCCTGAGACTGTTGTACTTTCTTAAAGAGCCAGCCTTTGTCTGGGGGCACAGGTCCTTATGTAGTGACTGGCTTCAACTGAACACCTGGGTCAATACCTGCAATTATGCAAACGTTGGCAGGACCTCTCCCAGTGGTCTTTCTCTTTGGCCTTTCACCCTCTGTTATTAAACCTCATTCTGGTTGACTTTTAATAGGAAATATATAAAATATGTATCAAGGATATGAAGTTAGTTTATTCTTAGAGGGTAATGCTACGTTGAGTCACAGATGGACATCAGCACCACGTGCCTCACATGGAATACATTATCATTTGTGTGTGTATGGTAACAGAGTTGGTTCTGTCTCAAAGCTCTCTTTACAGGAAAGGGTAGAGATTATCTTGAAACCTCTTACAGATTGAGCAAGTTAGTCGGAGCATGGCATATGACTTTTTCCTCATGCTTATGGGAAAGAATGTCAGAAAAACAGAAATTGTCACTCATAGTGATTTTGCGGGACAGTAAAACCCACAGCAGACTTTTTAGAAGGCTTTTGTTCTCAGCTGAAGACTTTAATGCCGTCTTGATAAGCAAATGTCTTATTTTTTATTTAAAGCACTATGTTGTAGTTAGACTATAACATTTACAATTACAGTACGGAGACAAAAATATTATAAATGTATAATTCTTAGGGTAGGCAAGGAAATTTAAATTGTTTTTTTAAATTTTAGATGTTTAGACCTGGATTGTGGTATTTCAGGGTTGGAAGTTACAGGGGAAGTCAGTCGCCTGGACTCTTGGGTTGTGGCTCTATTTAGTGTGCTGTGTCCAGCATGCCCATGTTTGTACACTCGGAAGTTCACGAACACGGTCCTGTGTTTGTGACTCCTACAGCTCTGAAGTCAGTCCTCGGCTGCTCTGCGTGGTCATCCCACTCACAGTTTCAGACATTGTTCTGCTGAGGGAGTTTAAGATCTTTCCTCTTCTTTTTTGGTCTTGTCACAATAACAGAGTAGAGTATATAATAAGGAGAAAACATCTCTCTAGCGGCTACACGTTCACAACAGCAATGGTCAAAGCCTTAGCCGTAGGAGCAGAAACCACATGTTCCCTTTGATCTTTTAGGATTCACTAGGTATATCGTATGCATCAGGAATACATTTATTTATATTTATGAGAAACATCTGAGCAGACCCAGTGTGTGGTACTGGCCCATGTACTGTGTTCTGTCCCTCCCTCTGCTGGAGGAATAGCAGTGGGCCAACTGTGGCAGGGGGTTCTGGTTCCTGCCCTCTCGAGGGAGGGGTAAAGGTACCAAGCATGGTCCCTGTCCCCAGAGGAGCCCCAGGAGGTGATCAGCAGCAGCACTGCACGTGAAGAGGGGCATGTGGCTGCTGGGCTCCTGGTAGAAGAGGCCCAGGGCCTGTCTTAGTTTGCTGGGACTACTCCAGAGAACATAGTCAGTGGCTTAAACAGCAGAGATGGACAGTGCCTTGCTTTTGGAGGTGGAAGCCCAAGATCAGCTTATCACCAGGGCTGGCTCCCAAGTGCCTAAGGCGAGTCTACCCATGCCTCTCCCACAGCCCCCGTGGCTCATGGCTATCTCTGACCTCCTGGGCTTGCAGACCTGGCCTTCTCACTGCATGCACACCTGTGTCAATTCGCCTTCTTGGGGACACCATCCTGGCCTAGATCCCACTGTATGCCTCTTTCTAACTCCATCACCTTTATAAAGACTAAGCAGGTCACATTCTGAGGTACTGGGGGTTGGACTGTGTCATATTGTTTTGCAGGCACAGTTCACCCTGTGACAGAGGTCACAAGAGAGGTTGGGAGCCTTGATGGAGGAGGTGGATGGTGGTCACCTGGACAGGCAGCTGGTTTGAGTGGTTGCTCTTTGGCTCCTCCCTGTTGGTCTCTTTTGACAACTCAGAAGATGGCCTCCCCGGGCAGCCCCATTGCCCTTTGAGACCCTTTCAGGATCACCTTCGTTTTGTGCCATGTTGTTGCAATGCTAGAGATCAATCCAGGGCCTCTCACATGCTGGGCAAGCACCTGAGCTGTGTCCCCAGCCCTGCACTGCTTCTTACAGCCACCAGGAGACCCCCATTCATGTCCCAGCACTCATCCATGAGCTTCCTGGATACTAGCTACTGCCTGGGCTCTGCAAGAGCCTGCGTTGCTCTATTTGAAGCAGGCTTTTAAAGGGCAGAGGAAGGCAGCTAAGTATTTACTGAATAAGTTTGATATTTATGCACCGTGTACCCAAACATTTTAATCAAATTAGACAGTTCTGCAACCAACCATTTCAAATCTATAATCATTCCCAAGTGTTTGAAAGCTGCTGTTTCCAATTAAGGATGGCTTGAAGGGACAGGACAGACAGGGAAGTGTGGGCTAGTGGCTACTGTGTCAGAGCAGAAGGGCAACTTTTGATCATCTAGCCACCTGGTGGAGGTGAGCGGACAGTGGTCTCTGAACTTCCAGGCCCCTCTGGAGTGTTGCCCTCCTGCATCAGGACTTGTAATAGATGCCAGCTAAGGCAGAGGGCTCTCTGGAGTGGGTGGGCACTTCAGCTCTGTATGAGATGTGCCAGGGCCTAGACAATGTTGATGTGTGTACTCTGGGTATGGCACTTTTGTCTTGAAGTATGGAAAGGTGCCTTCCAGACCATCCGACCCCAGGATGTCACCTGTGTTCCTCAGTGACTGGCTCTGTGGCCTAATTTCTGTCCTTTCTCCTATTGCAATTGCAGTTCCCCAGGCCAGGCTTGCAGCAGACCCAGCAGCAGCAGCAGACGGCCGCACTGGTGCGGCAGCTCCAGAAGCAGCTTTCTAGTAAGTCCTCGTCTGGGTGGACGAACTGCCTGTCCTGTGTGAGCTCAGAGGGAGACACCCTGGGGGGCCAGTTACACCAGCCCAAGGCCTCGCCTGGGCAGGTGTGGGATTCTCCTGTGGAGCTGGGTCCTCTGCTGAGTTCGGTGGTGCTAGTTGGATCTTCCACGAGAGGCTTCCAGGGCGAGATGTGCCGTGGGCAGTGGGTCTGATCCCTGCACCCGAGGTGTCCTGAGAGCAGTAAGAGGAAAGCACTTACCTGCAGCACACTTTGTACCTGTGACGGCATGTGACTCTTTCTTTCACAGGTAACCAGCCGCAGCAAGGAGTGACTCCCTACGGGCACCCTTCACACTTCTGAATCGGGAAGACAACCTGCAGTTTTGTGTTTGCACTGAAAAGTAGAAAATCAGAGTTAATGTGTCAGTCATCCTGAGAATGTCCCTTTGGTCTTTCATTTCTTTGGTTTCTTATATTTTATATTTCATATGGAGGTGTTTAAACAAAAAGCAAAGGAGAAGTTGTGCTTTGCATTCAGCATTGAAGGAGGTTTGGCAGTGTGGCTGATGGCTCAGGCAGACCTTTGAAATTGGTGCTTTTTCTTTTTTTTTTTTAAAGTCTCCTAGGTACAGAATGAATTATGGTGGGTTTAAATATTTATGGGTTCATTAATGATTGTTTTGCTCTTTTGCAACTGTGCTGGACCAACTTCTGACTTGAAAGGCAGATCAGGTCTTGACAGGAAGCAACCCATTCATTCTGCATTCACCTGTGATGGGCAACTGGACATTAATCTGCGTCATTATAATTTGAAATATTTGTAATTTCATGAGCACTTTATAAACTTTCTTATTTGTGTAGGACTTTGCTTTGCTTTTGTTGTGGTCAAAGGTGCTGAACCAGGTTGTTGCTTAGTGACTTCTACAATCATGACTTCCATGGGAGCCTCTTGGAAGTTGCTGCACCTGACTTTGTTTTCAGTGGTGAGAGCATGGACCAGAGTCTTCAGGAAGGTACAATATGTCAACCTTAAACACCTGGAAGGACCACCGTGGAATCGTTCCTGTATTTACTGCCAGTTTTGGGAAAATGACTGTCCAGATTTGGTTCTCTAGAGCTTTATGCCACCTAGAGTGAAAATCTCGCAGCTGGCTAGAGAGTCCACAGAGCTCAGACTTGACATGGTTTCCAGAGACCCTGGCCCCAAAGTCCAGAAGGCTCTGGTTTTCATAAAAGGTGTATTTGCTGTTAATTTTGTATGGTAAGTATTTGCTACTTTGAATTTAATTATTAATGTTGGTGTCAGTCTTGGTTGTGTAATGCATATACTGTATTTATAAACTGGTGCAAAAAGCACAAGTAAATTATACATTAAATTTATTATAAAGAAATAGTAACTATTTTAACTTTGTTCAAGTATGTGGTAATTTGCTCCTATTAGAGTAAAGAATACAGTAAATTATTATCAGTTTGTGTAACTTAAGAGTATTCCATATAATATTTTTTTAGATTTAGATGCATAAAATTTTGAATGTGAAAATTGCAGGGCATTTTAAAAAACACATGTGGGGGATATCTTCCCATGTTCTGTGTTACTTCATCTTTTTGCCATATGATTTTACATGTAGTCACACATACTGTGAATAGATTCGTCCAATGAACAGACCACATAGAACTACTTTTTTTAAAATGTAGCTAGTTCCACTTAAGTAGATCATTTCTTTTGCGAATCATTCTGTAAGTAATTCACATCTTCCTGGGTGAGCTACTCATTGCAGTTTGACTCCTGCCAATGACCTCAAATTCACGTCAGCTTCCTGTGCTATGGCAGCATCCGTGTGAACTGCTTTTGTACACTGTGAAGACATTCACTCCAGCCTGCCCCAAGAGGTGTTTACTCTGGGCTGGAACAGACTTTGCCAAAACATTAAAGACCATTCTTTTCACTAAATTAACATCCTACCTGCTTTCAGAAGATGTACCTTTACGTTTCAGCTGCTTGTATAGATCAGGTTTTACCCTCTCCAGAATCATACTCAGAGTTCATGAAGTTATTTTTTTTCTGGAGTGGTGGGTATGTCTGGTGACTCATGGGCAGAATCCTTGAAACATGAAAGTTGTGCCTAGTGAGCGAATCCTATTCTGTTTTTGGTCCTTGTTTAAGAATCATTGGTATTTTGAAGGCAAATTTTCAGTTTGAACCATTAATCGTTGTAGCTCAGTATTGCAAACAGTGGCAATACTGTGTGAGGAGTGAGTGTTATCATTGCATAGCGTTTGTATGCACTTTACATTTTGCAGAAGTTTATTTATTAATCATTTTGCACATGAAAGCTATGGGGAGTACCTTTGTGGTTGCATTAAGGTGAGGAAGCTAAGTCTTGAGTAAGTCCCTATAAATCTGAAACGCTATGAAAGGTTTAGGAAGAACTAGAGCTGTTTTCTTCTTGTGCGTTATAAGGAAAGCAATTGGAACTTTTAAGTTAGTCATATTTCTCTATCCTGACATGTTTCTTTTGTAGCAAATGCATTAGTTTGCATTAAAGTGCTCACAAGGGAAAGCCCTGATACAGAACCTTGTGATTTGCTCGGTAAGTTGCAGAGAGATTAGACTAATAATACAGAGACCCCAGCCCATTTAAGATAAGATCTTGAAATCTAATGGAAGTGGGTACCCCTATCAAAACGCCTGGATGTGAGGACCCCTTGGACACACCACTTACGTCATAGGCTTGTTCCTCATCAGGTTGCCTCCATCCTTTTACCTACCCATCTTGGTTCAGCAGTAGAGGGAGATCACTGTCCAAGTGTCCTTTGATCTCTTGCCACGCACTGGATACCCAGATTGGTGGCAAACAGGTGACCTCTGAAAGGGAGTTCATCCTCATGTCTCAAGTGACTGGCAGGGCCAACGTGTCTCAGTGTCCTTAGCTATTTGTATAAGAGCCATGGCTTTTTCCCATTTATAAGGCTCTTATAATCCTAAAATAATAGGTACAGATGCTGGAGAAATTATATTGGAAAACCCCAGCCTCTAGAATTAGAAAAATAAATCATAATGTCCCCCAAATTAATTCAGATTGAATTAAGCGTGCAATACAAATAGTGAATTACAAAAAGCAACATTTTGTGTAGGGTTGATCAAATTTTAAATACAGTGAAGCTTCATTATATAATAATTTAAACTCTCCCAAACATTTTCCCAGTGCATAAAGAATTATTGCATAATGAAATGAAATGCCCAAGAGGAAGATTCCTCCCCAGAAAACTTTCCTTATGAACAGCTCTGAGCCAGGAGTTCCCGAGCTAGAGCTTAGTCATAAAGGAGCTTCATTGTATTTTAAAATCTTTTTAATGGACAGATTTGGACAAGGATATAATCAGCCCCTTTTCACATTTTATGGTGTGTGCTAAATTGCTTTTTACAGGTGGAAAAATTAGCCTGCATTTATTTTTAAATCAGTTATTAAAACGTTTTTGTATTCCCCATCAACGAAAATTGTCATTGTGAACAAATGATAATTTGTCATCAAAACAGTTCAGTGCTTGTTTTCTGTAGGTTTAGCAAAATATTCATAAACCAATGACAAACTCTTTATACATCAAGATGGTGAGTTTGCATAAGGACTGTAGATTTAATCTGCCCCACTGACTGTCCCCAGTGCCATACTTGTAACACTGATAGAAGGTGACACTAGGCAACTGGTAGTAGAAAGAAAATCGGTTCATTCTTTACTGAAAAATTCAGGTGCATTAGCCATTTGTTATTTTATAGTGGACCATTTCCTCTTAATGTTTGTTATTTGTTGGCAAAATAAAAGTGCCTTAAGTTAAAAGTTTGTGTTGAGATCCATTCAAGAAATCAGTATCAGTTCATACTGCACTTAAGTCTTTTTTTGCATGTCCATTGTAAATTTAATATTGTAAATGTATCCAAGTTCATTTACATGCCTATGGCTGCCTTTGATTAAACTTCTTCCAAAAAATAAATTCTGTCCAGATGTTGACTTTGTTCAGTGCTCCTTTCGTTTCATGTCAGATGACTTGAATGTAAGTTGCTGCGGAGTCACTACCGAGGGCATTCCTGGCTGTGCACCTGTACAGCCCCGAGTCCCAGGTCTGGGGATTCGGAAGGACTAGGGTGCCTTGCAGGTGAAGCTGCTCGCCCCCCTGGCTCCTCCCTTCTCTTGCCCTTGAGTGCTGGGAGTGGACAGGCATTTCCCAGGTGACTTCCGGCTTGGGGACTCCCAGAGCCACACAGTGGAGCTGAAAGGCCACTCCTGTCCTTGTGAGGACGCTCCTGGGAGGGCGGTTTGTGATTCGGGGCGGGTAGGCCACAATCCTCACTGGAAGAGTGATCAGTGCCTGGCCAACGCTGTTTTGTGCCCGACAAATATAATTCCCCCCGTCGTGGGCCATTGCTTCCTTGATGACCAAGGTGCCATTTTCGTGCAGGGTGTACTTGCCATTACTTTGAGGCCTGTCTAGCACAGAACCACCTGGCATGGTCCATTTGATGTGTGGCTTTGGGATTCCATCAGACACACAATGCAGCCATAGAGATTCCCCACCAAGGCCCCTTACAGTCCCTAGTGCGTACGTCACAATAACGGGCTTCTGCCCAATCTCTAGTATGATCAGTTTCTCAATGTAGCCCACTTGGTTCCTAGCTGCACACCGATATCTTCCTGCCTCTTTCCGAGTTGTCTTATGAATGAGGAAGGAGCCATTGCTTGCTACCAGATATGGAGAGAGGTGTGGTCCGTTAGAAAACTGGGTGCCGTTGGGGAGAATCCAGATTATTTCAGGAGGTGGGTTGCCATCCACAGAGCAGTTCAGTGCTGTGGGCTGTCCCAGCTGGGCAACCACTTTTTCATTCAAGGGGTTTCTGAAAGTGGGTCTCCTGAGCATCTCCAGGACCTCTAACCGCACCACCAGCTTGCTCTCTCCCCCTTCGTTCCGAGCCACACAGATGAAGTCGGCAGAGTCGGAAAGCCTCACGTTCCGGATTTCCAGGGTTCCGTTGGCATGGACTGTGACTCTGCTGCCGTAGTACGGGGCCGTGAGGACGATGCTGTCCGGCATGACCCACGTGACCTGGGGCGGTGGCGTCCCTTCGGCTCTGCAGTGCAGGTGCTTTTTGGAATGCCTCACGGCCGTGGCTTTCATGACCGTCTTGTTGGCATAGATGCCGTTGATCATTGGGGGCCTGCAGTCGACGGCCACTGTGTATGTCTCGGTGTCATGCCCACTGGGGTTCTGGGCCACACACACATACTCTCCAGAATCCAGCGTCCTCACCTTGCTGACGGACAGAGACCCATTCGCGTGAACCGTGTACCTACCGCTGGAGGAGGAAATCGTGTCGCCAGATGGCAGCAGCCAGAACGTCCCTGGCTTGGGCTCCCCCACAACCTCACAGTCGAGGACGGCCGTGTCCCCAGCTTGGAGCCTCACGTTGGTCTGGTACCCCTGCCTTATGCGAGGGGCGGCTGTGAGCACGGTGAGGTGGACCCTCATTTCGTCCTTCCCCAGGGTGTTCTGGGCATGGCACGTGTAGTCTCCTTCCTCAGTGATCCCGACTTTGTGGAAGTACAAGGTCCCGTTGTCAAAAAGGGTGTACCTGCGGGCCCTGTGGCCGCTGTCCCGGGCTGGCACAGCCTGGTTGATCTTTCGTCCGTTCGGCAGACTCCAGGAGATCTCGGGCTCGGGGGAGCCGGAGGCCTTGCAGTCCACCTGGAAGTCCCGCCCCTGGAGCACTTGCTTTCTAAAGTGTGGCTTGTGGTGGATCTTGGCGGGCTTCAGCCTCAGGCTGACGTGCATCAGGGTCAGGTCGTCCCCTGCGCCGTTCCTGGCCACGCACAAGTAGTCACCGCCGTCTTTTTCTGTCACAGATCCAATAAACAGGGACCCGTTTGGGTAGACGTGGAGTCGGCTGCCCATCCTAAGAGAACAGAGACGATCTGAGTGCACAACTATTAGCAGTGGGAGAAGGTTTTTTTTTTTTTAAAAAAAAAGAATTTTTAGAAATTGACATAAAAATTGTTCACATCTCTAGGGTACCACCTGAGGTAGAAAGTGGCTCCTGTGGGTTAGCTCCTCCCCGAGCCTCAATGATGCAAGGACAAAAACTGTCCAGCGTCCGACGTGACATTTCCATACACAACACAAACTGCTACTACGACTGAGCTCATCTGTATACCCCTCACTGCAGGTACCTTTTGTGTATGTGTGATACACAGGATTAGCTTTGACACCTTTTTCTTAATCTGTTGCAATGAAAATTTAAACCAATCCTAGCTTACTGCTGTCTAAATTCTTTGCCGAAAGTGGGACAGGTACAATTTATTACAATCTAGTGGTGTTTTTTAAAAACATTTTAATGGTGAGAAGAATGATAGAAATAGGATTTTCTATACATCATGTTCCCTCGCTATTTTCCACATCAAACTAATGGGTGCACAAAAGTTATTTTGTGCTGTATAAATTAGTAAATAAAAAAAAAAAAATCTCATACAAATTTGTTATATTATTGCCTGGAGATGTTTTTTAAAGTGTGTTAGTAGCAAAGCAATTGCTGGATTGCTTGTTAGAAAAGAAGTTCCCCTCTGTTATAAAGAGCAGGCCAAGGTGGGTTTTCAGTGTCTGTGTTGGGCTGTTCTCCAGAGCCACCCCTGCAGGCCAGTTCTCCAAGGGCACAGCCAGGACACAGCCTGCGTCTCCACACTTCACCACAGGATGGCAGACCTTTCCTGGAAAAATGAAATCTGTTTTCAGAAATTCAGTTGGTGCTGATTGAGATCTTGATCGTGTCCTTGATTGTCTCCTTGACTGCAGTCATGGACACTCATAGGGGACAATCATGTATGTTTTATCTTATTTAAGGGCAACATGGGCTAAGTAAGTAGATAAATCTGGAAAGAAAAGGAAGAACTTGTTTTCACCGCATAGCTACTTACCAAGTCCAACAGCCTCCAGTCATTTATAATTCGTGAGGTTTGGGGAGTTCTGTGTGTGTGTAGTGTTATAAGAGGTGCTGTTGTTCATTTGGTCGTTCGAGCGTGGAAGGGATCTCCCTGGCATATGAACCAAGGCGCGATCACTGTACTGAGCGTGTTAATAAAAGAGAAAAAAAAGCACGGACATCTACACTGTTTCGAGATTCCCCCACTGTCACCGCGCAGCTGCAAGACTGACAGGTTTGACAGCTTGCTTTTGACCTCCGAGAAGCCCTGTGTGTTCCACGACTCTTTCCACAGCACTGCCACCTGCTGTGGAAAGAGTCCTAATTCTTTCCAAGAGCATTGGCTATCTAACTTGGCCACACATTAAGACCTCTTGTGCAGTTTTCTTATGCCTGGGTAGTGTCTTCAGAGTGGCTAACTGGATTGGTGTAGCTGCAGCTTAGGCGTCAGGACCCTGAAAGTCTACCAGATGATGTATTGTGCAGCAAAGGCTCAGAATCCCTGCCCTAGAGATTGGTTCTCAGTGCTTTCCCCTCCACCTGCGGCAGAATTGTGTGGGGCCAAATTTGTGATGCAGCAGATGGGGCCAGGGATCCAGGACCCTGTGGAGTAGATACTGTGAGTATCTACTTTAGGGTTTCACAGGGCCCATGAAAACCTATTTACCACAATGGGAACTGGAGCAAGAGAGAAGGCAACCTTCCTTTACCACCCTCGCAAGAAGATCTGACTGAAATGGGACTTGAGAGGCGACTGGCACATGGAAGGACTTAAAATCCAAGAAAAACACTGCTAGATTGTAATAAATTGTACCTGTCCTGGTTTTAGCAAAGAATTGAGACAGCAGTAAGCTAGAACTGATTTCAATTTTCACTGCAACAGATTAAGAAAAAGTTGCACAAATGAACAATTGAGTTTGAGAAGCAGCCTCGAATCTTAGTTTGCACTAAAATCATCTGAAGGGCTTTTAAGAACACAGATTGCTTGTTAAAACCACCAGCGTTTCTGGTTAAAAATGTTCTCAGGCAATTCCAGAACGCCTGGTAGGGACACTGCCCTCTTGAGAACCACTGATTTAGGATGACACCTGCCCCCCCCAAATCTGACAAGTGGGGGCTGTAGGATACAAGAAGAGCTACACATGACATGCAGCGGTTTCTTTTTTACACTGGTATTTTTGAGAGGATTTAGAAGTTTTCCCCGAGTTAAATAAAATTATTAGTAAGGATTAATGCAGAAAGAGCGCAGTTGAGAATCTGGATAGGAGTGCCCGGCCACCACTTTGCCATAGAGAAGACCCAAGGCCACGAAGGAAAAGCCATGTTTTGTGGAGCGAGAACTGAGAAAATCCTGATCATCTGAAAAGATGTGACACGAACCCCAAGGATCCCTGAACTGGAAAGGCAGTCCAAAGAAAAGAACTCAGCAGGCTGTAGCACCAACCTGGCTGCCACGCTGCCCACTGGAAGCCCACGACTGGCCATCCTAACTGAAGGAGGCTGCACTGTAGGTCCTGGTAGGTTTAGATGCAACTCGGGGACCTGGCTGGTCTGAGAGACTGCTCTGCTCTGAAGAAGGAGCCTACTTTGGGCCCGCATCCCAGGCGCCCAAGCCCATGCAGTTGCACCAGTCACTGCTAGATGCCATCTTGCCTTAGGGGCTGGTGGCGGGACTCCTGGTGCTGCCGGAAACCTTGGCTGGGTGTACTTCACAGGGCTGAAGACAGGTCCCTCAGCATCCTCTGAGGCTGAGGGTGGCACCCCTGGAAGCAATCATCCACTGTAGAGTCATGATAACTGCTTTCCTGAACTACTGCAGTCCGGGCAGCTGAGACACTCAGACGCTGCCATCAAAGATAAACACATCACCCAGAGACTACACCTTCCAGCTCCTCTGTGGCTAAACCAGAGAACCTACCCAACTGACATTCTATGTCCCATCTAAACAAAGATGTTTCCTTACAAAAGCTATTTCATAGAATTGGAAAAGGTAAACACAGGCATTAAGAGAGGCACACAAAAAACACGACACCTCTAACAGAAACATTAGTGCTCAAGACAGAGATCCCAGTAAGAAGGAAAACGATGAAGTGTCTGGGGAACAATGAAAAATAATGATCCTGAAGAAACTCAGATGCAACAGAGTCCAGATAGACAGCACAAAGAAATGAACCCAAGGCAACAAGAGAAAAAAACATTTTATGGAGATTCAGGATATGAATAAATTCCACCAAAGAGATAGAAATCAGAAAAAAAGAAAAAAGAAACTATCAGAAATCTTGGTGATGAAAACTTAAATGAAATTTTGAAAAATACAACAGAGAGCTTTTACAACAGACTAGATTAAGAGTTTCTAAACCTGAGGGCAGTTAATTTTGAATTAATCCAGTCAGATAAAAAAAGAATTTTAAAAAATGAAAAAAGACTACAAGACATATGGAACACCATTAACTGAACAAATATTTGCATTATGGAAATTCCAGAAGGTGATGAAAAGTAAAAGCATTGAAAACCTCGTCATACAACAGTAGATAAAACCTTGCCAAATCTTCAAAGAGATATGGACATCCATATCCACATACAAGAAGCTCAAAGGATTCAACTAGATCCAACCAAAACAGAGCTTCACCAAGACTATCATCACTGGAGTGTCAAAAGACCAGACAAAGAACTTGAAAGAGCGAGAGAAAAGCATCAAGTCACACAAAAGGCATGCCCTTAAACTTACAGCAGGTTTCTCAGAAGAAACTTAACAGGCAAGAAGAGAGTGGGATGATATATTCAAAATACTAAAGGAGGAAAAAAAAAGACCTTAAAAACCTTCCAGTCAAGAATACTATATACAGAAAAATTATTCTTCAAAAAAGGAGAAATAAAATCTTTCCCCAATAAACAGAAAGCAGAAATTGAATGAATTCATCACTAGATAAGCCCTACAAGAAATGCTTAAAGGAATCCCACAAGGAAAGAAAAAGACACCAACTGTCATGAAAACAAGAAATATAACAACAACAACAAAAGGTACACAAAAAAACTTTCCTGTCAATTATAAGGTTTCAATCAAAATCACAAAAGAATTAAAAAATGTGGAAAAGAACGAAAAATATACAAAATAAGCAAAATGCAATTGATAAACTGCAGGAGGAAGTTTATACCTATCTTGAATGTAAGTGGGTTAAATTCACTAAAAGGCAGAGAAGTTGAATGGATTTGAAAACATAAAAATATCCAAGTGTATGTTGCCTGTAAGAAATCCGCTTCCCTTGGCACAGATATGCACAGAGTAAAAGTAAAGGATTGGAAAACGATACCATGACAGTGGAAGCCAAAAATGTGCAGGAGCAGACATACTCAGAGATAAGTCAGATCTCTAATCAAAAACTAGAGAGACAAAATCTATCACAATATATTGAGGAAACAGATCAGTTCGGCAAGAAGAAATAGCAATTGTAGATACATATGCACCCACCACTGGATCACTCAAATATATAAAGCAAATATTACCAGATATAAAGGGAGAAATCAACTCCAATACAATAACAGCTGGGGGGTTCAGCACCCCGCTTTCCTCACAGAAAGATCATTCAGACAGCAATCCCACAAACATCTGGTTGGTATCATACTCTGGAGCAAATGGGCCTGACAATTTCATCTAACAGCAATAGAGTATATATATTCTTATCAGCAAATAGAACATTCTCCAGGATAGAATATAATATACAAATCTAGTCTTAGAATTGTTTTTAATTAAAATAATATCACGTGCTTTCTCAGATCACAAACTGCAAATTAGTAACAGTAAGAATGGATAATACAAAAATACATGGAAATTGAAGAAAATACTCCGAAATGACTAATGAGAAGTTAAAGAAATTAAAAATAAATTTAAAATGTTCCGGAAACAAATGAAGATGGCCACATATCAAAATCTGACAGCAAAATCAATACTAAAGAGGAACACTGATATTAACAAGTACAGACACTAAAGAGAGAAAGATCTCAACCTAAGAATTCACCTTAAGGACTTAGAAAAGAACAAATTAAACTCTAATTTAGTTAAAGGAAAGAAATCAGATTGAAGCATAAATAAAAAGTACAAAAGAGCAATGAAACAAAGAGGTAGTATATTGAAAGGATAGATAAAATTAACATACTTTTAGGTAAGCTAATCAAGAAAAAGAGAAGACCTAAATAATGATGAAAAAAGAGATTTACAACTGATAACACTACAGAAATAGAAAGAACTATCAGAAACTACTATGAATAATTATATGTTAAAAAACTGGAAAATCTAGAAGAGATGGATAAATTCCCCACACATACAATCTACCAAAACTGAATCAAGAAAAAATAGAAAATATGAACAGAATAATGAGCAATGAGTTAGAATTAAGACTCCCATAAAAAAAATCCAGAACCTAATGGTTTTACTCTGAATTATACCAAACATTTAAACAACTAATGCCAATTCTTCTTCAACAATAATAAAAATATGAAATATAATTCTTTTTACAAGGCTACCATTACCTTATACTTAAATCAGATAAAAATATTTAAAAAATAAAATTATATCCTCTAACCCTGATGAATACAGATGCAAAAATTCTCAAATATCTGCAAACCAAATTCAACAGCACATAAGAAATCTTGATAGCATACTATGATTAATTGGGATTTGTTTCAGGGATACAAAGATGATCAACATAGTGCAAATCAACACATCGTACAACACATCAAATAAAATGAAGGGCAAAAACCCTATCATTTCAATAGATGTAGATGTAGCATTTGACAAAATTTAGCATTCCTTCATCATAAACACTCAACAAATTGAGTATAGAAGAAATATAACCAAAAATACTAAAAGTACTGTATGAAAAACAATAGTCAATATCATACTGAATGGGAAAAAAGTGAAAGCATTTCCTCTAAGATCTGGAGCAAGGCAAGGATGTTCACTTTCACCACTTTTAGCAAGAGCAATTAAGCAAGGGAAAGATAAAGGGTATCCATATTAGAAAGAAAATTTATCCACATTTATAGATGACATACGTAAAAAACCTAAATACTCCAAAGCTGTTAGAATTGATGGTGAATTTATAGGGTACAAAATCAACACAAAATACAGAATTTTTATATACCATAATGAACTTGCTGAAAAGAACAATCAAAGCAATCCCATTCATAATAGCTACAAAAATATTTATATAACTTTAAACAAGGAAGAAAAAGTTCTCTACAATGAAAGTTATCGGACACTAATGATAAGAGAAATTATAAAGGACATAAATGGAAAGACAGCTCATGTTCATGGAATGGAAAAATTAATATTGCTAAAATGAACTTATTACCCAAAAAGATGTATACAGTCAATATAAGCAAAGGGATTATAGAGTCAATACAATCTCTATCAAAATGACGAAGACTTCACACACAAAAAAAAACTCCTAGGGGCTGTGGTTGTAGCTTAGTGGTACAGCACTTGCCTAGCATGCATAAGGTATTAGGTTCAATCCCCAGCGTTGAAAAAAAAAATTCCTAAAATTTACATGGGATCTGGAACCACAAAGGATCAAGAATAGCTAAAATGATCCTGAGAAAGGGGGAAAAATTAAAAACCAGACATTATTTTTTTAAAAAAGCCAGAGGCATAACAATACCCGACTTCAAAACTTACTACAAACATATTGTTATGGTTTAGATATCAAGTATCATGTCCATGGTTTGGAATATCAAAGACTCATGTGTTGAAGGCTGTTCACCAGGACTGCAATGTTTGGAGGTGGGGATTTGGGGAGTAATTTATCACTGTGACCAAAATATCTGACAAGAACAACTTAGAGAACGAAAAGTTTATTTAAGCTCAGAGTTTCAACAGTTCACAGCAGACCATAGTAAAAGGGAATGGGGGGGGGGGAAGCTTTTCACCTCATGGTGGCCAAGAAGCAAAGAAGAAAGAGTTCAAGGGACTGCAGGGAAGATGAATCCTTCCAGGGCACACACCCAGTGCCCACTTTCTCCAGTCATACCCCACATGCCTGCAGTTACCACCCAGTTAGTCCATTCAAACTGGGTGGACTGATTAGGTTATATCTTTCATAATCTAATCACTTTACTTCCTATATTAATACAGAAGCTTTTGGGGGACACTGCATATACAAACCATAACATTTCACTTCTGGCCCCCCAAAGCACCTGTCCACCTCCAAGAGTCCCTTTAGTCTCAACAGCTCCAGCATTGCCTAAAGTTCAATCCAAAGTCTCCTTTCAGACTTAAAACTCTCGGTTGTAAGCCTCTGTAAAAACCGAATCAATTACATATATCTAATATACATTGGCACAAATTAACATTCCCATTTCAAAGGGAGGAAGAGGGGCATAGAAAGAAGGGATATGACCAGAGCAAGACCAAAACCCAGCTAGGCAAAAAGTCATCCTAGAGTTGCACATTAGCCTCTGTAGCACATGGCAGTGAGATGTGATTTCCAAGGGGCTTAGGAAGCCCTGCTCCTTTGGCCTTGCCAGTTGCAGCTGTTATGGCTGCTCATCATGCCTCTCTCCAGAGCCAGCAGCTTTCCTTAGCAGGTTACCTGCATTACTGGCATTTCTTAATCTTGGGGATCTCTAATGCAGTTTTATACTCAATTTTCTGGTGAAGCTGCAAGTTTTCAAAATCCTTCTGCTCTGCCTTCTGCTCCTGATTCTGACAATAAACTTGGCTAAAAGTTTCTACCAATATCTATGCCACTGCATGAATGCTGTGCTGCTTCAAGATTTCTTCTGCCAGTAAGTCTATCACCTTTAAATTTTGCCTCACACCAAGTCTCAGGGAATGGGGGAAATGTAGACAAGTTGCCAGCATGTAATGTGAATGGCCTCTAGTTCAATTCCAAACAGAATCCCCATTTACCTCTGAAACCTCATGAGCACAGTCTTTATTGTCCATGCTCCTATCTATACTCTGGTTTTCTAAGCTCCCACCAGAATTGCGCATTATGCTTCATATACAGCATTCTAAGAGTTCTCTTGCCTGCATCTCCAAACTTTTCCAAACTCTTTCTGCAAACCCATTCCAAAGGCTTCTGAACCATAGGGTCAAGTTAGTAACAGCAACGGCCCTACTTCTTGGTACCAATTTCTGTTATTCAAGTTCTCATTGCTTTGACAAAAAATATCTTACCAGAATGACTTAGAAGAGAAAGCCTATAGTTTCAGAGGTTCAGTCCATGGTTGACCAACTCTATCACTTTGGACCTGAGGTACGGGAGAACATCATAGTGGTAGAACAGATAGGTCACTGAGGACACGCCCTGGGAGAGTTCAGCTTTCCTGTGACCCCTTCCCTTTCTTTCTCTGCTACCCAGCCACTATGAGTTGAGACGCTCTCCTCTGCCACCACCTTCTGTCATGTTATGCTGACTTACCTTGGCCCAAAGCCATAGAGGTGGCTGATCATGGACTGAGAACTCTGAAACCCTGAGCCCAAAATAAACTTTCCCTCTTGAAGTTGATCTTGTTGGGTATTTTGGTCACAATACACGAGGGCAATGACCTCCTCATGGATAAACTGGTTGATAGTAGAATGGACTACTGTGAGGCAGTGGACACTGTAGGCAGGAGGGTCATGTTGACACTTGAAGTAGGTCACTGCAGACATGATCTGGAAGGATTTTTCCCTTTCTGCGCTCACTTTCTCTCTCTCGGCTTCCTGAATGCCCCGAGCTGAACAGCTTTCTTTCATCACACCCTTCCAGCATGATGCGCTGCATCACATCTGGCCCAACACAAAGGAATCAGCTGAACCATGGACTGAGAATGGAAACTAAGCCAAAAGAAATCTTTCCTCCAAGTTGTTTATATCAGGTATTTTGGTCACAGAAATAAAAAATGACTAATAGATTTAGTATCCAAAATAGCACAGAAGTGGCATAAAAATAGACAAAAAACCCAATGGAATAGAATTGAGAACATGGAAATTAATATGTTTATGCTGCCAACTGATTTCTAACAAGAACATATAGTGAAGAAAAGACAGTTTCTTCAATACAAGGTGCTTTCAAAATTGAATATACATATACAGAAAGACGAAACTGGATTTCTTTTATCATACACAAAAATCAATTCAAAATGAATCAAAGATCTAAATGGTAAACCTGAAACTAGGGAATTACTGCAGGAAAACATTGGGGGAAATGCTTCAAGACTTTGCTGTAGGCAGGATTTTGTTTTTGTGGAACTCAAAAGACATAGGCAACAAAAGTTAAAAAAAAAAACAAAAAAAAAAAACGAGATGACATCAAACCCCAAAACTTCTCCAAAGGAAATAACCAGTTTGAATAGACAACCTACAGAACAAGGAGAAATCTGTTCCAACTATTCATCAATCAAGGGATTGCTATTCAAAATATATAAGAAACTAAAACAAAAACAAAACAAAAATCCAATTGAAAATGGGCTAATGATCTGAATGGACTCTTCTCAAAGGAAGACAGAAAATGGCCAAGTATATGAAAAATGCCCAGGAGTTTAGCCATCAGGAAATAGAAATCAAAACCAAAATAAGCTGTGGTCTTACACCTTAATGAGAATGGCTACCTTAAAAAAAATGCTGAAGGTGAGGTGGAAAAGGGTAACTCTTAAATACTGTTGGTGGAAATGCAAAATTGGACAGCCATTAGGGAGAAGAGTGTGGAAATCCCTAAAACGCCTGAGGCGAGAACTACCATTGTCTTGCTATCACTCCATTGGGTACATGTCCACAGGAGACGAAATCATTATACAAAAGGATGCCTGAATTCCCGTGTTTCCTGCAGCACTCTTCACAATAGTACAATGTGAAATCATCCAGATGCCCATCAGTGGACAGGCAGATCAAGCAAATGGGATGAACATTCACAGTGGAACAGGAGTCACAAGAAGTCGTACATTTACAGCAGCACACATGGAACTGGAGGTCATTGTATTAAGTGAAATAAACCAGACATGGAAAGACATAGACCACATGTTTTCACTCATCTGTGGAAACTAAGAGGTCAACTTAGTAGGAAAAAGGAGAACAGCGGTTGATAGAGACTGGGGAGGACGGGAGGAAGAGGTGCAGGCGGCCCCAGCACACAGAGACCAGGAGGCAATTCTGGCTTCCTCAAGTACCTTAGGGTCACATGATCAAAACAATCTAGAGTGATTTCAAAATGACTAGAAAAGGGCCAAACTCCTGAAACACAGAAATGATTTGTGTTTGAAGAGATGCAAAGCTTAAGACCCTTATTTGGGTGCATGCACTGAGTTACCATAATGCACCCCACAGAGATACCTAAATGTGAGGTCTCAATTAAAAAAAAAAAAATTGGATGACCAAAATAATTTTTAAAAATTAATGTGAGCCCCTCAGCCTTTCCCAGGAAGTGCTTCTCAGATCACCTGTGCATAGGACTCACCTGGGGATCTTTCTGTTTATTTTTGTTGAGATTTTTTTTTTTTTTAAGTGCAGGTTTGACAGCAGCAGTTTTGGATGGAGCCTGCCCTGCACTTGTGCCAAGCCTCCAGGTCACAAGGAACAAGGTGTCAGAGGGAAGAACACTGTCTGGGCTGAAGCATAGGAAGACAGGCTGAGCAGTGTCATCTGAGGTCACTAAAGCAAGCTGCAGAAGGCTCTATGTCCAGGCTGCATGGCCAGTAGCTTCACTTACTTGGGCATGGCAGGGTGGGCTTGTCTCATCATAGCTATGATGGAAGTGTCCATTTTTAGAATTTAAACTCAAACTGTTCATCCTAACAAGTGGGAAGATGAGGGGGTTCTTTGGAGGGGGTGTGTGTTCTGTTATGCCACAGAAGTGCCCTCCTCCTTTCTGATAACTATCTGCTGCATCTGAATAAAGGATACCTGGCCTTTTTGCATAGATTACTTGTGAAAGAGTCCCTAAGTGTCCAGTTAGCAAACAGCTCTATTTCATTATTAAAAAAAAACAGAATGCAGGGCCTCTGGTGGGCCCAGGATAGGATCTGCGATCTTACATACTCTTGCCTTTTCCACGATAAGAAGATTCCCATGTTCCACAAATGTTTTCCCCAAACGAAAAGTAAACATCCTCCAGATTTCTCTGCTGTTTAACTCTCCTGACCAGCCTTTATGCTGAGATGCTAGTAATACATTTTGGAACACTCCCAGACTGCCTTTGGACTTACCTTTAAGACATTGCATTACATTTTCTCATAACTCAGATATGAGATTTCCACTCTCAAAAATGGACTGAACACTTCACAAATGCCAGGTTCTGTCTTTACAGCCTGCATGGTGAACTTGATCTGTAATTTCCATCAAAAGCATAAATGTGACACATTCAACACCTTCTACATCAGCTTCTGCATGGAGAGTCGAACTTACCTTCAAAATTATCAAGAATAACAAATAATCTCTGTTAAATGCAAATCATCCTCATGTGCTGTGGAATTTATTTTAAATGCATTAATTTTAATAAACAGAAGAATTTTTTAACATTAGAGAAATAGTATAACTTGAAGGCAAAAGACCGATATTTCGAAATTAAATGCAAAAACTGATAAGACATTGGACACAAACACACACACACACAAACACACACAGACATACAGTAATGGATATATGTGTACTAGATAACAAATACAAACATGTGGTCCTTAAAGTTCACGTTTCATTGCTCAGCATTTTAAAATTGTAAACCTAAACTAATTTCAATTTAATACTTAGGTAATTTTGATGACTTATTTGAAAAACTTCAAGATTAACATTGCTTTAAATTAAAGATCATGAAAAACTTAAAAATTAACATTTACTTTGAATTAAAGATCACAAATTCATTAATTATATTCAGTATCGACTCATTTTGATACTAGGAAAAAACCACAACTTCTACGCTTGAGTGTCAATTTATCTCTATTATTTCTGATTTTTCTACATATTTTCTATTAATGAATAAACAATATTTTATGTAAATTTATATGAAATGCTCATCCCCATCTTTTTCTGGCCTATTATAGAAAATCATTGCACAAAATTATGATAATTGCAAATGGCAAATATTAACACATAAGCTCTAATTATTCCTTTTCAAAATTTTATACAAGAAGCCAGCTATAAAGTGCGTATTACTATGCCTGGAGTAACTGAGCTGTGTGTGTCTGACCACATGGGGGCAGCAGAGGTCCTTAAGACATTGCACCTTGTGCAGGTCTGAATGTTTGGACTTTCACAAAGTGCTTTGCAATTTTAGGGAAGAAGAAATGAAATAGTGATCCAGGTTTCAAGTGTCTGCTAGGAGATTCTGACGAGGGTGATAATGCGCGTGTCCCTCTAGAACCTCAGCTGCCTCACAGTTCTCTCCTCTTTTGTATAGAGAAACTGTGCACCTTTACATGCTTACCCTTTTACAACTGTCAAGTATGAAGGCAAATGAGAATTTTTATCCTGCATTTAACTATGTGAACTCAGGATTTGGCCCTTAGACTTCAGCATGTAAGAAAACGGGTTTTTATATTCCAATGATCTCAGGTGGACTTGATTTCTTTAGGGAGAACCCTCTCTGTGCAGAACCCGTGGCTGGCCTCACTGAGTCACCCCTTCCCCTTCAGAAGCTACGACAGCTCGACAGACCAGCAGACCACTGCAACCACTGCGCGGCTTTACCTGTGCCACTGGTCGACCACCGCCCTGGACGGAAGCCTCCAGATTATCTTGGGTGTGGGCTCCCCAGCAGCTGAGCAGTTCAGTAGCAGTTCATCCCCCAGGTTCACCTCTGTCCACCTTGGGGAGGCAACCTCTATTCTGGGGCTGGTCTCCTGCCCCTCCACTCTGAGGGTCACCACCCTCCTCTCTGAGCCAGTGGAGCTGGTGGCAATGCACTCGTAAGTGCCCCTGTCAGCAGGGGCGAGGTTGCTGATGTACAGAGTCCCATTGGCACCTAAGAACCACTTGGCACTAGAGGCCTGCAGGGGTTTTACTTCAGTGCCGTCCGCGAGGACCCAGTGAACGAGGGGCTGAGGAGTCCCTTCTGCAGTGCAGGGCAGTTCCAAGCTCTCCCCCTGACGCCCCACGAGGACTTGCCTCTTCTGCTCTAGAATGACCGGGGGAGCTGCGATGACTTGTACCCTAACCAGCCGTGAATCCTGGCCAGCGGGGTTGCTGGCCACACACTTGTAAAAGCCGCGGTCGTAAATGCTCAGCTTGCGGATGACCAGCGCTCCGTCGGCGGTCACCAGGGCCTGTCTATTTCCTGTGGATGACTCGGAGACCACTGACTGGTTTGCAAGAATCCAGGAGACCGTAGGACTGGGCCTACCCTCTGCTCTGCATGTCAGCTCCACGGTGCTTCCAGAATAGACCGTGATCTCTTCAGTGCGTCTCTCCAGGATCCTGGGGGGATAGGAAACCACGGACAAGGTGACGAGAAGGTGGTCCGTGCCAAATGGGTTGGACGCTGAGCAAAGGTACTGTCCACGGTCCTGAATGCTGACCCTCTGGATAGACAGTGTGCCATTGGGGTGTACCTGGAACCTGCTATTCTGTTTCCTCTTTGACAATTCAAGTCCTGATAAGAAGAAAGAAATTCAAAGTTCAGATTGGAAATATAGAACTATCTTTTTGTTAAGCTACTGAGAATAAATACATTTTAAATTAAAACTCTAGGTCTTTGATTACTAATTATTCCTTGATTTTAAAAAAATTCATGTATTTTAAAAGCCAGATAGTTGAACACAATGACCAGTCATTTTCAAATTGTGTTTTTGAGGGAGCTCTGCTTTCAAATAATTTAAAAAATGATTCTTAATTATTTTAAAACCTTCTAATGAATGACGCAAAGGTCAAATGAGGATTTCATGGTTTCTGTGTTTTAAAGAAATGTTAACTGAAATACAACACAGTCTTTCCCCTGTTTCATGATTAAAGGTGACCAAGCACAGAGGGACAGTTCTCAATACCTGATGAGACTCTGGTCCAGTGGACAGTGGGCGGGGGGTTCCCAACGGCTGTGCAGGGGAGAAAGGCATCCGAATGCGCAGGAACCGTGAAGCTGGCAGCGTTTCCTCCAACTATTCTGGGCTTTTCAAACGTACTCCTCAACAAAGAGTCCGAGGGAAGGAGCTGGAAAGTTGTGATTTTTTGACTAGCTGTCTTATCCGTCTTCTGTCCATCCCAGATTGAAGTCTGAGAGGTGGCCTCTGGTAAGCTCAGAGTGGGCAACTCACTTGGGACTGGATTTTTACCTTTGCCTGCAATTTCTGGGTATGACTTGGGCCCAAACTGGTTTTCTGGCCAGGACAAGGGAGTCCATTTGGAATCTTGCGACTTAATTGTTATTGGTCTCGGTCTCGGGGTGAGAGTAGGGCGTCCCCAGCTGGGGTAGGTAAAGTGGGCAGCGCCAGTCACAAGTTTGGCATCTGGCTGCTGGGGAGGTGCTGTGACCCCTGCTGCTAATTGTTGTAGGTCAGCATCATGCCTCGAGGACTTGTTCAAGGTGACCACTGTGTCCGTTCTCATCTTGAAGACGGGAGTTGCCAATCTGTCAATAACTGCAGTTTGCGTGGGGGGCAGGGAGGTAGGAATCGGTACTAGAGGACCATGGCTGCTCAGGAATGGTGGCCTGGTCGAGGGTTCAACGCTGGTTTTCCTGGCTGTGGTACTTTGGGGCGACTTGCTGGACACCGACATTTCGGAAGCAATTGTGCTCCTCGGAGTCTGGGTGGTCTCTTGGGGTGGCCCTTCAGGTACACCTGTCAGGGGAAGGGTTCTTGAGTGAAGACCAGTTGTGCTTGAAATCCCACCTGTGTCTTCCAGTGGTGGGGGAGTGAAAGCAGAGACGCCAGGCTCAAGGGAAATTTCAGCTATGGCTGGAACAGGTGTCACAGCAGCGGAGAGAGGCAGGCCAGCACTCTGGCCTGGAGAGGTGCTCGGGTCATTCCTGTTCCTCTGAGGCTCCTGTTCTCCTGGATATTCTGGGGACCTGGGTCCTGTTGCTTGGGTATTATAGATAATGACAGATGTGGGAGCAGCGGGGGCACCTGTCAGAGTGGCTGTTTGCACTGGTTGGAAGCCAAGTGTGCTCGATTCTCTGGGGGTGGGAGTGGGAAGCAGGGAGTGGGAGGATGGGAAGGGCAGCTCCCTCCCTGTGGGGCGGTGTCCAGATCTGGGGGTTTCGCTGGTGTTGTGGTGGGTGGCAGCCAGTGTTACGGGTGGAATTTGCATTAGCCTTGCCGAGAACGTTGCAGGAGGGAAGGGGGGAATGTGATTTGTGGGTAGAGTAGGAGATATTCTAGGAAGCATCGTAGCTTTGCTTTTCTGTAAACCAAACGTACGCAGATTCTTTAATATCCCTTTTTGTTTATAGTTATTTACAAAGATCTGATGCCAGGGGATTTTCCTTATTGAGAATCTTGTAGTGGGCAGAGCCGTGGGCACTGGTGGCTTGGTGACGGGACCTGGAAGAGGTGGTGTAATCCCCGACTGTCCTCTGGCTTCGCTGGTGGTGGATACACTCAGGGAACTATTATCTGCTAGGAGAGGTTGATTCAGAGGTATGGAGGTGAGGGCAGGAGTCGTGGCTGCAGTGGGGGCCCCGTGGCTACTTTCAGCACTGACATATTTTATTGTGGGTGATGTTTTATCAATATCCACCTCTGGTTTGTTCTCAGATAATGAAGGATTCTGGGCTAGAGTTGTGGACAGATCTGCTGTGACTCTGGCGACATCAACGTTGGGGTGGGTGCTGGGGGGAGGACCTAGAGAAGACGTCACTGTTGTAGCAGAGGCCAGTGCCTCTGTGGGAGGACAGGATAGGCACCTCACAGGGAGCTCTGAGGCTGAAGGTGTGGTAGTGCTTTCCTCAGCAGAGCCCCGGACTGCAGGCCCCACCATGCCATATCCATGCCGTCGGAGAACTGGAGTCCTGTATGGGCTAATAATTCGCCCTCTGCCCCAAATTTTCCTGCGCCGCCCAAAGCGTCTGGGGAGTGGGGTGCCAGCAGTGCTACTTCTAGGAATCTGAAACGAAGGATCAGCAGTAACGTGTGGCTCTGAAGGGAGCCTAGAGGTGCTAAGTCCTTGCAGAGTGTAAGAATAGAAGTGATTGCTCCTGGGTTCACTGGCTCCCGTCACCGGTGTCTGGTGGCCGGTTGTGGTATTTACTGACTCTAAGACCACATCAGCTCTGTTATTGCTACTAAGCATTTTGATGAGGGCATCTCTGGTCACAGTCCTCCGTGTTGTTGGAGGAGCCCTTTGAAAATGCTCGTACCTCCCCGTCTGCTCAGAGTCCTGAAATTCAGTCGTTCTGGGCATCGGTGGAGAGAGAGGGGCTGGATTTTGGGTGGCTGCACCGTGCATTAGGCTTGATCTACTTGGATCTAGGTCCTCGGGTGTGGCTGTGGTTTTAGAAGTGGTAGACTGCTTGAAACCTGTAGGGTTTTCAGGCTGCACAGGTGGACTCGCCATGGGGGAGGCTTCTGTGTCAGAGGCTCTGTTGGCCACAAGGCTCGGGGCCATTGCTCCAGGGCCAGCAGCCTCCACCCTTGCCACAGCACTGGGAGCTGCTGTGGGGCCTGCAGACTCCTCTTCTGGGGGGAGCACACCCGAAGAGCCCTCTTCCTCGCCAGGTGAGCTCAGGAGCTGGGAGCCTGGCTTGGGTGGCCCTGCCGTGGTGCTTTCCCGTTTTTCTGGCACAGTATTCTTTTTAGCTCTCTCCAAAAGCGCTGCCCAGTGTCGTGGATCAATCCTCCGTGCAGAGGGGGGGAAGTGCCTCCTATGCTCCCTCAGGCCTCGGTGTGCTGACCCTCCCCGCAGCAGCGGGGTGAACCCCCCTCTGTCATTCTTACTTGCTCTGGAGACTGGTCTCCTAGCCTGAGCCCCCGAGGGAGCAGACGGAGGGAGCCCACCAATCGCAGACTCCCGAGGGTGAGTGCTGGGACTAGACTCTCCGAGTCCAGATCCATCTGCGTCCCTCTCCTGCTCTGATGGCCTTTGACCTTTCATTTTGACTGAAACTTGATAAAGCAGAAAATCCACCCCCGATGGGTTGGCTGCTACACAGCAATACTGACCTTGCTCTTCTGGGGTGACCTGTGGGATTCTCAATGTGCCGTTGTTAAGAATTTGCTTTCCTCCTGAGGACTGATGGAGGACAGAGCTTCCTGGAAGGACCCAGCTAACAGAGGCGTCTGGGGTCCCTGTAGCATGGCATGGGAGATCGAGCGTGTCACCAGCAAAAACCGTGTGATGAAACCCCTGTTCAGGAAGAGGCTCCATGCGGGGCTCTACCACGGTGATCCTGTAGCTGAGGACGTCTGCATCACCGTAATTGGTACTTACGCAGTGGTACATGCCTGAGTCAGAACCATCGGCCATCTGGAGTTCCAGCTTTCCACCTTTGTCTATCAGAATTCGTCCATCCTCACTAACATAGGGGGCCCTCACTTTGCTCCCATCGGCTAGAAGCCACTCCAAGTGTGGGCTGGGTTCCCCTTGGCCTGGGCAGTCCAGAGCAATGGTGCCACCAACCAGGACGGTGTGCTCCAGCTTGGTGTCGTTATTCCTTGAAATCATAGTCCACTTGTGTGTCCCTGGCTCCCCCGCTGTGGCTGGTAAAGTGACTTGAGCCTCACTTGCATACTGGATCTGTAATGTCCCCAGGGTGGTCGCAGTTCTGTTCAGCTGCAAAGAGATCCGGTTCTGCATCAACCACGAGGGATCCGCTCTGAGGTCGGCCTCCACGTTAGTAAAGATGTCTTCGGGCTTAGGTGCCACCTGTCTGTATTTGTAGCGCAGCTGCGGTGTTTCAGGGGGCAAGCGGTTCCTTTCCAGTGTCAGAGGGACATCACTGTACAAAGCCAGAATGTGCCACACTGGCTGAATGTCACTGGGATCCACGTCGCACACCAGGAATGTTGAAAGTGACATATTGAGGAAGATGTGGTTGTTTTCTTCAGTGAACGCCATGGGCCGTGTCCTCGAGGGCTTCTGAACGCTGCAGGCCACGTTAGCTTTGTTTCCAAACTGGTCTGTCATATTCAGAGTTAGGGAACCGAGGGGTGCCAGGAAGTCTCGGGGAGAGATGGAGGCAGAACCATCATCTTCTGGAACAATCGGTCTCTTTGATTGCAGGGACGGGTTGATGGTTGGCTTCACACACAGGAAAATGGCAGCTGGGACCAGAGCAAAGGGCCTGCCCTTAATACTCTGGGGGTTCATGCAAGCGGGACACAGCTGCAGACCAGAGGGACCTCTGTCTTTTTTGCATTTTATTACATCTAGGAAAAAATCACAATTGAATTACTATCTATCAGTTGTGACATCTTTAAAATTTCACACATGAACATTTTGAAGAAATATTTTTGCTACAATTTGAAATTTGAATTATTAAATAGGTTTATATGGTTTCTGCCTTTGAAATGATTTCTAAAAAAGATGTCATCTCTGTCTCTGCTGTGACATCCTACGCACAGGCCTGAGGGTTTCATCCATCTTATTCACTGAGGTATTTCCCAGTCCTAGAAAGTGCCTGATATATATTTGGTACTCATTAAATATTAGTTGGGATGAATCATTTTTCTATATAGGAAAACAAAATGGTATGCTCATCTTCATTTTTTATTAGTAGTAGCTCCCCATTTTAGTGTTCAAGATAGTCACAGAACACCTTTGTCCTAGAAGGATGACCTGTTCCATAAGCAATCATTTGTAAGACTCTGAATATCATTAAAAAAATTTTTTTCCCTATTATCCAAAGAATATTGACCAAAATATAAGATGTCGTGTCCTGGTGCGACTTTATAGAAACAGGAAAGGAGAGAGACAGACGATGCTCAAGGTAAAGAGCAGGAGGCGAGGGTCCAGGGTGTGAGCAGGAGGTCAGGAAGACTCAGGTCCTGAGCTGGGGGGTGCCCCGCTGCCTGAGGCAGAGGCTCCGGAGGAGGAGCGGGCTTAATGCGAGGGGAGAGCACTGTGCCCAAGCAGTGGGGTGGCTCACTGAAGGTCTCATGGCACCAGGCAGCCTTCCACATCATAGAGCGTTGCCCACCTCCACACCCGAGGTCAGACCTCACATTCCCTGGTATTTAAAATACTGCTCTGGTGAGCCTGTTTAAGATGGCCAGCCACTGGAATATTCCAGAAGAGCAGCTCTTTTCCTCATACAAGATGCAGGCTGGGATTTCTACGCAGGAGCTCCCACATCATGCACTGGGCACAGCACTTAGATCTGAGAAGTCCAGTGCTTCCTAAGACAGGCAAATCTGTCATCAAATCACTGTTACACAGGTACAAGTTTCCTCTCAAAGTCCCAAGAATGTCACTCTCTATGCATTTGTGTCTGGGACATCAAGACCATAAGTACCTAGTGGGTGGGTGGCAAGTTCACCATCAACATGGCCGTCATTGATAGGTGCTTTAACAAGGATTACTGAGAACCTACTGTATTCCATGCATGTTGCAAGGGCTAAGCCTAGACAACAGACACTGATAACACCACAGGCCCTAATACCAGCAAATAAGATGATATGTCATCCTCTTAAGAATGGAAGTGCGGGTGGAACGATCCTTCTGAGGTGGATGCGGTGGGTGCTGGAGCACCCTGACTTCCCAGAGGAGCGAGTGCTGACCAGACTTGCTGGCTGGGAGCACCAACAGAAACAAAGGGACAGGCAGGAGAAGCATCAGGGACCATGACACAGCTGTGGTTTGTCCAAATGTAGTTCAGGGTCATTAGGGCAACAAGTGTCTGTGTGTCTGGGGTGAGAAAGGGGCTGAAGGCTGGGAACTGAGCATTGGCAAGGACCACAGAGGGAGGACTTGGCACGTGGGCCAGGAGGCACTCTCCAGCCAGAGGTCAGCATGGTTCTTAGAGGGCCAGATGGAAAGAAGGTGGGCTTCATGGACCGTCCTCCTCTGACACAGCCTCTTGACTGCACCATTGCAGCACAAGTACAGGTGGAAACCAGGTGTCAAGACTGTCATCCCCAAGTTATGACTGGGGCTTTACTTTCTCTTCAGCTAACTGACCTAGGACTCTTATACTGATCAGACACCTCCAAGTTGGGTCCCCTATCTAATTAGGAAATAAACCACTGTGCAGATACCTGGCTTCTCCTGCATCCAGTCAGACAACCACCTCAGATGGCAGTCACAGACCCACGGGTTCCCGTGCAGATAGAGGCTCTCTAGGGCAGGCATGTAGGAGAGCATCTCCTGAGGGAGGGAGGGCAGGAAGTTGTCAGACAAGTACAGGTACTTGAGGAAGGATGTCTTAAACATCTGGAGGAAACGCAGAGACACAAAGGTATCTGGATGGAGCTTAGTGAGCTGGTTCCCTTCCAACTGCAGCAGGCGGAGAGAACTGAGCCCATAGAAAGCCTCGGGGTTTATGAACTCAATGTTGTTGTGGTCCATGTGCAGCCGGGTCAGGCTCCTGAGGCCATGAAAAGTATCTTTCTCAAGTTTTCGAACTTTGTTATAGCTCATTTTTAAGACCTGTAATCAAAAAAGATAAACATATTTATTTTGTTAAAAGAATTTTCACAAAAGGGGAAAAGCATATGTTGTAATTAGTCCAATGCCATATGCATACCTGGTTAGGAATCCAATTCAAACAAATTAGTTGCCAATTAAATAAGGAAATATCAGAAAAATTAGGACATACATAAGGAATCATTGCTAAATTGAAAGACATAATAATGATATGATGATTATTTTTTGAAAGATTCCTTGTGATATAGATCGAAGTACTTACAAAAGAAACATGAGTCTGTTTAAGAATAGCTCTGAGGGGGAAAAAAAAAGAACGGCTCAATGGAATGTAGTATGTAGGGCTCAGGTGAGATGGAATCCATTACGTGTTGGTAACTATTGAGGCCGGGTGATGCTTCACAGGAGTTCCACGCACCCTTCCCTCTACTTCTGTATATGGTTGGAAATTTCAATAATAAAAAAATGATTTTTAAAAAGTAAATTTAAGATTTTTTGAAAATAAGAATATAAATTGAGTTTATTTTCTTTCTTTCTTTCTTTCTTTTTTTTTTTTTTGGTACCAGGGATTTCAGCTAGTGAACTTAACTACTGAGCCACATCCTGAGCCCTTTTTAATATTATTTTGAGACAGAGTCTCATTAAGTTGCTTAGAGCCTGCTCAGTTGCTGAGGCTAGTTCTTGATCTTGTGATCCTCCTGCCTCGGCCTACAGAGCCACTGGGATTACAAGCGTGTGCCACCATGCCCAGCAATTTTTCTTTTTTTTTTTACATTTTAAATAGCTTTGAGATATTATTAGCATCACAGATGCTAATAAATAAAATGTTAAAATTCACCTTTTTATTTTTTACTTACTTTTTTGGTGGGTGGGATTACTGGGGATTTAACCCAGGGGTGCTTTACCATTGAGCTACATCACCCAGCCCTTTTCCTGTTTTATTTTGATAGTGAGAATGTAAGCAACTTAATGAGACCCTAAGTTCCTGAGACTGGCCTTGAACTTGAGATCCTCCTGCTGAAGGCTCCTAAGTCACCAGGATTACAACCACTATGCCTGGCAGAGAATTCATCTTTTAAAAATGTACAATTCGTTGGATTTTAGTACATTCATGGATTTGTACAACCATCTTCACTCTCAAATTTTAGAAAATTTTTATCCTCCCCAAGTAAAACACCAATTTGTATTAACAATTATTCTCCCCCCCCCCCAGGCCTAAGCAGCTGCGAGTCTACTTTCTGTTTCCATGGATTTGTTGATTCTAGACAGTTTACATAAATGGAATCACACAACACGTGGTCTCTCTCATGTGTCTGGCTTCTTCCACTCACAAACTGCCCAAGACCCATCCCTGTCCTACCTGCAACAGCCTCTCTTTCCTTTTTATTACTGACTAGTATTCCATTGTATGCATGTACCACATTTTGTTTCTCCACTCATCAACGGAGGGAGTCTGGGGTATTTTCTACTTTTTATTATTTTGAATAATATGACTTTAATTGATTTTGAGTTGAAATTAAAACAATTTTTTTTATTGTTGGTTGTTCAAAATATTACATAGTTCTTGATATATCATATTTCACACTTTGATTCAAGTGGGTTATGAACTCCCATTTTTACCCCATATACAAATTGCAGAATCACATCAGTTACACATCCATTGATTTACATATTGCCGTACTAGTGTCTGTTGTATTCTGCTGCCTTTCCTATCCTCTACTATCCCCCCTCCAATTTTGAATGTTTCAATTTTGCTCGAGTTTTCTCCAGTTCCCTATCTGATTATAAGCTGAACTTAACCTATTCTCCCCCCCACCCAAAAAAAAAAAAAGAGGCTGGTGAAAACAAGATTTCCCCATTGTATTTTCCTGGTTCAGCCTAAGCTGTTGTCACTATTGACCACACTGTCCTGGAATGCCGTGTGTCCTAATAAATAAAAGTTAAACTGGCTACACAGATGAGCTTTGCCCCAAGTGTTACCCCGAGTTCCTCAATACTCCCTGAAAACCCGGGTGAAGTGCAGCCCCTTGCTCTTGAAGACGCCCGTTCCCAGCAGAGCCTGATGAAGCCGGTCCTGGGTACCAGGACCGCATGGGCTGCGCGCTCCTGCCAGGTTCACGGCGCTCCTAGGGCTGACGTGCTGCACCGGGTGCTGGGAGACCCACTGCTGTCTCTATTTCATTGACTGTCTTATGAGGAGTTCTGGGACCCATCGCTTCCTGATTTCAAAGTCAAAATGACTGTGCTTGTCCTGAACCAAAGTTTCACTCCTGTTCTCAATGGACAGTGTCTGCCTTGTGCGTCAGCCTCTCGGGAGTTCAGGTCCTCCTGCAGCAGCTGCAAGGGCTTCCACACCAGCAGCTCCCTGGGTTTCCCTTGCTTTTGTCCCTGGAGTTCCCTCACCTTCTAGTTTCTCACTTGTGACAGTTCTTACAGTGCTTTATTCCCTCTTGGAAATCCATAGAACTTCAAAAAGGTTTTCAAAGAAGGCAGAGCATACACAAGAAATTAAGTAAGGCTGGACAATAGTTCACCGATTTATAGAAAAGGTACCACAGTCTATTCCCAGAGAAACAGGATTACAAATAGTCTTTGAAAGATAAAATTTTAAAGGTTCAGTGACCCCCTGGGTACATTTTTTACCCCTGTTAGCTGGAGGTATAAGAAAATTTCCCTGAGAATTTTCATAGTATTCTAATTTCCACATATGGTTGCATTTAAAAAAGAAATCAGTTCTTCACGTGCTCCCTTGACATCTGCCTCTAACTTACAGAAGGTCTGCTTTGGGGTCTTGGGGGAAGGGCACCCCTCCACCCTCCCCGCCCTGCCCCGTGTCACCTGCAGCGCCTGCAGATCCGAGAAGGTCCTATCAGCGATGGTGTGGATACCATTGCTGTGCAGCAGGAGCAGCTCCAACTTGCTCAGGCCAGAAAAATCCATTGCCGTCAATCTAACCAAGCTGTTGTACCTGAAATCAAAACACCACTCCAGGCATGAGCCGACTCTGCCAGCGAAAGGTCACAGCAAAACACGCTCACACAGAACGCTCTTGCTTTACCTGTGCTCTAGGGAGAGGGTCAAATGCTTGGAACGTTACTGAAGTTCTCTAGATGCCACTGATTTGCTCTCCCTTCCCAGTCCTGTGATCTCAGCTACAGTCCCCCTGTATGTTCCCAGGACATGCCACATCCACTCCCATCTTTAAACCTTCATGGACTTGCAGTAACTTCAGGGCAGAAGACCCTCGAAAACCCTGCCCTTTTATCCTTGTAGATGTAGGCCATTCAATCAGTAGTGGTTAAGGATCTGGGGCTCTGGAGCTCAGGTTTTAGCTTCTGGCTGGGCGTGATTATGAGTTCTGGCTTCTAATAATACTTGTGTGACCTGGGTAAAATCCGGAGACCTTGTGTGTTCCAGTGTCACTACAAAGTGCAGTAACAGAGTCCACTACAAGGGAGTTATGAGGATCCAATTTAGTGCTGAGCCTGGTCAGCACACAGTAAGTACACAATTAAGGTTGGCTCTTATGAGTCATGGCTGTTCTCAAGGCATGCTGCATGCTCTCCTATTCTCACTACAGTGCATAAACTGTTCAACCACAGCTTCTTCAGGTGAACGGTTTGCTGTCCATCACTGTATCCTGCTTGGCACACAATGAATGAATGTGCTCACTAATGTCACATAAGAGATTTAACCCCCACTGCATGTGCACACACACACACATTCTCATGAACCTTTAAAATACAGTCATCTGTGGTGGATTCAATTAGGCATGCATTTTAAATAAGCCACAAATAGTAATGGCTCACATTAATTGTGCACATACTAACTGGGGCATTTTAAAATCTCAAAGGCCTTACAAAAGGACATTGCAGACCTTCCATGTCACTTGCATATGGGATAGTTCTAATTGCCCCATCATCTCTTATGCTATATCATAATGCTGATTGCTAAGTGCAACTCTATTATTTCCCAGCAAAAATGTGCCCAGAGTGAAGCTTTTTCACAAGCACAGCCTCCCAACCTACCAAGAGACTGTTCAGGTTCTAGAACTTTCTCCTCATAAAGGACTAGCAGGAAAAAAGTATTGTCCCCAAAACTTACCAAAGGTTCTCACGAGATCATTTCATACAAAAAAATGTTTAAAACAATTGTGGTTAATCTTCTAAAGTCATGGGGGCTCTGGGGACAAGTCACTCACCCTAAATTGATGCGTTCCACGTTTGGTGAAATGCTCTCTGGGATGGAAGTCAGGTACCGAAATGTGCAGTGCACCTCTGTGGACACATAGCAGGTGCAGCGGCGGGGACAGGCTCTGCTCCCCGGGGCAGTCACCAGGAGGACCCCAGTGAAGGGGACCAGCAAGCAGATGGTCTTTACCCTCATCCTAAAGGAAAACAAAATCTCACTTTGGAATTGTAAAAAAATCTCAAGTGAACTTCAGGACCCCACCCCCACCCTGACACACATACAATAGAAGCTCTAGGACTGGACAGAACTTTAAGGGTCATGCATGGCTAATTTCATTCACACCTTCTATGGTGAAAGGTAAAGTACACTCCTTGTAAAACCTCAGTGTGAGCTTATGGTCAAGCAGGATGCTTATTGTTCTGAAAATTTCACAGCTTCTCACTTCCTAATGAAGAGCAGCAATCCCTACTATCCAGGGATGGTTAGAGGGGAATCTAGAGCCCAAGATGAGGATATTGTGACAACTGAAGCCATAAGTCTTGGTTCCTGTTCATTCCAGAGCCTATGCAGACTAACTTCCAAAAAACCAATTACAAAAATAACACATGGACACTTCAGAAAATTGGAAAACTTTAAATAGAGAAATTTTCTCATCATTGCAGCATTCCTTTCTAGTCTTTTCATACATGCCAACTGTATACAGAAGGCATATATCTGTGTGTATGCCTATAGATGACATTGTGCAACATTTATCATTTAATGTGTAATGTGTTCTTCATTTGATTAAATCTTCTTCAAAAACATTTTAAGGGTCATAATTATTCACTGGAAAGGAAAATAATTTTTTTCCAACTCTTCATGTCCTCGCCAAAAAGACACATTGGACATTTTGCTGCCAGCTAATGAGCACAGGCAACAGGAGCTGTCCAGCTGGGAGGGCTGAGTCTTGGAGCCAGTAGGCAGTGGCCACACTGACCCTGCAGGCAGGAGGTGGGCTGTGTTGGCTCTGCAGAAACACCCCCTGCTCCTTTTTTTGGTCTCTGTCCTCCTCAGCCTGCCACAGGGGTGGAGAAGCTAACCAAGGAGATAATGTGCTCATCTTGTTGGGAAAACGATATGTTACCCACACGTGGGGCCAGCCAGGGATCCAAAATCTTCTCTTGGACTTTAGAACACAAAAGGGTTAAAATAAATTTTTTTTTTTTATGTTTTTCTAACAAAAGTGATGTGCAAGATTTGTAAATCTGTTCCTTTGAATAGAATTGTTTCTTTTGGATTTAGCCAGAAATTATCCTTTCACTATGAAACACACTAGGAATAAATGGAAGCTAAATTGTTTTTCACATACATAAGGGAATTATTAGGGTTTAGCCCAGGTTAAAATTTAATTTAGGAATCATATGACCACTTTGGTCACTATAACCATTTTGTTAGAAAAGATTTTAAATACACTCTGTATGACTGGAGGTGAATGTCCACCTTGCTATGATTACATCAGCAAGCCAAGGGACTTCAGGATGAAGGTGGTCCTCAATTCAGCTAGAAAACAGAGGCAAGTTACTTTAAAGAATCAGAAGCATAAAAGCACATAGGGGCTTACCAAACTGAAGAGTGAAAGAGAAAGGGACCATACCTGAACTCTTCTTTCACAGTCCCGAATCTTCCTGTAACATAGGCAGGGGCAGAAAATCTTTCCAAACAGGAGAAAATCACGTCCAAACTCAAAGCAGAAAAAGTTCTCTCCTCCCAAACTGAGCAAATGGCTCAGGGTGATTTGACTACAGCTGGGGAGGGAGGCGCTGCGACCCCTCAGAGCTCCAGCTGCAGCCAAGTTTCTCCGAGGTCCCCTTCCTCCGGACTGAGGGTGGAGGCTTTGAAGTCCTTTCTCCTCCGGTGTCGGTTCTCCTAGGAGCTGTCACTCAATGTGGCCGTTACTCGCACTCCAGCCTGCCCTTCAGTCTCAGGAGTTTCTCTGCAAATTCTCTTAGGCAAACGTGTCGTTGTGTCCACATCCACTATCTTTCCTGAGCGTGGTCACTGTCACCGGAGCGCCCCTCCCCTCTGCACATCCCCCGCCCTCGTCTCCGCCCCTGGCCCTGTAGGCTCCCGGGCAGCCCCTTCCCGCCCCGCAGTCTGCAGTCCGTCAAGGCTGGCGGACCGGCCAGGCTTTCACCTCCACTCCAGGTGACCAAGGGGCTGGCTCCGGGCTCCCTCCAGGTGGCAGCGGGTCCAGACCCTCGGGCAGGCGGGGCGGGGCCGAGCGGGAGGGTGACACCCCTGGGTCCTGCTAGGCTCCCAGGGGGAGGACCACTGCCCTCTGGTTCTCTGGGAGGGCTGTCACTGGCTCCTGGTGGCTCTAAGTTCCCAGGGCTTTCTCCCTGCAGGGCCCTCCTGGCTGGCAGGGCTGTCTCCGTGGCTGCCCATTCATTCCTTCCTTGAGCTCTTCCACCTGTGGACAGGTGGTCTCTTGGCTTAAGAGATGGATGTCCTGGGTCTGTGGTTCTCCCAAGTTCCTTCTGATTGAAGGTCGAGAATCAGTGATAACCTGGGTCCCTGTTGTCCCTGTTGCTCTGTTTGGCCCCACCAGAGAATTACGCACCTGCCACCTTTGAAAATAAGTTTATTGTGTGTATTTAAGGTGCACAACATGACATTATTATGCGCATGTGGGTAGTAGAATGGTTACCTTAGGGAAGCAGATCAACAGAGCCATCATTTCAGTTATTTATTTTTTTAGCTGAAATCTCTTGAAGCAGTAATCCTGACACAGTGCGACTTCATCATAGTCCTGGTATTGCAGTCAGGGCTCTGGACTCCTGCGACCCATATGGCTTTTTCCCTCTGACCCACATCTCATCCCGTTTCCTCCCCCACCACTGCAACCATAGTTTATTCTCTCTCTGCATAAGAAAGATTCCACTGTGTGATTCTGCACATTTTTTTTTCTTTTTGTGACTGCATAACTTGACTTAGTGTCCACAAGGTCATCCATGTGTGGCAAGTGACAAGATCTCCTTTTTAAGGCTTAATATTGTCACAAAGACACCTCAGAGAGCCCCCCCCACACACACACACCGATTGCAAGGGATTATTAGAGAACTGGATTTCAACACTGTGCTATCTGCTTAGAACGCACCCCTTTCTCATCCCCAGCTCCACTCTCCCAGGGCAGAGCTGCCTCCAGATCCCCCCTGCCAACTTGACCACTTAATCACTCCTACAATTCTAGACAGGGCTGCCAATATTTTTTACTTACACTGAATTATTATAAATAAAATGACTGTTTCATCGGGGACTGGAGATGTGGCTCAAGCGGTAGCGTGCTCGCCTGGTGTGCGTGTGACCTGGATTCGATCCTCAGCACCACATAACAAATAAAGATGTTGTGTCCACTGAAAACTAAAAAATAATAAAATTCTCTCTCTTTTTAAAAAAAATATAAAAAAATTAAAATGACTGTTTCATTCTATCTACTTACATTATTTTTGAGCTTTTGACGTAAAATTGGAATGGAAGTTTTAGGGCCATGGTTCTCATGATGTGCTCCTGGGAGCAGCGATATCAGCTCCACTCAGGACCTTGTTGGAAACACAAATTCTCAGGCTCCATCCCAGATCTGCTGAATCAGAGAGGGTAGGGACAGGGCTCTGTGGTCAATGGGTGAACTAGCCTTACACGTGACTCTGCTGCTGCTGAAGTCTGAGAATTTTTGATTTAGGGAAATAATTTCTCATAAGGACAACAGCTTAGATTTCTGGAAGGTTTAGTCTCTGACAAGAGCTGTTATAAGCATTTTACAAATGCCAACTCATTTCTACTTCACAATGGCACCCAGAATCCTAAAAGGAAAGTATGTCATTCCCGTTTTACAGTCACATAAAGTTACCCCAGGTGACACAGCTCGTGCGCACAGAAGCCAAAGCTGATTCAAATCCAGGCTGTTAGGATCTACAGACTGAATGTCTAACCACAAGGTATGGCTGCTCACTTAGCTTGGCACCTGTGAAGTGAAGTCCAATGCCAAATATTCAGGTGGTTCTTAGTAGCATTCAGGTTCCAAGGTAGAATTACAGCATCAGGCACTCAGCCACAGGTAATTCTAGAAGTGTGTATGTTGTGGACATAGTCTTTAATTTTGCAAAGTTGACCAGATTCTTAAAGTTGAAATTCATACATGGTGTCTAAACTTGGATGCTTGCCTTGGAAATAGAGGACATTTGTGGGTTCTTGGCATGCACAGTTTGTTTTTCTTTCAAAGATTCTCCTTACCAGCCCTCATGGCTTTGTGTACTTTAGCCAATTTCTAACCACGGCTTCTAACCAAAGCCTGGGTTCCAGACCTCAATGAGGATAAACCAGGGAAAGCTGGCCAAAGAATGTTATTCCCCCATTTTCCCAGGATGTCTACCCAGGGCCATTTTCTATCAAAGAAAACTCTTATGAAGGCAAGCAGACATTCTTAGGAATTTTTATGACAGGAGTTTCTACAATTATTTTGGGTTAGAGTTCTCTATTTTCTAATTTTTATGTAATCTAGTAGAAATTATTTGGGAACTGAAAGTTATGTTGTGACCTATTCCTCGGTTCAACTTAATAATGTCAATAGTTGCTCTTATATTTAGAGCATATTATGTCCAAGGCTGTATGTGTATTGCTCAATTCTTAAAAATATTCTGATAAGGCATGCAAAAATCATAACCATTGTTTTGGATGAGATCACTGAGGGTGATAAGTGACTCAGAACCAGAACACAATACTGAATTAATAAAACTGTAAGGCCAATGCTCTTAAACCCTATATTTCCCAGCCTCTTCCTGCTTCAGTTTACATTTATACAACTACAAATGCTTAGAACCTCATTCCCCAAATCAGAGTATTTAATACCAAGCCAAAGCAGTTACAAATCATGTAGCTCTTGACAATCATAATTCTTATGGACTTCAGAGCCCATTCATGTGCATGTCAACAGAGAAGCAGATGCCAGGCAGTTCCACCGTCATTCCTACCTCCTAGCCTCATACTTTTCATATTAACAATTGAACCACCCACTCTGTGATGCCAAAAGCAGTGAAGTAGACTAAACCCAGACACTGCTTCTATGAAGCTGCATCGTAGTGAGTAGGTCATGTCTGCCAGAGAGAGAAGCAAGGCAGGAACAGGAGGGATAATGAAATCACTTAATATCAGTCCTGCTCCAAAACAAGGGGTGCGCATCCACCCAATGTGAAACTGCAGGCCCCAAGGCAATAATGTGTCAGTTAATAGTAGTATCCAGACCCTTAATGTACTGGGGATCCAACCTAGGGCCTTCCACATGCTAGGCAATTTTCCCACATACTGAGCCACATCCCGAGCCCCAGACCTTGAATAATTTAGTGCATTCATCATGCCATTTAGGGGTACAGTTTTGGAAGATTCAGAGATAACTTGAAGTCAGTGTGTAGTCCTCTTGTGAGTCATAGATTCCAGATCAAAGGAAACAGAAGAAATGGCAGGAAAATGCAGTGGGTCAGCCTCAGGATGATGAGTTCAAGAGGTGGTTGTGAGGAGGAAGGAAGGTGTTAGCTGTAGAGAGACGTTTAGGAATCACGTTTGTTCAGGATGTATGTGGGGATCGAAAAGATGACGAATGAATCTTACATATTTGGTTTGTGATTCCCATGGGTCCTGAGAACCCCATAGGTGCAGACCTGAGGGGAAACTGAGGCAGAAGTCCTGCCGGGATGACCAAGTAGCCAAAGTGGTAGACATCTAGAGAAGACTCCTGCTGATCTCACTGTCAGATAGGTCACTGTGAGTCCTATATGGTGTTTTGTAATGGTCACTATACCAAAGGCCACCCTTGGTGGAGTTTTTCAGAATTCACCAAGATTTCTCAAGCATGGGTCAGAGATGCATCCAAGAGATCCGAGAACACCTCCAGTGTCATTGAGACAATGTCAGAAGTTGTCCTACATGTGAAGCCGTGGTGGCACCATGTAGTTAGGATCAGGTGCATTTTGTATGAGCAAGCAGAGCATAGATGGGAGCTGAAAGCCCATGGAAAGCAATCAAGGGCACTGCAGCCAACCTCACCAACCACCGCAGAAGTGTAGTGCAGAGGAGGAACAACTAGCCAGCCATGTCTGAGGTCAGCCACGCTGGGAGGATTCCACCACAATCACGGATGGAGCATGCACAGTGTCTGGCCAAACTGTTGGCCACCATATGAAGCTCTGCACACCACCAGAGTGTTCTGGGGCACTGGGTTCTGGAGTGGTATATTTCTACTGTCCTGACATAGGTGGTAGGAATTTGGGGTATGGTAAAGTCTAGAGAATCAGATCCATGTCAGATGATGAATTCAAAATTATTTTTTAAAAGCCAATAACTAAACCATTTCCTTTCTTAATTCTTCTATCTCAGCTTGTGTCTTTGGCTTAATGGTACATTTTATTAGAACTTTGTCCATTCTTCACATGCTGCAGTCTGGCTGGGCACAATTCACGAGCCACTTATCAAGCAGAAACGAACTTTACTTTTAGAATACACACACTGCACCACATGAGCTCTTCAGGAATTCCCTCAGAGCCCAACTGCCACCACCGGCTTCTCACAAGCCTCTCTACCCCCCACTCCTCCTGCTCTTGAGGCCAATTGGCTGGGTCGCGTGGGCGGAGCCAAAAGAGTCCCCTAATGAGCAGCTCCGTGGTCTGAAAGGGCAGGGAAACAGCCCAATGAGCATCACCGCAGAGGAGCCAAACAGCTGGCAGCTGGAAGTTTGCTAGGGCCATGGTGAGCCAATCAGCTGGAAGGTTGCTGGGGCCCCTTCGGCTGTGGCTCTCAACATCTCCCCCTCTCTGTTTAAACAACAAGCATGTGGCTTAGGGACCGTGCCTGCCTTAGGTTGTCCAATAGTACATATGGTCCTTACCGGTCATCGGATGAGCTGACCTCAAGGTGTTAGCCTCCTGTCTTAGGTTGGTACCATTGCAAGGGGCCTCAGCATTCACCATTCTTGAAAATGCAATGATTCTTCAAACCTAATCTCTAATAGCAGGAAAAAAGTAACAAACCTGACAATCTCATGAAAGCTTCACATGCTTCTATCTTTATGTGTTGCATATATGAGGTGCTATGTTTTCTAATAGGTTGCAGAATTAAGTATAAGTAGAATAAAGGAAGGAATTTTTCAGAGGTTGGCATCTTGGATTTTTAGGATGGTTTCCACATATCTCATAATTTACAAAAAAATTAAAGTTTTCCTTTTCTTCTTTGTTGTTAAAATCACTGAACATAGTTCTAAAATATATTAGACATTCTTCTCTCAAAATAAGCTACAGACATGTGTTAGGAAATTATGAGAGAACAAAGCTTGGTGTGGAAAGACTCAGGAAAGAGTCCAGAGACTACCCGTCATCCTATTGAAGCGATTTGTTTTTCTCTTCCGCCAACAGATTTTAACTAATGCACTTGGGGAACAGCCATGGAATAGAGCAGAGGGAAGTCTGGGCTTTCGACACAGGGTCAGCAACCTTCTCTGCATAAGTTCAGATGGTAAATATGGCCTTTGTGGCTGTGTGTCTCTGTCATGAGGACGAGTACGGCCTTTGCAGTGAAGGGAACCTCAGAGAATGACAAACAAGTGGCCATAGTTCTATTCCAATACAACTTTGCCTTAAACCACTGAACTTTGAGTTTCATCTAATTTAAACATATCAAAATGTTGCTGTTTTGATTTTATATTCAACCATTTAAAAACTTAAAAACCATTACTACCTCACAGACCATAAAAAGTGGGCAGTGATCCAGCTTTGGCCACAGTTGGCCACTCCAGCCTGAGAACTGAAGATCCCCACTGTGACCTTTGTCATGGAGGCATGATCCGGACACTGGCATTCTGTGTCACACTAAACCTTCAGCTGACACACCAAATACAAAGGGGAAGAGTTTGAGGTTTGTTTTTTTTTTTTTTTTTTTTTTTTTAACTTTAAAATCAAAGACTAAGTAGCCAAACGTGCTTTAAGAGATTTATCTTCAGTAGTCAAAAGTAACTTTCTGGAGGGACCATAGTTATTTTATATTTGGAATTTCTTTGTAAAATATTCCGTGAGAATCCTGCCGGAATACCATAGTGACATATTCCAGCATTGACGAGACTCTGACGGTGGTGCTTAAGGGATGCCAAGCTGGACAGACAGAGTTTACGACTCTGCAGCCACAAGTAAACGCCTTGTCTGTATTCTTGGGATTCTATATTTAGCAAAGAGATTTTACTCCTGACCACCATGAGATTTCATCAAATTCTAATACTCCACAACAATAAGTCATTTTGCATTTAAAAAGAATGACGAATCCTAAAAGTTAAAAGCACAGGCAAGAGTCAAGCCAGGGACTTAGGAACCATGATGTGGGAAAGGTTCAGTCATAGAGATAGCTTTGGGCAAGAAAAAAAATCAAGTCCTTTCATATTCAATTAACTTGCAAAGACTCAGGGAACCTTAACCAAAAATGTCAAGAGGAAGATTTACCCAATCGCCAGAATAAGTATTTTAATTCCTGAAAACCTCCCAAAGTTTTAAACAAAGTTTTAAAACACCTAAGTTTTCAGGCAAATACCACTTGCTATTCATGTGTCTTAGTTTTTCTGCTAAACCTGACATAAGCTAGGAAAGCCAGTACTGCAAATGCGTACCCTCAGGTACATATTTCCATATCACATACATCAAGGAGTCCCAGCTCCAGGACTGGAAAGAGTTGAGGAAGCTGACCTTGAAAGAGGTCACAGATATTTTTTCCCCCCACTGTATGTGGACTAAATAGTAGGTGGAAAGTAGAATGTTGGTGACTCACCATAAGCTAACAAATTCATCCTAAGCCTGAATGTGAAAAATAGTTGGAACTTCAGGTGACTTCTCAAATGTTTAAACCAAAAAGAATGTTGTATTCAGCTTTTCCTTAAGTTTATGATCCACTTTTTATGCATTTAACCTTCTTTATTGTCCATCCAAAAATATAACTGAGTCAAAATAGCACTGACCCCTCGCTATTTAAAACTAAGTTGTGTACTTAGAGAACACCACACAGGAGAACTTCCTGACGCATCTCATGGACATATACAGAGCAATTTGCCAACTAGCACAGTGGTTAAATGTATTCTCCACTAAAAACAAGAGTTTTTTCTTGTTAGGATAGTTAGCACATCCTTGCATCTGAGAATGGCAATTATTAGCTACACCTGATCATAAACACATCACGGTCTAACAACTCAGGGGATATGGAAAACACACTTACAGAGGGATTTCAGACCCATTTACCTATAAATATGGAATATGATTTATATTCTCTCCATGCTATTGCCGTCTACCCTGGTGACATTTCTAGTTCTGCCATATCATGCAGTCTACAGAAAGTACCATGAAGGGAGCTGGTACTCTAGGGAAGAGAAGAAGGCAAAAGAGCAGTCATCACCTTCGCCACGCTCATCCACACAGGCCTGCATGCCTAAATGTCCACAGAAGAACACAGGCTTGCATTTATTGCCGCTTTGGTTTTAAAAACAGCAGCCATCTAAGAGTGATATTAGCAAGATGGTGAGCTAGAAGCTCCTATTGCTCATCCCCTGACTGCCCCCCAATAAATTCCCAAAGAAACAATACTTACGTTTTAACCAAATAAGGGAGGGCACCAGCAAAATCCCAGCAGAAATCCAGCAGAGCCCAGAAACCCAGCATGGCACAGAGAAGGGAGGAAACACCTTCTCTCTAGCTCCCCTTGCCCTTTTGAGTTCAGCTCAGAACTGCAGGGACTTCTTGCAGAGAAGGTGAGCAAGATGACCTCATCAGTCCCCATTACCATTATGGACATGGCGGTCCTCAGGGTTTAGGCCAGCTGAGGGATCTCCCTGGGTTCATGCTGAGCTACCCCAGAGAAGCTGTTGAAGCTGTGCCCCACCTCTCTAGGGCCCATGCTGGTACCTCTCTGTGCCATCTTAGAATCAGAATCACTGCTGGAGTGTGTTCCCTGGGATCAGGTAGCCACTGCAGCGCTCCACCGAGGCCGGGCTGCACTGCACAGGCCCATCCAGGACTGCACCACCACCAAGCAGGGCTGCCACTGTGCGTACCCTAGGGCCTAGCTGCTGCACAGCCACCCATCTGCATCCCAGTCAGTGAAGCACCTTCCTCTGAGGGCCAGCGATGCCTCACGCCCCAGGGATAGGGAGCCCTCAATTACCAGAGCAGTCATGTCCCTGGTGCCAGAGCTCAGGCACCACGCTGCTCCCTGGGTGACCTCAGGCCCCCAGCACACTGGAGCAGTAGCCCACCCCTGCCCCTCATCACAGAGGAAGCAGTGCTCCATCCCCAGAGGCGGGGGGTTTACGAGTCTCCAGCACAGCAGATCAGTGACATCTCCTGGCATCCTACCCTCCAGGAACCAGATGCTCTGAAGCTGTGCTCCCTGGAGCCCAGGAGAGACACACCAGAGAACCAGGGCATTAGCCGAGCTGTGCATCCACCCTCAAGTCACACAGCCACAGCACCCCGTGACCTGGAACTAGACCCTTGCAGCCCAAGCTCCAGAAGCACCTGCCTGGTGAAGGAGCAGGCTCAGCAGTGCTGCCACTCAGACTCCAGAGCCCAAATGCAGTGGCTCCTTTACATTCTTGCTGCTGTGGCACCTGGTCTCAGAACCTGGACTGCTGCAGTGTCCATCGTCCCTGGGCTCCAAGTTACCACGCACAGCATGTCACCCCCAGAGCCATGGTTCTTACTATGCTTTGCTTGGTCTTGTCCCAAATGTTAGCTGGGGCAGGGGCACAAACTCTCAGAGAACCTTTCCCTTCCTAGAGACATGACATTGCCATGCCTGCCTCCAAAGATCAGAGCCATGGTGACATCCCTGCACCTAGAGGAACAGAAGCCAGCACAGCAGGAGCGCTGTGTCCACTTGTACCTCAAAGAGCGAACCTGTGCTTCAGGTCTCAGTGGTTTTCAGGACCCTGAGCCCAGTAACCCAGCCTCACAGTCACTGAGTATCTGTGTCCTGAATCTCAACACCACTGTAACTGTTTATGAGCCTTGTTGAACCCGACACCAAGAAAGATCCCTCAGCCAAGACTCCAGACCACAGGGAAGAAAACATTAGGCGGATCTCTAGTCTCTTGATCTAATAATCTTCCAGGCATTGTCCCTGCCACAAACTCCTGCAGCCTAGACCACCGAGGTGCACAGTCTCAATAATATTGATTCCAACTGAAGAAGCTGCACAGAGACTGTCACCATACCCACATGGAAAGAGAGCTCAACCTTCTCAGCCAGCCACCTCAAGTCCCCGCACAGATGAGAGTCTTCCCCAACTACAGTCCTTCAGTGACGTGCAGATGCGGTGCCTTTACCACCAGGCATACAGACGCCAACACAGGAACACAAAAAAACAGGAGAAAGCCAGGAAATATGAGACCACAGGGACACAGTAACTCACTAGAAGATAAATTACGCAAAGAATTAAAAATAATAATTTTAGGGAAACTCAGATATCATAATCAATCTAATAAAATCAGGAAAACTATGCATGAGACAAGTTGGACAAAGACATGGATGTCATAAAGAATGGGAATCTTGGGAGTTCAACAATTTAATAAAAAATACAACTGAGAGCTTCCACAGCACACTAGAAAATACAGAATAAATAACTAACCTGAAATAGATCCTATGAAATGTTATCGAGGAAAAACAAAGAAATAAGAGTGAAAGAGTACAGAATCTATAGGGCTTATAGAATACCATTAAGAGAACACATATTACATGTGGTTAAGAATAATAAGATGACACAAAACATAGAAAGCTTGTTTAGTGAAATAATTGCAGAAAATATCCTAAGTCTTGGAAGTGATATGGACACCAAAATCCATAATGGTTCCCAAACAGATTCAACAAATAGGGATCCTCTCTAAGGCACATTATGATCAAAACTTGAAAAAAGTGAAAGAAATTTAAGAGGAGCAAGGGAAAGCATCCAGTCACAAGAATTTCCATTAAACCATCAGCAGATGTCTCAGCAGAAACCCTGTAGGCTGCGAGTGAGTAGACGACATATTCCAAGTATTATGGGAAAAAGCCATCTAGAAATACCATAACCAGTAAAGTTATCCTCCAGAAAGAAGACTTTCTCAGACAAAAACTTAGGGGAATTCAGTATCACTTCCTTACACAAATACGTAGGAAGTTCCTCCAGTAGTATTGGAAGGATAATTATCATGAATACATATGAAAGTGTAAAATTCACTGGTAGAGGTAAATATGGAGTCAAATCCAGAATATACCAACAGTATAATGGTGGTCTGTTCCTCTAATATAAAGGTTAAAAGTCAAACTTGTAAAACCAAACAACTAAAGCTAAATAAATTGTTCAGGCATAAATTGTTCAGACACAACGTAAAAAAGACGTAAATTGTGACATCCCAAACACACGTTCTGTGTGGATAAGTCTAGAATTTTCCTATGCAACAGAAGTGAACTTGCTATCAGTTAAAAATGTAGCTTATAAGATGTTTTATGAAAGCTTCATGCCAATCACAAAATAAAACCTACAGCAGAAATACAAATAACAAAGAGAAAGGAATCCAAGCGTAATACTACAGAAAATCATCAGATCACCAAGTTGGACAAGAGATGAAGAGCAATAAGGGCCAAAAATAACCAAAGAGCAGTTAATGGAATGGCAAGAGTCAGTTCTTACCTGTCAAGGGTGACCTTAAAGGGAAGGGATTCTTCAGTCAAAAGTCAGACTGGTTGGATGGATTTTAACAACCATCAACGATATGCCGCCTACAAGAGACCCGCTGAAGCCACAGGGACACACAAAAGATGAACATAAAAGTATGGAAGAAGGTGTCCATCTGTACACCCACAAGAAGAGGGCCGAAGGGGCCACACTGCAATCTGACAAGACCACTTCAAGTCCAAAGCTGTCTGTCCCAGGAGACAAGAAGTCTCAGGTTGATGATACAGGGGTCGATTCATGAAAAGGACACAGCAATAGTAAATGTACATACACCTAACACTGGAACACATTGAGCAATATAAATAGTCAATAAAGGGAGAAAGAGAGAACACCACAATTGTAGATGGCTTCAACATCCACTTTCCACAACAGATAGCTCCAGAGACAAAAAAATCAATCAAGGAATGTAGAACGTGAACTGTACCTTAGGCCCAAAGGACCTATTAGACACCTCACACTTCCATAGAGTGGCTGCAGAACCCTCAACTTCTCCAGTATACCTGGGTCCTTCTCCAGGATAGACCACAGCCTACTGCAGAACAAGTCTGCCCAAATTAAAGGGATTGAAATCACACCTAGTATTTTTCTGACCACAATAGTATAAAACTAGAAATTAGTAATGGAAGGAATTTTAGACAATATACGAATACATATAAATCAAACAACAGGCTTCTGAAAAATCAATGAGCCAAAGAAGAAACCAAAAGGTAATTAAACAAACAAAAAAATCCCACACAAACCCAAATTTGAGACAAATGACAATGGAAACATAATGTACCTGAACCTATTGAATGTAGCAAAGGCAGTTCTAAAAGGGAAGTTGTTTTTGTTGTTGTTTTGTTGTTATTTTAATTGAAGATTAAACCCAGGAGTGGTTAACCACTGAACAAATCCTCAGCCCCTTTCTTATTTTTTATTTTGAGACAGAGTCTCGCCAAGTTGTTTTAGAGCCTTGCTAAGTTTCTGAGACTGGCTTTGAAATTGAAATCCTCTTGCCTCAGCCTCACCAGCCACTGAGATCACAGGCATGCACCACCATGCCTGGCTGAAAGGGAAGTGGTTAATCAATAAATGTCCACATTAGAAAAGAAAGAGCCCAAATAGTCTACATATCAAGGAACTAGAAAGAGAAGAACAAGGTAAGGAAGAAGAAGGAAGGAAATAGTAAAGATCAGAATAGAAATAAATAAAATATAAACAGAAATAACAGGAAAAAAATCTGTAAAATTAGGGTTGGTTTTTTGAAAAGCTAAACAAATTTGACAAACCTTTAGCTAGCCAAACTAAGGGTGTGCAAGAAGGGAAAGAGGGGGATGAATTAAAAAATAAAAAGTGAAAGTGAAGAAATTTCAACAGATGCCTCAGAAACAAAGGGATCATAAGGGATTAATGTAAATAGCTCTATGCCAACAAATTGGATAACCTAGAGAAAACAGAAACACTTCTAGAAAAATACAACCCACCAATACTGAGTCTGTAAAAATTCCTTAAAAAATATAAACTAGTAAGACTGAATCTCTAAAGCTATTTAGAAATCCTGAATAAACTAATAAGAAAAAAAATAGATTTAAGTAATAATTAAAAACTATACAAAAAGAAAAATCAAAGGACCTAATAAGTTCATGGCTGAATGCATCTAAATACTCAAAGAATTACTGCCAATACTGATAACTCTTTCAAAAATAGAGCTAGGGGAAATCCTTCCAAACATGTTATGAGACCAGAATCACCTGGGTACCTATACCAAAGATGTCACAATAAAAAAGCAGAGCCTATTTCTCTCAGGAACATCCATGCAAAAATCCTCACATCAGCCACTGGAATCCAACAGTACATCACAGTTAACACGTCACGACCTAGTGGGATTTATCCTTGGCCTGTAAGGCTCGCTTCACAAGTGCCAATCAATCTATGTGATACCTTTTATTAGAAGAATGAAAACAAAATTATCCCCATGTGGGAAAAGCAGTCCACCAAGTACAATATCCTCTCCTGACACAAACTTACTAAGATTTAAGGTATAGAAGGAAAGTCTCTCAACACAACGAGGGCCATTTGTGGAAAACCCACAGCTAGCATTCTAATCAGTGGGGAAGATCAACAGCATTTTCACTAAGATCCACAGTAGGCCAGTGTGCCTGCTCTCACCACTTGTATTCAACACAATATCAGTACCTTCACAAGAGAAATCAGAAAAGAAAAAAAAGAAAATGCATCCAAACTGGAAAAGAAGTAAAATTATCTCCATTTGCAGATGACATTATCATGCATGTGTAAAAAATTCCAAAGATAAATTGATCTCTTTTTCTCTCTTTTACAAACACACACACACGCGCACGCATGTGTGCGTGCACATGCATACACACACACATTATTGGAACTAATAAATGAATTAAGTTACAGTATACAAAATCAACATACAAAAATCAGTAGCATTCTTATATACAAAGAATAGCTTAACCTAAGAATAAGTCAAGAAAACATTACCATTTATGGTAGAATCAACTAACAAAATCCAGGAATAAAATTCAACAAGGAAGTGAAAGATCTGTACACTTAGGAAAAATATAAAAAAATTGAACATCACACAGATGAATGGGAAGATAACCTGTGCTCATGTATTGGAGGAATTAATAGTATTAAAACATCCACAGAAATACGTAGATTCAATGCAATCCTATCAAAATACTAATGGGATTCTTAGAAACAAAAAGAACAAACCTAAAATTCATATGGAAACATACAAGATTCTAAATAATCCAAACAACTCTAAACAAGAGAAACACAGTTAGATATCACTGTTCCTGATTTAAAGTCGTAGTAGAAAGCGATAGTCCTTAAACAATACTGTGCAGAGTGGTGACTTGGCTCATGGTCTCTGACTGCCTCCAGGCCACAGTTGCACTTGTGCTGGGAACTTCCTGTGCAAAGGTGTAGGACAAGATTGCCCTGTGGCTATGGTGATGTCCTGTGTGCAAGGCTCAGAACTAGCAGTCTTGACCTTGCGTTCAGACACCATCTGCCAGGGATAAAGAATTATGAACTCAACTAGATAATTGCTTGCCAGTGCTTTGACCATCAAGCCCACTTGCTAAGAAGAAACTTTTTCACAGAACCCCTTTTGATAATAAAACCTATATAATAAATGTACTGAGCTAGTGCTGGGTGATCGTCCCCTCATCAGAGGACAGCATCCCTCCTGGTCCCAGCATTCTAAGTGTTTGTATTTGTTAATTCCCCATTGCCCCTCTCCAATCTCCAAGGTTTGGCCAAGCAGGTTGTAGCACCATATGGTACTGATGGTACAGGTATAAACACCAACACAGACCAAGGCCACAGAACAGAGTTGAGATACATCCTAACATTTATAGTCAGTCAGTTCTTGAGGGGAAAGGAGAAAGTTCATTAACTTGTGTTCCTGAACTTGCTAAACTTTTCTTTTTCAGTTCTAGGGTCTTTTTGCAAATTTTCTATGTAGACATTTATAGCAGTTGTGACTAGAGAGTTTTATTTCCATTTCCTATCTGTAGGCAATTTATTATTGTTTAGTCTTTTGCATCACTGCACTGGCTTAATTGGGTAGGAATATATATCTTGCTTTTAAGTCTTATTAAGCATTCATCATACTTCATGATTAGATATGTTAGTTTTATGGGTTTTTTTTTGTAGATTTCTTTATGAAGTTAGGAATTTCTTTTCTAGTTTGTTGAGTGACCATAAATGGATGTGAAACTTTGTCATACATTCTGCATTTATTGATACAACCTCATAGTTCTTTTTTTAGTTTGTTAATAGAGAATTGCATTAATTTTCAAATGTTGAATCAGATTTAATTCCTTTTACAAGTCCCAATTGGTTGTGATGTTTTGTCTTTTGAAATAGTTATTAACTGCACTCCATTCACTAATTTTGATTTCAGGATTTTCGTGTCTATGTTCCTAAGGGTATATGTGTAGTTTTCACTTCCTGTCTGGTTTGACTGCAGAGTTATTCTCATAAAAGGAGCAGCAGTGTAACCCTCCTATTTTTTGTAAGAGCTCATATAGAATTGATATCATTTCCACCTTTGCACTCGGCAGGGTTTCAGAAGGAACCACCTGGGCCTGAAGTTTTCTTTGGAGTGTTTTGTATTACAGATTCAATTTCACTAATAGATATAAAACATTTCAGGCTGTCCATTTCTTAAGCTTTTATAGTTGATGTGGAAATTGTTAAATTTATGGGCAGAGCCTTCCAACGTATTTGCTATTCCGTGAATGTTCCTGGCTCTGCGTTGATCTGACATTTCAGACCTTTGGTAAGTTTTGTGTTCCTCTTTTCATCTTGGTGTGTTCAGCAGCTTTACTGGTCTTTTCAAAGACCCAGCTTTTGGCTTTATTAATTTTCTGTATTGTCTCTGTTTTTAATTTCATCGATTTTTGTTTTTTTCTTCTGGTTTGTTCTTTTTTGTACTCTGCTCTTTGTTTTCTGGTTTAAGGTAAAGCTTAGGTTCTTGAATGGAGAGATTTCTTTTTGTCTAAGCATTTACTGCTATAAATCCCCTTCTAAACAGTGTTTCAGCTGCAAATCAAAACTTCGTATGCTAAATTCTCATTTTCTCTCAGTGAAAATGTTTTCTAATTTCCCATGAGAGATCCTCTTTGACCCATGGGTTATTTACAAGTACAGTGTTCATTCCCAAATAATTGGGGATTTTCCAGATATCTGTTTTCGATTTCTAGTTTAATTCTGTTATGGTTGTGGAACATATTTTGTATGATTGCATGTCTTTTAAACTTCAAATTTATTAAGATTGGTTTTATGGTCCAGAATGTTTCTCTTAAATGTGAATGCCCCATCTGCAATTGAAAAGAAATGTATATCCCAGTGCTGTTGGGGAAAGTTCTAGAAGTAAAACTAGATTGAGTTGGCTAAGAAGTTGTACACCTTTACTGATTTTCTGTCTTGTTTTGCTGTTTACCAGGGAGTACTGAAATCAACCAGCATGATTTTGGAATCATCTATTTCTCCTTTTGGTTTTTATCAGTTTCTTTGTGCATCTAGAAGCTCTATTGCTATGTGACAAGCACCACAAATGGAGCCACTTGGAACAGCGCTCCTTGCTTATCTCCCAGTTTGGGAGAGTCAGAGGGCCAGGCACTATCACTGGTGACCTCTGACCAGGGTCTCCTCAGTCAAGCCCAGGCCTCACTGGTGTCCCCTGATCAGGGTCTCCCCCAGACAAGTCCAGGGCTCAGCTCCTGGGGCTCTCAGTAACTGAATCCCCCGCCCACTGTCCTCCCACCCCAGGCCCTTTCCAGGGCCTCGCGGCTGGACACGTGTCTGCAGAATCAGAGGACACTCTTCAGGAAGGACCGGTCACTCCTACTAGGCAATTTCCTTGGTTAAATCAGACCCTGGGAAGGAAATCTCCCTCTTGATCAGCTCAAGGTTGAGGCCAACCTGGAAGCCCAGGCACATCTGCAGAGGCCTTGGTGGCCTCAGAGTGGCCGGAAGACAGGACAACGCCTCATTGGCTGCAGGCTCCTGCTGCGCTCAGGCGCCCGGGTCAGTCCGCGCACAGCCCCGGCACAGCCCAGAGTGCTGCCCTCATGACCTGGCAAGTTGTCACATGCCCCTGGTGAATGGCACCCTCAACATCATCCAAGGCTTCTTGTGGGATGTTCTTTACTCTGAATTCTTTGATGTTGGTAAGAGCGACTGCTTCCCATTGGTGGTCGCAGGTGCATCATTGCTGACTTTTGTTTTTAAACCATTGAAGAATTAAATTTAGCATATATTATTTATGTCTCCAGTTAGTCTTTTTCCCTTACTTTGGTTAGACTATTTGCTTTTTTTTTTTGGTGCTGGGGATTGAACCCAGGGCCTTGTGCATGCAAGGCGAGCACTCTACCAATTGAGCTGTATCCCGAGCCCTACCATTTGTGTTTAATACAATTATTGATAGATTTAGATTCACCATTTTGTCTTCGGATTTTTTTCTTCAAATATTCATCTCTTTTGTAGATTTTAATCATTTTTATTCCACTTAAATTATCTAGTATCTTTTCATCTATCTTTTGTATTATATTTTAGTAACCCATGTAGGGTGTGTGTGTGTGTGTGTGTGTGTGTGTGTGTGTGTGTAAACACAAATATGTACACACACATTTGTGTGTAAGTGTATATATACACACATGAATGCATATATGTGAAACATAGCATATGCTTTAATCAGCTTTCTCACTGCTATGACTAAAGGACCAGACCAGCACAATCTTAGAGGAGGAAAGGTTTGTTTACGGCTCCTGGTTTCAGAGGTCTTAGTCCATAGAAGGCTGGCTCCATTCCTTGGGGCTCTGGGTGAGGCAGAACATCATGGTGGCAGAGTGTGGCCAAGGGAAGCAGCTCACATGGTGATCACCAGGCAGAGAGAGACTCCACTCTCCATATACAAAATTGATACCCCATAGATACTCCCCAATTCTCACCACCAGCTACATCCCACCTGGCTCCAATTACCAGTTAATCCCATCAGGAATTAATTCGCTGATTAGGCTAAGGCGATAACCCAATCATTTCTCTTCCAAACCTTCTGCATTGTCTCATGTGTGAGCTTTCAGGGGACACCACACCTAAACCATAACAGTACATAAATACACATACACATGTACATGTGTGCATATATGAATCTCCCCATCTCCCTCCTTATCTGACAGCCTTCCAGAATTATAGCTTTCCAACTCCAAATACAATGCAGAAGTACAGTAACCAGATAGGTCTCTCTACCTATTTCCTGCTCTTTACATTATGGTTATTATGTGAATTCACCTTATGCATTGAAATACCCACAAGGAACTGTAGTAATTTTGCTTTTTAATCATTCATATTAGACATGCAAGGGGAGAAAAACAGCCCACTTTAATTGACCCTACGGTCATTTCTGTTCTTTCATTCTGGAAACTCCCTGTTTGCTTCTCATATTTTCCTTCAGCCTAAGGAACTTCCTATGGTATTTCTTATAGCCAAAATATACTGGAAAAATAATTAGTTTTTCTTCCTCCAAGACTGCCTTTATTTTTGAAGGATCCTTTCTTGTTACAGAATTTTAAATAAAACTCTTGACAGTTCTTTTTTTCAGCAACTAAAAGATGTTTCCCCATGATCTTCTGTCTGCTAATTTCTCATGAGAAATGATGAAAATCTTTTAAATAATCATTCCCTTAGAATTATGCAGTTTTTCTTTGGCTGGTTCTATGATTTTTTAAAATATTTTAATAAAGCTGTTGAAAACAAAGATATGTAAGCATGATTTTTTCCAAGTTTATTATGTTTAGAGTTTGGTGACTTTCGTGAATTTGTAAATTTATCTTTCACCAAATTTGGGGAGTTTTCAGTCACTATTTTAAAAACAAAGCTTTTCCATACCAATTCACTTATCCTTTTTCTGGGAATCCAGTGATACCACTTTAGACATTTTGACATTGTCCCACAGGTCCCTGTTCACATTTTCCATCTTTCCCACTCTATTCTTCAGATTGGATGCTTTTCATGAATCCACATTCACGTTCCCTGGCTCTGGCAGTTCACAGGCAGCTGGCCAGCATTCAAAGACAATTTTAATTCAGATACTTTATTTTCAGTAAAAATTTATGTATTTTAATATGTTTTTTTGCCAAGAATTTTTATATTTCCATTTATTTCAGGAATGTTCAGAGACCCACCTATGGTGCATAATTAAAATAGCTTCTTTAAAGTCTACATCTGATAATTCCAACTTCTGAGTAATCTTAAAATCTGCATCAATTCCCTGATTTTTCTACTGACAAGTGGTCAGGTATTTTGTTTAAATTTTTTTCTACTGAATGATTTTGTATGCTCTTGTGGATGTTTTAAATGCAGTGAGAGATCTTGGTCCCATTTTGATCCTTAGGAGATGGCAGGTTGTCTTGATTGACAAGCCACCTACCCATTTACAGCTCAGACTAAGTCTGTCCTGCTTTCCTTATATGTTGTTGCCAATTTGAATTCAGTTTTTTAAAAACCTTTGGCATAATGTTTGGTTCGTTTTCTCAGGGGTTACTCTGGGACTCAGTGGCTTTCATGTGATAATGCCTTTCTGGGGATATCAGGTGGAAGGGGAATCTCTTCTCCAGCTCTGTTCTCTCATGGACTCCCCTCCCTCTCTCATTCCCAGGGAGTCATTTCTTAGTTTCTATGACCAGAACAATAGCTCTTCCTTCCAGGTTTTTATTTTAAATTTTTAAAATTTATTTGTTCTAATAAGTTATACATGACAGCAGAATGCTCTTCATTTCATTGTACACAAATGGAGCACAATTTTTCACTTCTCTGGTTGTATGTGAAGTAGGATCCCACCATTCATGCAATCATACATGTACCTAGGATAATGATGTTCTTCTCATTCCACCACCTTTCCTATCCCCATGCCCCTTCCCCTCTCCTCCTTCCCTTTTGCCCTATCCAAAGTTCCTCTCTTCTTCCCTTACCCCGCCCCCCACCATTATGGATCAGCAGCCACTTATCAGAGAAAACATTTGGCCTTTGTTTTTTAGGGATTGGTTTACTTTGCTTAGCATGATAGTCTCAAACTCCATCCATTTACCTGCAAATGCCCTAATTTTATTCTCTTTTTTACTACATGCACATCAGATAGAGCACTAATCTCCAGGATACATAAAGAACTCAAAAAACTTAACACCAAAAAAGCAAACAACCCAATCAATAAACAGACTAAGAAACTGAACAGACACTTCTCAGAAGATACACAATTAACCGACAAATATGAAAAAAATGTTCAACATCTTGAGTAATTAGAGGAATGGAAATCAAAGATTTCTACTCTAAGATTTCTTCTCTTTCCAGTCAGAATGGCAGTTATCAAGAATACAAGCAACAGTAAGTGTTGGCGAGGATGTGGGGAAAAGGCTCACTCATACATTTCTGGTAGGACTGCACATTGGTGCAACCACTCTGGAAAGCAGTATGGAGTGTCCTCAGAAAACTTGGAATGGAACCACCATTTGACCCAGCTATCCCACTCTTGGATCTATACCTTCCAGGGTTTTGATGACTCTGGATGTCACATAATTTTGAGACTAAGGCTGCCCTTGGGCAACACAACCAGGGACAACAGTAATAAAAGGATTTTTCCATGATCATCTGACCACAGTGAACCCACTCCTGTATTCATCAGCCTGAGCAAAAAATTAAGCCTTTAGGTGCCGGTGCCTCCTCCTGGGTCAGTAGTGCAGATCCAGGTCTGGGGCTGGCCTTTCCTCCAGACTGGGAGTGGGGGAAATGAATGAAAAAAGAATAGGGATGTCCCCAGTACTCTCTGGCAAGCCAGCTGCCCTGTCCTAAGAACACTCAGGTCACCCTGTGGGGGACCCGAAGACTGATGCCTCTGGCAATAGAACAAACGGCACCCACAGCCATCAGAGTGAACACGCAGCAGAACCTCCAGTCAAAGTCAGTAAGTGGAACTACATCAACATAGAAGGCCGCTCTGTAGCAAAGAAACAATGAAATCGAAATGGCGACCCAAAGACTGGGATAATACCCTTAACCCCGTGTTTGAGGTGGGGTTAGTGTCTGACATTCAACAAGGACTCCTGCAACTCAATAGCTGTAAAGCAGCTAACCTGGTTAAAAAAGGTCAAGGGACCCCAAAGACTTTTTCTAGAGAAGACATAAAAATGCCCGACTGATACATGAAAACAGTCCCAACATTGCTAATGAGAGTTATGAGAACTAAAACCACTAAGAGATATAATTTCATGCCCACGAGAATGGATATTATGAACAAGATTTAAAACCTTTGAGGGGGGTGAGGTGAAAAGGGAGTTCCAGTACACAGTAGTGGAGATGCAGATTGGTCCAGCCATTATGGAAACCAGTATGGATGTTCCTGAGGAAATTTGGAAAAGAACTACCAGATGACCAGGTATTCCTCTAGGAGAGGAAATCACCACCTTGTAAAAATGTCTGTGCTCCATGTTTATCGCACAACTCTTCAATAAAAATGCATATAGTAAAAATGTATTATATAAAAATATATTTTTATTAAAAATACTTATTTTATAAAAATTAATAAAATAAAATATGGAAACAACAAGTGTCTGCTGATGGGTGAATGGATGAGGAAAATGTGGTAGAGACAATGGAGTACCATTCAGCCTTTACAAAGGAGATCATGCCATTGCCACAACTCGGCTGGACCTGGAAGGCATCATGCCAAGTGATGTCAGCCAGGCACAGAAGAAAAATAGTGCTGATCTCATTCACCTCATCCACATGTGGAGCCTTTAAGACACAAACAGGTCAAATATACAGGGAGACAATAAAAATAATAGTTCTAGGTGGGGGAGGGAAGGTGCAGGTCCAAGGACACAAAGTTGCAGAGCCGGAGGATCCTAGAAATCTAATATACACAGGAGGACTGCACTCAGATGACTGTTTTAGGGATTTTTGTTAAATACATTCTAGCAGCTTTTGTCTTGCAAAAAACTTAAAAATATGAGATTTTTATATATATGCTAATTTCCTCATAATAGTAACTCCACATGTGGATGAGGTGAATGAGATCAGCACTATTTTTCTTCTGTGCCTGGCTGACTTCACTTGGCATGATGACTTCCAGGTCCAGCCGAGTTGTTTTACTATCTGTATGTATCTCACAGCAGAATCTGTAAATCTCTAATACACAAAGTGTGGGGTGTCGTGTGGCACAGTGATGGATGACTAACGCAGCATTGCAAAGAACAACAACAATCAGTTTCTGTGCAGTTTGTGTTGGCCTAAGTTATTGCTGATGTTTAATAAGCCTTTGTGAGCAGGAGAAACTATGCACCAAGAATTTTCCACTTTAGTATCACATTTACAACTCAACTTCTCCAAAGTATCTTAGGAAGTTTTAGTCCTTGGAAAGAGGCCTAGAATTCCAGGTTCTCAAAAATATTCCTTTAGTTGATATAAATATAAAATATCAATACTAGTTTGACTTAAAGAAAAAAAAGAATTTAACATCTTCTAACTTTAACTGGATTTTTCTATTGAGTTGGACAGAAAGGAGAGAGAAAAAAAAAAAAAAAGCCCAGGCCTGTCTTGAACCATGGTTTTAACTGCTTATTAAAATATCAATTGCATTTAAAGTAATCATAAAAGCAGCCTTAATAATTCAAGAAACTCAAAACTTGGATGTTATTTCCTCTCTGCATAATTCAGTGATGATTTTTCAATTGTTCATGAAAAATTTGGGTTCATTTTATGAGAAAACAATTCCTTTTATTCTTGTTTAATAATCAGGTCTTGACTCCAACTGTATTTCATTGTGCTTTAATGTTGAAAATTTATGTTTTGCTCACAGATTCTGCCAAAGCACTGCTTCCTTTAATTGCCACTCTTGCTCCTCAACACTGACAAATTCTACTTTGTCATATAAAGCCCATGTGCCACGATTGAGGATGATGGGACTCCTGGCCCAGCCACACATGATCATGAGGAATAACCATGTGTGCTGAAGCCTGCTTAGGAAACGGAAGGGAACTTCATGCTTTCCATCACAGTTCAAGACTGACATAAATCCCCCAGCTCCCCGCTTCTTTTAAGAAAGACTTGCCCTGGGTAGAGCACACATAATATGTCATTCCAAAGTTGCTGCCTCTGTAATTTAGAAATATGATTGAAATGGAAAACTTTCCATCCTCATAAGGCACCAAATCCTAACTAAATTATCATTTAACACAAAAGGAAATGCACTTATGTAACAATCACACTGGGACCTCTGGACCTGAGCCCGCTGTGGTTGCATGATCTCCCCCAAACAACAACACATGCTCATAACTTAACAGAAAGAGGCCAAGCTTAGAAGTGGTGGCCTTCGGGCTTAGTGCCAATTCAATACCAGCCACCACTGTATTTAAGGTAAAGGGAAGAAAGGGACTCACAAATGACCCACAAATCCAGTTTTCACTGTTTTTCCCCCAAAAGATCATTTTTAGAGCTACTAATAAACAAGCAACTTCATTTTAATATTCAGAAAAAAAATCCCTTTCTGCTCACTTCTGGAAATACACACAAGGAGTGAACTGGTCGTGAGGACCCAGGCTGGAGGGGACATATGCCAACATGTCAGCTTTGCTGCATCTGAGACAAAAGACCCAGCAAGAACAATTTTAGAGTGGAAAAATTTTGGGAGCTCGTGGTTTCAGAGGTCCCAGTCCACAGCCAGCCAGCTCCATTCCTCAGGACTCAAGATGAGGCAGAATATCATGGCGGAAGAGTGTAGCAAAGAGAAGCAGCTCACATAATGATCAGAAAGCAGAAGAGAGACACTCCACTCACTAGATACAAAATGTATGCCCCAAAGTCACTCTCCCAATGACCCACTTCCACACACTACATGCCTTCAGTTCCCACTCAGTTGAGTCACTGATTGGGTTAAGGCTCGTATAGCACAATCATTTCACCTCTGAATGTTCTTGATTTGTCTCATGCGTGGGCTTTTGGAGGACACCTAATAAATGAACCGTAACACAAGGATGTGGGATGCTCATAATTTGGAGACAACTACCAAATCATGTGCTTTTCCTGAAACTGATGAAGTATATTTAGACACGATGTGTCTGTTCACAGTCATTCTGATAGTCCCACTTGCTAATAGATCTACACATGGCCAAACTGGACCAAAGTTTCCTCTTTTACTACTGACCTCAAAACCTCTTTATGTTGCACTTAAATCAAAGTAGATCAAGGACCTTGGCATTAGGCCAGAGACCCTGTGCCTGTTAGAAGAATACGTGAGCCCAATTTTCCATCATATCAGCTTAGGAACCTAGTTCTTCAATAGGACTTCTGAAGTTCAAAAAGTAAAGTCAAGAATCAATAAATGGGATGGATTCAAACTAAAAAATATTCACAGCACAGGAAACAATCAACAACATGAAGATAAAGCCTATAGAATGGGAGAAAATCTGTCATCTGCACCTTGGACAGAGCATTAATCTCCAGGGCATACAAAAAATACAATAAGCTTAAAAAGAAAAAAAAAATCAAATAACCCAATCAATAAATGGGAGAAGGAACTGAACAGTCACTTCACAGAAGAAATATAAATGGTCAAAAATACATGAAAAAATGTTCAACATTTCTAGCAATTAGGGAAATGCAAATAAAACTACACTGATATTTCACCTTACCCTAGTCAGAATGGCAATAATCAAGAATACAAGCAAAAATAAATGTTGGTGAGGATGTGGAGGAAAAGGTACATTCATACATTGCTGTTGGGACTGAAAATTTGTGCAACCACTCTGGAAAGCAGTATGAAGATTCCTTAGAAAACTTGGGATGGAACCACCATTTGACTCAGCTATCCCATTCCTTGGTTTATACCCAAAGGACTTAAAATCAGCATACTACAGTGACACAGCCATATCAATGTTCATAGCAGCTCAATTCATAATAGCTAAGCTACGGAATCAACCTAGGTACTCTTTAATAGATGGATGGATAAAGAAAATGTGGTGTATATACACAATGGAATATTACTCAGCCATAAAAGATGATGAAATTATGGCATTTGCCAATAAATGAATGGAACTGGAGACTATCATGCTAAGTGAAATAATCCATTCCCCCAAAACCAAAGACAGAATGTTTTCTCTGATATGCAGATGCTAATACACAACAAGGTGTGGTGATGAGAAGAATAGATTAGATAAAGGGGAATGGAGAGGGGGGTGGGAATAGGAAGGACAGTGGAATGAAACAAACTTTCCTATCCTTAAATATGAATAACAATCAGTAAAGCCCTATCATGTACAACCACAAGAATAGGACCCTAACTAGAATAAGTTGTGCCCATGTATGTGTAATATGTCAAAATACACTCCACTGTCATGTGTATTTAAAAAGAATAATAAAAAGATTCTGTGTTGAGACTTAGTGGATCATTACCTGCTTACACATATAGTGCCACCTGCCAGTGTTGACCTAGGGTTGTGCCTGATGCACATGCCAGTGTCTATATGGTGCAAAATAGGAAAGAAACACTTTGAATGAAACACTTTGAATTTACAGTCTTTGGAGAAACCATCTTTGCCCTGAGTGAGAGGTGGTTCTCATTGAGGGGCACAGAGCTCTTGACGCGGCTCTGAGGTCATGTATATGTGATATTTGGAGAGTCGTAGGAGCTATGTGACAGATGAAGCTGCAAAAGGAGATGGCCAAATTAAAACTTCAGATACATCTTATGTTTTGGTGGGAAATGAGCTAAAACCAGTCAACCATTCCAGAAGCTGAATAGGGAGGTCGACCCTGGGAAGGTGAGGCGGAACTTTTCCCACAATGGCCCTCATTCTTGACAACTTTAATTTTTGTGTATTTTTGGAAGGTCTACTTAGAAATAATCAGTATGCTCGGGTCTATTTCAACAAAAGAGGCTCAGGAATGGGCCACATTTTTGGTCACATTGCATTTGTTTTTTTAGTAGGATTTTATCTCGACAGATTTGCGACTCAAATTTTACTCTAAAAATTCCTTAATAGACAAAGGGAGCCATAGGGTGCATTTCTTTTAAAGCAGTAGCAGGCAAGGGCACTTTAGTTTTGTGCATGTTTTTTCACACATCTGCAGATAATTAGGTAAACATTTGTTCCAATGGGAGAAAGCCCACAGTCCCTTTGGCTATTTCACTTGAGTGATGAATCTTGATGAAAGAATCTGGCAGCAAACGGATTTTACCCCAAACAATTCCTTCATTTGACTTGACTGCAGCCCCTTGCCAGGGACTGCGGCAGATCTGCTGAGAGCCAATCCTGATGGAGACGGAGCCAAGGCGTGCAGCTGGAACGCTGGCCCACGAGGTCAGTGCGGCACTGCAGGGAGCTCGGTGCTCCGTCCTGCGCCCCAGAAGACGCGTGGCACTCCACAGTGATCTTTCCAAGGCTCCTGCAGACTGGTGTTGCCCCACCCCACCCCAATTCTCAGAAGGCAGCAGCTGTGAATTACAGCAGAGCTCTGCTCAGAGGGCAGTTGACCGAGTTCTTTGAGGTCAGGAATGTGACTTTGGTTATCTGTGGCTCTCCGTGACCTCTCTGCAAACCAGCCTGTGTTCATAGTTAGTAACTGATTGGTGTTTTTCATTTTAATTAGTTTTCTTTCCTCTTAGAAATGGGAGGCTGTACCTGGGCTCCCTGGTCCTGTGGATGGAAACAGTACCCCTGCCTCTCGCCCATGGGCTTCAGCTTACAAACTGGTCTCAAATGCCTCCATTTGCTGGTGGCTTATGATGAATGGAAATCTCTTCTTAATGTGTCTGCACTGGAAAAACCAAAGGATATGGACTCTGCAGGCAAAGAAATGTCCATCTGAGGACCCGATAATGCATGTGGCTGCTGTCATGTAACAAAATTCCAACCCACAAAAAATTTGGAAGTGATAAACTCGGTATTCTTAGATTAGTATGTGGAAGGTATCAAAAAAAATCTTACCCAATATCATTATTCAGGGACCTGCTCTCAATGTTCATCTCCAGGAAACACGTTCCTCTGTCACGCAGGACTTCTCACACTTGCACTCTCCCAATGACATGACAGTATGTCTACAGACCCTTCAGTTTGACAAATGCCGAGTTTCAGGTTTGACCAAAATGTATGGAGTATAGAGAGATCTGTGGAGACCTTATGCACACACATAACCCACAACTCTGGGGCCCAAGTCAAATCCTCCTAGGAGGATGGAGTCTTGGGGTAAATGATCTGAGCAGTACATGTTCACAAAAGTATTTCCCAACCTTTTCACGTGTCATTTGTACAATTTTATAATTTATTTTTTTGGAAAAAAAAATAGCCAAATACTTCTCTATTGCTCTTGCCAGTAAAATTACACAATGAAGTCAAACAGCTCAGCATGTATCTTAACATGTGTCTATTTATTCCCCAATTTGAGGGAAGGCGTCCCAGTTGGATGCCTCTCTTTAGGCCTCAGGGCAGCTCTGATAGTGGGAGATTACTTGATGGATGCCCCTCACATCCAGCCACATGACCGAGATGCATGGCTGTGGGCCAAGTGCTTGTCTGAGCTGCCCCTCCCATTGCCACATCTCCATGGAGCCAAAAATTTGGTTAACCATTTTTCATGTCTACAACTGTCAAATAGCAAAGAAAAAAAAAAAACCTGATAAAACTTGTTATGTGAGTCAGTAGAGTTGATGATTTGGCTGGAAGGTTTCTCATAGCAACAACAAAAACAAACTCAGGAGAAAATTAACATTTTGTTAGTAAGTCCTTTTTTAATGTTAAAAACCTCAATTCTCTGAGGTTCAGAGAGGTTCGTGGGCCAGTGCAGGGAGAGTGGGCAGGCAGAGGGCTGTCTAGGCTGCTGGCAGCTCCTCTCCGGGCCTGGCACGCAGGGTGGGCGTCTTAGATCTCACATCCATTGAAGCCCAGACAAAACCCGTCTGCCTAGAATTTGCCACGCCTCCCTAGTGGCAGCCAAACCCAAGTGAAGGAAAGTCCAGAACCAAGGTATCTATTCAGCAGCAGATTGTGACCTAGTGTCCCCGTTTCCCATTTCTACGGCAGTGCTGTGCAGCTGCTGTCACTGTTGCTTTGGCTGTTGCTCTGAAATGTTTTAGGACATGAGATACGATTTCCAGTTTCCAGTATCTACAGGCTGGATGATTTGGAGCAATTTTCTTTCTGATAAGAACTGAAAAACTCAAATAAGCGATTTAAAAACTCTTCTTAAAAACTAGGAAGAGCTGACAGTAAAGAAATACTGGACTGCACTTGAAAACAGGAACGCAGGGGAATAAGGCCCGGAGCAGGATTCGTTCCAAAGACCTCGTGACCTCAGCAAATCTGAGCTTAGATTTTGAAAGTGTCTTTAGTAATTGGGACAAAAATTAAAGTCGTACATCTTCTTGAAGTGGGAGGCACATAGACACTCTTGAAACCCCAAGGAGACTCCAGCATCACTCCATAAACCAGAGGATCCCCCGCACCCCCTCCAGCCTGGGATCATGCCACAAGGAAATGAATTTACAGTTTTGAACATGAACATGTGGGGTTTCCGGCTGGTGAAGCAGAAGCAAAGGCAAATCTGTTCCCTCTGGAGGAAGATGCTTTTGTCACAATAATCTTGAAAGAAAAAAAAAATACTTGGGAATAAATTTAACAAAAGCATTGAAAAACCTCTACAATGAAAACTATAGGACACAAATGAAGGAAATTGAAGAAGACCTTAGAAGATGGAAACATCTTCCACGTTCCTGGATAGGCAGAATAGATATTCCCCAAACGGCCATACTACCAAAAGCACTATACAGAATTAATGCAATTCCTATTAAAATTCCAATGATGTTCCCCATATATAGAAAACACAGTCATGAAATTCATTTGAAAAAAGTAAGAGACCCAGAATAGCCAAAGCAATCTTTAGCAAGAAAAGTGAAGCAGGTGGCATCACTATACCAGGACTCAAATTATACTGCAGAGCTATAGTAACAAAAAGGCATGGTTTTGGCAAAAAAAAAACAAAAAAAAAAAAAACAAAAAACAGACATGAAGACCAATGGAACAGAAGACACAGAGATAAACCCACATAAATACAGTTATCTCATAGTAGTCAAAGACGCCATAAACATACATTGGAAAAAAGATAGCCCCTTCAACGAATGGTGCTGGGAAAATGGAAATTCGTATGTAGAACAAAATTTAACCCCTATCTCTCACCCTGCACAAAACTCAAGTAAATTAAGGACCTGAGCATTAGACCAGAGACCCTGTGCCTTCCAGAAGAAAACATTGGCCCAACAATTCTCCAGCATGTTGGCGTGAAGAGAGAGCCTACAGAATGGGAGAAAATCTTTGCCACCTGCACCTCAGAGCACTAATCTACAGGATATACAAAGAACAACAAAAAATGAACATTTAAAAAAAACAAAAACAAAAACAAAACACACACACACAAAAAAACCCAATTAGTAAGTGGGCAAAGGAACTGAACAGGCACTTCACAGAAGAGATAGGGTCAATAAATACATGAAAAAAATGTTCAACTTCTCTAGCAATTAGGGAAACGCAAGTAAAACTATACTGAGATTCCACCTCACTCTAGTCACAATGGAAATCATCAAGAATACAAGCAACAATAAATGTTGGCAAGGATGTGGGGGAAAGGCACACTCATACATTACTGGTGAGACTGCAAATTAGTACAACCACTTTGGAAAGCAGTATGGAGATTCCTCAGAAAACTTGGAATGGAACCACCATTTTACCCAGTTATCCCACTCCTTAGTTTATACCCAAAGGATTTAAAAATCAGCATACTACAGTGATGAAGCCACATCAATGTTTATAGCAGCTGAATTCACAATAGCTAAACTATGGACCAACCTAGGTGCCCTTCAACGTATGCATGGGTAAAGAAAATGTGGTACATATACACAGTGGACTATTAGCCTAAAAGAAGAATGAAATTATGGCATTTTCCAGTAAATGAATGGCATTGGAAACTATCAAGCTAAGCAAAATAAGCCAATCCCATAAAACCAAAGGCTAAATATTCTCTCAGATATGTGAATACTACACACAACGGGTGGGAGGGAAGAGTAGAAGTTCACTGGATTAGACAAAGGGGAATGAAGGGAAGGGAGGGAGATGGAATAGGAAAAAGTAGAATGAATCAGACATAGCTTTTCTATGTTCATATTAGTACATGACCAGTGTAAGTCCACATCACGTACAGCCACAAGAATGGGAAGTCACACTCCGTGTATGTGTGATGTGTCAAAAATCACTCTACTGTCCTGTGTAACTAAAAAGCACAAATAAAAACACTAGAAGGCATGCGGTTGATCTGGTGCTGGCTTGGCATAAGGAGGGGCGCGTGCCCGGGCACAATGACTTGACCTCCCTGCCTGTTTGGGGGTCAGAGTGTGAAAGTCACACTGAAAGGCTAAAGCAAGCCATGGAGTCTCACTTCCAGGAGTGGGGTTAGGTGACCAGTTCCCCAGCTGGGGACTGAGTTGTGAAGGGTGGAGGGCCCTGTCCCATGTCACAGTGAGGCCTTGGACCTAATGGTCCCACTGACTACTAGGTGCAATCTTTCAACAACTCGCCCCCCACCCCGCCCAGCAAAAGCAGCATATGGAACTCACAAGGTAAAGAAATACCAATCTAAAGATTTAGCTGTCCATGTTGTGGATTTGCAAACTGGAGATTTCTTTATGCTTCATGCTGAAAGTATCCCTCAATGTTTGAAGAATTCTAACGTACTAAAGGGTGTAAACTGATAACAGACTTCCTCTTATCCTGACCTTACTCTACCAGATTCCCTTCCTACCTTTCTGTCTCCCCAGTGATGGCCCATGTATATATGTGCACACAGCTCCTAGCTGGACAAAGTGGTGGCTTACCAAGTACACTGTTCCAGATATTCAGAATTCTGTTTTATTGATATATTTGTTGCCAGCTAGTCCCACGTGGATTTGGATGTCTTCACAGAGGTGTTCCTATTTCACATTCTATAAAACATTGTAGCACTCCAGTTGCTAATGAAATTTGCCACAGTATATTTAACTGGCTCAACTTGCTAAGCATGTTCTGGGCAGGAAGGGAAACACCTAACCTCTAAAAGCCGTCCTGCTATAGCTTAGGAGGGCAAAAGGGAATTTGCTTCTCAGACACATAAGGCAGAAAAATAAAGTGGGTGAAGGATTTCCTTCTCATGAAGACTGCATTGATAGATGTTATTTGGGTGAATAAAAAATACCTTATGAACACATTTAAAAGATTCCATGGGTTGGTTTGAGGCATGTGGCAGTGGAAAGTGAGTTTGTTAAGCTTCCCTCAGTGGATTTTGATCTTCTTCCATCTTTCCTTCCTTACTTTTTATTCCTTGGCAGTGTGGAGAAGTGATCTAGGACCTTATGTGCTCCACCTCCGAGTTCTCCCCCAGCTCTTTCTCTTTTGATATCAAATAAAAGGACAATTTCAGCTATAGTAGTTTCACTCTGGAACAATTATCTTTATAATGCATTGAAAAATCCTTACGTTCTATTTTAAGACAAAACCACGTTAGTTCTTGTTGCCCATTCTTTCCCAAGTCCAGGAGTCCAGGGAGGTACAGTCAAGGCTATCTTGCAGAATGAGGCCCTACTGCATACCAAGTTTTAATTTCAATTTACTGGCTTCTCTTGATTTGGGTAGTCACCAAGACAACATTGCTTTAGAAGTTTTTAAAGTTATAGTAGCAGCAGCTTCCCAATGATACCAGATTTTTACTGCTGTCTAAGACATTGCTACAAACTTAGTTGGTTACAACAATGCAACTAAAGTCCTGCTACTGTGTTTTCCTTGGCCATGACAAATGATGCTTAAATCAATCACTTCAGTTTCTATGGGCCAGGAGCCTGGCACAATAACAATCTCAGAGATGTTAAAATCAAGGAATCAGCCAGATGCAGTCTCACCAAAGGGTTTGAATATGGAAAAATCTGCTTCCAAGGTTATTTAGGTTGCTGAGGAATCTAGTTCTTTGTGATTGTAAAGCAAAGTGTCATTTTTGTGCTGGCTGTTGGCTGGGAATCAATGTCAGCTTCTAGAACCAACCCTCCTGTCCTTGCCACAAGGCCCCCTGGCACCCTCGCCCTCTGAATCCTTTTCTTTAGGAAGAAGGAACCCAGTCCCTTTGAAGGGCCCACCTGGTCAGGTCAGGCCCACCTGAGAGTCTCCAAGTAAACCGATTCACTCAAGGTAAACTGAGGTGACTTCCTTACAACTGAAGACTGCCTTCACTGTTCCTCATATAAAGCGACCTAATCATAGTGTGAAGTTCACCATAGTCATGGTCTCACACTCAAGGGGAGGAGATTATTCAGAATGTGTACATCTTGGGGACGGGATCTCAGAGTCATCTCAAAACTCTTCCTGACACACTGCCATTTAAGACCTTGTTGTTCTATAGTCCCTCATCACTTGAGCAACTTAGAGTTAAGGGATGACTATTCAGCACACAACCATGGCACTTAAGATGGCAGATCTTGGCAGAACTCGATCGAAAATAAGCTACATGGAGATGAGACTGGGCGGGAGGGCGTGCCGCATTCAGTTGTCGGACCTGTGTCGGGGCGACCCAGTCCTGCCTCATGCACCCAGGTTCCACTTAACTTTTTTTGCAAAATTATAGGAAAATTATCACCCCATCCCACCAGCAAGACCACTGCTGACTGTGGAAGTGTCCACTTTCCTTTGGAACATACCCGCCAAGATTCCTCGGATGCCAGTGACAGAAAACTGAGTCCAACATGGCTCAGGAAGAGATTCTGGCTCGCTTGACCGACTGGCCAGGAGACACCACAGGGAGCTGGGTTCACTCTTTGACTCACTTATGCCTCATGCTGTTTTCATTCTGAGACGGGCAATTACCTCGTCAAAATGCATGTGGGAAACATCCACACCCAATGGTAAAAGAAAATCTCAGTTTTTTTTCCTGTGCCTAAAACAGTTCTGAAGGGGACAAAGTAGCTTCTCCATACAGCAGTGGAGGAGGGTGTTTAAATGTCCCTGTAAACGCTTTGGACGTATGTGACTTGTATTACCTTATATAGTACATGCCCAAGAAAATATTAGACGAGCAACAAAAGATCAAATGACCAAAATAAAGTTGATCCAGAAGATGATTTCTAACACACACACACACACACACAGGAAAAATGAAGGAGGAGGAGGAAAGGAACGAGGCAGGGGATGAGAAGTTGTGCTTCACCGAAATCCTGGTTTGAATTTTGTCTATTGGATTAATCCACGTATGACCTGAGCATAGTGCATTGTGTTTCTGAGCTTCGGTTCCTTTAAGTCGTGGGGACAGAGCTTTTCTCCTAGTGTCCTGGTGATTAAATGCAGCAAAGTTAAGCTGTTTACATAGCACACGGCTCAGAAAGCACTGAATGCCAGTCATCCTCACTGAGCCTGATACCTAGCAGATGCCCAGATACGTTCCTTCATTTGTACTCTGCTCTCTTATCTGGCTGCAGGTTTTACTCGTTAGTTTATTCAAGTCAGGATCCTACCCAGACTCTGTGGGGCCTATGGCTCAGACAATTGTAAGGGTCTTTTAGAGAAAACATGCAGAGGCTTCTGGTCCAGGAGGGCTGAATAGAGGTGCCCGAGCATGACCCTGCCCCAGGAGAGCCAGGGTGGCAAAGGAAAAGCCATATTTCAAAGAGAATGACAGGGAGGACTTGGCAAATCATCAGGAAGTGACAGGACCCTAAACAGCACCGAGAGTTGGAAAGGCAGCCCAGGAAAATGAACAAAGCCAATTGTGATTTCAACCCAGCTCACTGTCCGGGGGAGCTCCATGTCACTTGGGAAAGGTCAGTGGAAAGCACCACGGTTCCCACCCCAGCTGCAGACTGGCATTGCTAACTGCAGGCTTCAAACCCAGTCTGCAGTTGGGGAACTACTCTGCCTGGGGGACGGGCAGTAGAATGAATCGGACATCACTTTCCTATGCTCATACATGAGGACCTGACCAGTGTGACTCCACATCATGTTCACAAGAATGGGATCCAGTTATAATGGGTTGCACTCTTTGTAGGTATAATATGCCAAAATATACCCTACTGTCACGTATATCTAAAAACAAATTAAAGAAAAACAAAAACACAACCAACACAAAACAACAGGAAACTCATATTGGGCCCTCTCAGAGCCCCCAGAACCTTAGCTACTAGATGTCACCCTGCCTCAGAGGCCAGCAGTCAGCTCCGTGACACTGAAAGAAGTCTTGGGCCAGTGTATGCCTCACAGGACAGAGGACAGGACCGTCTGTGTCCTGTTGGTTGACCTGATCCTGCCTTGCGCAGGTTCAACTTAACTTTTGTAGCAAAAGTATAGGAAAATGATCACCCTGTCCACAAAATCAGCTTCAGGCTCAGTGGCTGTCAGAGCCACAAGCCCCAGCCCCACCTGCACTTGCCACCTGGGAACTAGGCAGCTGCCCTCCCCAGCTCAGGGTCTGCCGAAGGCCCTGTTCCTGCCCCTTCGGATAGAGGGCCAGTCCCATCCATGACCCACAGCTCCAGGAATGCTGCCACCAGAGTCCCAAATCCTGGAAGCACACATACCCACTCCACAGACACTGGGGAAGTTCTCCTCCCCAGCCTGGATTGGAGCTGCAGCTGTGGGTGCTCAAAGCCCAGCATCATCCCTGCCTCTCAGGACAGAGGAGGTGCCCATTCTTGCCACAGCTCCAGGAAGGGCGACCAGCACAGGGATCCTTGGCTCCATCTGTAGGCACCCTGCATGGTCCAGGGAAGCTCTCCTCCATGCTCTGGACTTCCAGGAATGTGGCTACCAGCAGACCCCCAACTCACTTGCACCTGCCCTGAAGGACCTGGGAAATATCTTTTCTGCAGCTCCTGGCCTGGGGACCAGAGCTTGTGGTGCCAAATCCCTAGAGAAGCTCCCATCTGGGCCCCAGTTAGAATGGCTATCCCCAAAATAAAAAACAAAAGCTGGAGGTGTGCAGGAAGGGGAATGCTTAGACACTGTGGGGACAAACCTTAGGACTGACATCAAAGACACATCATGGAGATCCCTGAAAAACTCAGTATAGAACTAACAGCATTTCATGATCCCACATTCAAAGGAGATGTGAGCATTGTGCCAAAAAGATACATGTACTCCCATGTTTATTGGAACACTTTTGACAATAACTAGGTTGTGAAATCAACCTAGCTGCCCATCAGTGGGGGAATGGATTAAAAAAAAATTCCTTAGACACACAATGGAATATTACTCAGCCATAAGAAAGAATCAAATCAATCTTGTCATCTACAGTAACATGGATGGAGCTGGAGGTCATCATATTAAGTGAAATAAGACACAGAAGGACAAATACCACGTGTTTCCATTTGCATGAATGTCTATCTTGCGGAAGAGTCAAATGGAATTGGTCACCAGAGACTGGCAGGGGTAAGAAGGAAGGGAGACAGGAGGTAAAGAGGACCACCACAGAACAGGAGAATTAGTTCTGGTTTTCTAGTGCAGTAGGGTTACTATTGCTTAAAACAATCTTTTTTTTTTTTCTTTTTTTTCTTTTTTTTCCTAGAAAGGGCAAAAGGTTCCCTACACATAAAAACAATGATCCTTGTAAGAGATGGGAGTGCTGACTGCACGGGTTTCTTTATCACACATGAATGCATGAACTAGATTATGGCAGTGTGCCCCATGAAGAGGTACAAGGATCGCATCTCAATAAAAACCTGAGGAGGGTTCAAGACGGCGGGCAGGAGAGGCTGCCTTCCAGCCGCTCCTGGGCTCGGGATCCAGGCTGCAGGCTGCTGCTCCTCAACGAGGTGGGTGAAGCAGGGACTTTGCTGAAATTGGACACTTGGAGTGTTTTAGAGACTGAGAAAGTTGGTGCCTTGAACAAAGAAGGTACACTGGAGCCAAGCCCGTGGTGTGGCAGCAGCGCTGGCTCGGCACAGAGGGGGCGCAGGGACACAGAGGGAAACAGGATGGACAGGTTTGGTTCAGAAACACCAGAAATCAGAAAAGCAGCTGCACTAAGCTGATGCAGAGGCTGCACTGAGCGCTGGTGCCCCAAAAGTGCCCCCGTCTCCCCCTGGCTGGGAGCCGAATCATCCTGCAGAGACCACAACAAATGGCACCACACTGTCCCCAAAGCACCTTCCACGTGGCCTTGGTGTACTAGCAGAACAGGAGTGAAACAGCCCAGAGAAGACCCTACCCAGGGGGATTCAAGTTGGAAAAGTGAAGGGGAGCGCCCCCCCCCCCCCCCCC